>NC_053450.1:57724596-58324596 GCF_015227805.2 Hirundo rustica
TAAATAACATAATCTTGATGCTGTGGTCCTGATATTTGATAGATTTCGCAGCAGAACATACTTGCAGAAAATGATATTACCTTCTAAGACTAGCAATAATTTTCTCTAATGATTTTTTATAGAAACAGTGCTGCTTTAATCTCAGGTAGGTTATGGTGCCGATAGAAAATTGAAAAAAGTATTCAAATTCAAATAATAGATACTATTTGCCTTCAGACACTGTGAAGTTACTTTCCTTTCCCCCCTCACCTGTTAAAGTTAGCATTAACTCTTTCAATCATTAATTATTTTTATAAATTTCTTCCTCTTAATCTAATGAACTGCACATGTCTGCAGAAATAATCACTTTCTGTGTCCTGCTGTATTTAGGAGCTACATCTTCCTGAATAATATTTGAAACATAAACAGAGTTTCTTCTTACCCGATACTCCCTCCCATGGCCTGTTCAGTGCTGCTGTTTCTGATTGTGTTTAAAGATAACTTTGACCTCATTTTTGAGAATCTCACCTATTTATTTATTTAGATACCATAATATTTTACCATGTTGTTTTCAGTTTTTTTCACCTCCTTTGGCAGATGGCGATTTTTTTCCCAAAGTCAGAATGAGCTACAATGTGTCCTGCAGCTACTTGTTTGTCATATCTTTGTTAAAATCATGGGGAAATAAAATCAGGGTGGGGGGGTTTTTTCATTTTGGTTTTGTGTTTGTTTGGGTTTTTTTGCTATGATTTATTATGAAGAGGAAAACAAACTAATATCTTAATGTTCTAGTTCCATAGAACTTCACTTGCAAATTTCAAATTTCAAATTTCCATATGACTAAACAATTCAAATACCTTTCTTACTTTTGTCTTTGTTTATGAGGTTGTTTTGGTTGTTGCCAATTTGAGAGGGTTGTATATTCAGGGTCATATTAACATCAGTGAATCTGTTATTGTCAAATTATTAAAAGAAATTCTCTGTATATTTCTCATTTACTGACAATTGTACTGCAGCATTGTAGGAATAAATACATAGATGCACAATTTATAGTCATGGTGGTTGTTTGTTGATTCATTAAAGATAACTTGTTTGTAAACCAAGAATTACTCATGGTCATGTACTCTACCTTTTCTGTTTTCCCTCTTATACCACTTACTAAAGTGAAAATTACCAACCAACCCCTTCATTCTTGAAACCCATTCTTTCTATATTTGTGTCCTAGGGTGACTTTATAATGCTTGTATCCCCAATTGTCTGTTGTGTTTTTGCTGTATATTGTGTTCTGTACCTTTAAGTTTGGTTTTGAGAGTGAAGCAGGGAAAGAAGAGGCATGGAGTTTGTTTTTAGAAAACTGTCTGATTCCTCTGCATTCTTCTCTGGACTGGGTGTTTGGCTAAGGCTCTGAGAGACTTCATGACAGAGATATTCTTGCTTTTAGTTAGTTTTAGCTAGCTAAAGCAGAGAAGTTCACTGGACTGCTTTTTCTTTTTCCTTTTCTTTAGGACTGTTTAAACTTGCTCTGGACTAAAAAAAAAGACAAAAGAGCACCAGGAGCTCAACACCTGGGGCCCACCGGGGCCTGGACCTCCAGAAGGACTGATAAGACTGGGAGAGCTGAGCTAACCTACGGCAAGGACTTTCTGAATTTGCCATCTCACTTCAAAGCAACTAAAGGTTTTATTGTTACCTATTATTCATTCTTTCTGCTTGTAGGCACTTTGTTTGTTAAATAAAATAGCTTTTCCATTTTTTTCCAAGGAAGTTCTTTCCCAGACTGGTTGGGGAAAGGGGCCATTTGGGTTTGCTCCCCAGATGGACATTATTCAGGAGTTTTGCTCCCAAATTTGCCCTAAACCAAAACAATACAATACCTTTTTTATTGGTGCCCAACTGTGGGGCCCAAGAGAGTGGAAAAAATTTGTATTGATTATTGATTGCATTTTGGTTGTACTTTGTGTAGGGATAAAGTAGTCTGTAGCCATTCAGTTGCTCCTTGAATTCCTAATGTCTCATGAAATGGAGTCCTTTCTGTGTTTCTGTTCCCTAGGGTTTTTTTTAGGTTTTAATACCTTTCTGGTCCCTAGGTTTGTTTTCTTATCCAGAAATAGCTCCAGTATTGTCCCTAATGTACAGCTTTTACACTAGGAGTGCATAAATTAGAATAGCTATTTTGTTGGGATCAGTGATTATGATATATAGGAATTTTATAAAGGTATTGGTGTTTGTACCAGATATATATAGTTTATGATTTCTTCGTCCTACCCTGCATCCTAGTTCCAGCAGCATGTTTTCGAATTTATTAATAATTGCACCCAGTTTGTTAGAAGAGGAGTAGGGGATGAAGTTTTCAGCCTTTCCTTTCCTTCTTCTCTTTTGGTTCAGTTATATCCCTTTCAGAGAATATTCCGTGTCCCCTGAATGTTCAAGATACCACCTTACTGGTATTTAATCTGGTAAGCTTCCTCTATATGGCTCATAGCTTATCTAGAATACGGTCTGAGATTTCCAGAGGGGCTGATGAGATTGCTGACCCAGAAATAGACCCAGAAGTAAACCCAGGTATAGAAAATCCTGAGTACTATGGTGAATGAGAGGATATGGGCCAAACCTTAAAGGAATTTTCTGACCCTATAGCCTGGGACTTCCCACATAAACAAATTCAATATGTTAAAATAACTTAAAATAAATTTGCTAAAACTGTTTTTTAGTCTGATGCAGGGATAAATGCCCATAATGCCTTTTTCTGAACCCACTATCCTTAATCAATAAGGGATTATCATCTTTTCAGACATGTATAATTTGTTTTTTGCTTTCTATTTTAAATATTAGAAGACTTATCTCTTTTTCTAGTGGGCTAGATTTCTAATGACATAGAGCAATGAGGGTTATTTTCATTCTAATATTGACTATTTGTATTCTGGATAGTTAAAGAAGAGACCAAATACCACTGCTATCCTTTCCTTACCTAAACATTTTAGAGTCCTGTCCCTTGAAGCAATCCACTTTCTAAGAAGGCACCAGATTCCTTACTCTCTTGTCCTTTTGCAAATTATTTCTGTCCCTAGGGAAAAAAATGTGCTATCAAACTTCTCCAGATAGTTTAAATTTTAAAAAGTTAGATGTCTCTATAGTGAATCCACAATAAAATATTCTATGTTTTCTTCTCAGTTTTGTGGATTTTATCTTTGCTTTAATATCAGTGTTTGGTGCCTTGGGATGCTTTCATGCTTGCTTCCAATTAATTTGGTCAGTTTTCACTGACCAAATTTCAAGTTCTGCACTAGCTTCAAATTCCTTCAGTTCTTTAATTACAATTCTTCATTTGAGACTACTCCTGGGGTGCTTTATTTCTGCATATGTAAGAAAATATTACATTCAGTTTTGCATCCTAAGTGTTTTTGTCTGCAATTAATACAACTTATTCTAGGCTTTTAAGAGCACAGTTGCATTCACATACTAAGGACATACACCAAATTTTACAGCTGGCAATTGAGAGGACAAAACACTATCTGCAGTTCAAGGATACAAAAAGAAGGACATCTTAAAAAAATATCCCAAGGGTCTTGTCATGCAAAATAGTCCATATTGTGTCTGTAGAAACTTCATTCAGATCTGACTTTCATCATTATAGACACATCTAAAGCACTGTCTAATCTAGGTTAGACAGTAAGAAAGACTGTCGGGAAGTTTAGTGAAAAATCTGAGCTTGTCTGAAGGCACTTGGGAGAGTCTTCTGTCAGACTGTGTGTGTAAGCGTGATTAAATCTTTGCTGTAAAGCCTGAGTAAAAGCAGCAATATTGCTACCCTTCCCTTTAACCCCCTGGGAAGGAGCACTTGGTGTGGAGGGAGAAAGATCAAAACATTCAGCAGAGGCTTTATAAGACTGGGGCAGGGACCTGAAAAGGAAAGATAAAAGCTGGAACTGAAAGGTGATGAAAGCATTGAGTATTAAACTACAGCCAAAGACCTCTGTAAGAACATGTGACTCCCCTTGCAAAATTTCCTCCCCTTCCCTCTCACATAGAAGATGTAAAGAAAGATAATATTGAACAGACAAGAGAAACGGCCTCAGCAGACTTTTCTTGCGAATCCTGTTATCGCAGATTGGAGGAGAGGCAAACAGCAGCAATTTTGTTATCTTTCTTCTCCTTACACATATTCAGCACTTGTACATTACATGTAACTTAAAAACAAACATGCATATAACCAAAGAGTAACTATGACATCACAACTGTGTCGCAATACATGTAAGTAAATAGCTTTGCTGTGAATTGTTCTCAGTCTAGCATTTATTAATTGATCACTCAAAAATACAGTTTCCACAATTCCTAAGCCCTATTATTCAAGAAAACTCTTCCAGAAATGACACTATGATCCTATTCCTCATAATAATAATTTTAACATGTTAACTGAATTGTCAGTACTGACAATTCATTTCAGACCACTCTTTCCCATGGCACTCTTTGGCAGTGCAAACACATAGAGCTCATGAAAGGGTAAGATGAAATCCATGAAAGAGGGATTCCAGATAAGCCAGCATCCCTTCACAGCCAGTATTCCCAGAAGGGACAGGAAAATTCCCACTGGTGGGTTTTGTGGGAGTTTTATGGTGGGTGATGTTTTTGTTGTAGTTGTTGGGTTTTTTGGAGTTTTTTTTTTTTTGTGTGTGTTCATTTTTAGTACATTAAGCATGGACAGTGATGTATACTTGTGAACACCACTCAGAGGTGATGTGACAAAACTGAAAAGAGTATGAATTACTTTCTATATTGGTAAGATACTTCTTTTTCTACAAAGAGAAATGCATATTATCATTGAATGACAATATTATTTGTTCAGTTCTGCTATGGTCAAGCTGCAAACATCAATGTAACAATTCCCACTTTTATGGAAGGGTCAGTAAGTTGTGCTTAAATGCCTATATGGTGCCAAAAACCATTATTATTATGTAGAGATAAGAATAAGCCATTTATTCTTCCATATTTAATGTGTTTATAGGCTCTGTCTTTTCTTTAGATACCATAGAATAATCTTTTTTGTATAAAGAAAAGAGAGTCAAGGGGGGAGGGAGAAGCAATGGGTCCATCTAAAACTCAAAACACAACTACACAAATGTTGAGATTAGAAACTGCACTACAGAAAGGACGTAGTGCTTCTAATGTCTTCATTACCAGAATAATCATAACCAATGGCTTAGGAATGGGAGAATGATTTTTTAGTAAGCACTTGTTTTATCTATGCCTTATTTTAATAAATGATTTGGTTTTGCATCTCATGATATCAGATGATTTTGTATAGTTGATTTTAAAACTATGAATGTAACTACTGTACAGTTTATTAGTGTCATGTTTATAGTTACAGCTTGGATGAGACAAGTGTCTGCCTAATCAGAGAGGCTAAATGCAAGGCAGTTTTGTGAAGGCTGAGCTTTGACATTCAACATTTCATAACCTGTTAATTAAAAGGGAATGACAAAAGTGAGAGAAGATATTTGCATTAAGTGTTATCTTTGATGGTAGGGAAGGAAATAAGACAAACAAAGGCAAAGCTTACTGCCCTTTTTGGAAGACATAATCAGCTAAATGTGGTTCAGAATCTATCAAGACTAAGAAGAGTAACTGATTAACTGCTTTTGATTTTTGGAGGGGGGGTTAGTGGTTCAGATTTGGTGTGCTGGTTTTTTTTGTTGTTGTAGGGTTTTGTTTTGTTTTGGTTTTTAAATGGCATAAGTTTTTGGACAGCATTGGACATTACGTTTTTGTTGATGACAAGGAATTGGATATACCAGATAGCTTTTACCATGACACCACTTTTAAACATTTAAGACTGTGTTTTGGGCAAGAATCGTCTTGCAGTATAAAATGTTTGTATTATCCATTCTCAGTTGCAAAATTCACATTCTTGTACTCTGTCTTGGGGAAGATTACATTGTGAAATATGGTGTGTCACTAAATTAACATCTGGTCTTAAATAGTTTGCTTGGAGCTGTAATAGCTCTCGTGGTATATAAAAGGTATCAAATGCATGTTAAAAAAGAAAATTATTCTGGCCATGATAAAAACCTGTAAGACTTTTATCTTTCCTTACAAAGGTTCACATGAATTGTCTTAAACATACCGACTGTATGAGACTTACATCCTCAGTTGCTTAAAGAAAAAAAGAGAAGTCATGCATGCTATTATATCAGGATGTTTTTTTAAATGCTAAGCCCTCACAGGGGTGGGAAGGCAAGCACAGTAGCAGAATATTGAGCTACTCCCTTAATATGGTGGCAGTTTCCCCAGTTCTAGCCCTGCAGTTTCTGGTTGGTGTTCTTTTGCTCTTAAAAATGACATTTCCTTTTTTTAAGGAAAAGTCATCCTGATTGTCCCTGAAAGAACCCCTTTAAACTGACTGTGCCCTCCAAAGCAGTTTCTGAGAGGAAGCTGAAAAACTTGATAGCTGATTGCTTTAACTTATATGGTACATGTAAGTTATTTTATCCTAAGAAACTTGCATATACATTTTTCTCATGACACTATACATCATTTATTTTTCTAGGAATTGATCTAGGAAACACTGAAAGACACTATTAGCACAAATTTTATTTCTTGTTCACAGTAGGAAGGAAAAAACTTAATTATCTTGATAACGACACTCTGGAAAGAGCAAATATCTGCCTCAAGAGAGGAGAAAATCAAAGTTTTTGAAAGTTAAAAAATGCATGAACATGCTACAACAATTTTAGATCTTACCAATAAACAGCAATAAATATACATTTAACTCTGGAAAGTTCTAGAGAATTTCTAGATTACAAAGGAAACTTTGTTAACTCTGTTCTCCAATCAGAATTTTGCACTTATGTTTTTCATTTCTTAGGTCAAAACTGTAGGGCTAAAACCCACAGAAATCAGCCTTTGACTTACAAAGAAAGCAGATGCATTATGTCAGACTTTGAGAGAAGGATAAAAATGAAACCTCATGATGTCATTGTCACTGAGTCCCTATTCAAAGTGTAGCAGTGTTATATTCACAGTACATGTCAAAAGAGCAAGAGGATGCCTATCATTTTGCAGGTAGCCCAATAACTGCAATAGATTCCTTTTGCTGTCAGAGACCTAACATTGTCTTTGGAAAGAAAATTTAGCACATATTAATTGACAGGAATTTTTTTCTTCTTCTTCCTGTCCTTTTTATTTTCTTCTCCCGGAAAAGATAAATTCAATTCTAAATGCAAATCACATATTATCAAATTAGTATGCTGGCCTTTTTTATTCCATTGTTCTTCTTTTTCCCATGTGTATTATATTTCAGGTGTTTCTGACATGCTTCTGCATACAAATAAACAATTAATTTATCAAAATGTCATTATTTTAATAATACTTTTCTTGCTGACATATATGCAATCATACAGCCTATCTATTAGTCTTTGAAATGGTATTTTGTTGCTCTTTATAAACAAGGATATATGTTAGAATTTGATGCCTATCATTCCTTTTTTTCATCAGCTTAGAACCAATAATGAAAGATTTCTTGTTGTTGTTTGACAAAACATCATGGAAGACTCAAAAAAGATGACATATATAAAAAGGAATGTAGTGAAATATTTTGGTAATCAACTTTTACATCTTCTGTCAGAGTGAGGTTTTCTGTGTATTTCCTAAACTGTGTAACAGGCAGTATCAGAGATATTGCTTCTAGTTGCCAATATTTGCTGTACAGAAGTACCTCAGACACAGCTGTTTTGAACTGTGCTTTATTGGACAGTGGAAGGCAGAGATGGCAGATAGGCAAGCACCTGCTAATTTTAGCTTTTCAGTTAAACAGGCAAATCAGTACTATTTTTGAAATGTATTGGTTTAAGCCCAAAAATTCGGTCAGTAAAAAGCCCTGAAATTAAATATACTCCTTTTTGCCATAATTTTCTTCTGTAATGTTTTGATTTTTTTTCTTCCCCCATCCTGTCCATGGCTTTAGTTTCTATAACAGTCTGTTTTAAGTCTATTATGACCTATTGTACTAAGTAGGCCCTAGTATTCTTTCTAGACATTCTTCCAAACTGCTAATTATTCTTAGAAAATATCCTTACATTTTAAATTTTATTTTGTTTGAAGCCTTTGTCTGAAGTGTTAAGAAGAAGCAGTTCAGTTCCTCAAAGTTAACATCTTTTTAAGAGATTTTGTTTTTATTTTAGTTGATTTTTTGTATTATTTTTATAGCAGTGGTGTGTCACGAAAAGCTATGTTAAGTGTACAAATATTTTACCTGGCAAACTTAACATTTTAGTTAAATAATTAAAGTCTTCACTGTAATTCCTCTCAGGAAGAAAGCTGTTGTTATATTTAGAAGCATTTAATTACACCATGAGGTGTGAAATGCTTCTTTAAATCTGTATTGTTCAGCTGAGAGCCAACCAATGATTTTGATGTACATTTGCACAACTCTTTTTAAAGTTACACTAAGAAATGCATTTTTCTCACTTCTGTAAACTTAACTTGAGGAATATATAATAGCTGGTATGTGAGCTCTTCACCTGCTGTTGAAAGGATAGGATGGATTTTTCCTATATGCAAGCTAATTCTATAAATTTTCTTGACTGAATCTGTGAAATACAACACATTGGATAAAGCAGCTGTACAACTATACATGCACCTACTTTATGTGTATGCACAAACAAATTCAATTTCTAGAATCTACAGAGGTCAAGATATGGCCGACTACACGGCTCCATGTCAAAAGGCAGAGATGACTTAGGATCTTCCTTTGACCAACTGTATTCTATATTTTCCTATAGGTTTGCCATGGCTTTGGTTGTTGTTCTGGGCATAGTCTGTTGTTTTTTTTTTTTTTTTCCTTGAAACAGGATACAAACATTTCAACCAGATATTTTCTGGTTGATACTCTCACAGTATATTTTGCTAAAAAACTACCTTAATAATAGTACTGGTCCTGGACTACCACATAAATAATTTTTTAGGATGTCTAGAAATATTCAAAATGCTTTTATCAAATACAATTCAAATGTTAGTATGAAGTAACTCAGCTATGAAATTACTTGGTGAGGCTGAAAAACCTAGACTAAGAATGTATGCAAGGGTGCTGGTTTTGGCTGGAATAATTTTCGTCAGAGTGGATGATACTGGGGCTGTGTTTTATATTTTGCTGAATTCAGGACTGATAATACAGAGATGATTTTGTTATTGCTGAGCAGGGATTGCCCCGAGCCAGGGTCTTTTCAGCTTTTTGTATTGCCATGGTGGGAAAGACATTGGGGATGCTTTAGAAGTGGGGATGGGACACAGATGGGACAGGTGGCCCCAACTGACCAGAGGGATATTCCAGACCACGCATCATCATGCTCAGTATATAAAGTGGGGGGAAGAAGGAAGAAAGGTGGATGTTTGGAGGGATGGAATTTGTCTTCCTGAGTCACCATTGGAGACGATGGAGTCCTGCTCTTCTGGAGGTGGCTGAACATTTGCCCACTCATGAAAAGCAGTGAATCAATTCCTTGTTTTCTTTTGTTTGCAGGCACAGCTTTTGCTTTCCTTATCAAGCTGTCTTAATTTCAATGCACAAGTTTACCAACCCTTTGATTCTACCTCACATAATGCTGGTTGGGGAGTGAACAAACAGCTCTGCTGGTCTTGGTTGCTGGCTGAGGTTAAACCACAACAGCAAGATATTTTAGAAAGGAACTTTGATTATCCTATTGAAAGGGCTTCACACTGAAAATATTCAAACTGAATAGATCACTCTTAGCGACAACTGAATATAGAAAAGGGGGCAGGAAAAATTAGGACAGCATAAACAGATCAAAATACAATACAAACTGCTTGCAAACAGTTTTGAAAAACTCAGTCTGAATCTCTTCTATTGATGGTCACAGACCACACATCTGTAGAAGGAAAGAAATAAATAGTCAAACAGTGAACAGTACTATAAGAAGGAAGTTCTGATAATGTATGCAAGAGATTTTTAGCTTTGCTGAGATGAATGTTTTATATGAAATTCACCAGAGAGAGAGACAAATTCCAGTAGATTTCTCAGCCGGAAGAAACTTGCCTTGATAGGGGAGGCAAAGTAATGCAAGGAATTATGTCTTGAAGCACGGGCTTGTACCACACATATACATAAAAGAGGAAACAAAACCTCAAACCACTCCTTCCTCAAACAGCTACCTTAAAGGGTACAGTCTTTAATGAGAGGAAACCAGGTTTTTTGTGCTAAATTCCTTTCTTCTGAATACATTTTTTATTGCGCCTTTTCTTCCCATGAAGAGACATTAATGTGAAATCAGTAATTGTATAATGTCTTGCATATTTATTAATTAGATAGATACTGCACACCTACATTTCCTTCTAATTTCATCACATAAGCTGTTAGCTTTGTCTTCAAGCAAAGATATTTTAAAACATTTCCAGTCCAGACATTTTCTCACTTAGATCAATTTATTTGTCTGTTAATATGTGGCAAGCGTGTAGTCATCTTCCAGTTTTCCATGGACCATTTTTCTTGAACAGTTTCAAAATCCTATTTAAAATGTAGTATATCTTTCATTTATCATTTATGAGTGAATATGTAGCATTAATAAAAAAAAAACAACAAAAAAGGCATACTACATTTTCCTTATATCTTAGCTCTTACAATTTCTTCTTAATTAAGAGCACTGGGTATGAATTATATATCTATTAATAAGATTAGTTTCCACTTTATTGTAAGATTGTTTTTTATTTATGAGAACACTCAAGAAAACCTTATATAACACATAATGGATGATATCAACTGGAAGAAATGCTCAAAGAGAAAGAAGATTCTTATTGGATATAGAAAACACTGTATAAGATTGTCTTTTGGGAAATTTATATACTTTAGTATCCACCAGTGGACTGTAGGAGATTAATACATTTCTTTATTCAATATGGAACACTTTATCACTTCTCTTATCAGTGAAATAGTTGACTCACACTGGTTTAAGAGAAGAGAAAGATAATTCTCCTGGG
This sequence comes from Hirundo rustica, assembly GCF_015227805.2. Classification (NCBI taxonomy): domain Eukaryota; kingdom Metazoa; phylum Chordata; class Aves; order Passeriformes; family Hirundinidae; genus Hirundo; species Hirundo rustica. Next base: position 57,735,562 of record NC_053450.1, read on the forward strand.
AAATATCTTAAAAAAAAGATTCAGGAAATTTGACATCTTCTCATCTCTGCAACATTCTGTTAGTTTTCAATTTAGTTTTTCAGTACTAACACCTCTGAGAAAATTGAGGTTTCATTTAAAGACAGAGAGCAATTTTGCAGTGATATTGGCAAAAAATTGCATTAAGTGGTGATAATAGTTTGATAAAAGAGCTCCTGTATTTATAGGACAGCTTGCAAATGTTGATTCTTGAATGCTGATCTCCACAGTCAGGAAATCTACCTTTGTTTCAGAACAGGTCTGTGCATGTCCACAACATCACAGATGTATCATCAAACAAAGTGATCCTGAAGAGTAAACAGAAGTTCCTCACTTAACTCCACATGAATAGGGTTACCAAATATCCAATAATCTGCCTTGATATGTGTCCTTTTCTGTCCAGACCTCCTCTTTGGATACAATATATCTACATACATGTGTGTGTGTATATATATATGTGTGTGTGTGTGTGTGTGTATATATATATATATATATACACTACATGTGCTTCATATGTACACATGTAGAGACCTGTGTATAGATATATATTCAAAGTTTATACTTTCCAGATACACTAGCTGTATTACCTGCACTTTGGTACAGACTGGATTTAGTCTGTGGTCTTGTACGCTTATTTTTGTCCGGTCAGTCTAAGAGGAAAAGACAAAAGGTCTGTACATCAGGCAGTATTGGAAGTTGTCAATAATTTCTCACCAACTCACGTTATAAGAATTCACACTTGAAGCATGAGACAGGTGAGAAAATTGACAGAAGCTTCTTTTTCCAAGTCTCTTTGAGTGCGTAAGCCCTTCTCGTCCTGTCTAGAATCTGAAAGTTCAGGATTTCACATCTTGATTAAAACATATAAGAGAGAGATATACATTATTCAGATTAAAATAAAAGTTTGAAGTATTAGTGAATGTAGAGTGGCAGATGTTTGTATAATGCTTGTCACTCTGGCTGATATTTGTACATCTGGAGGAAGAATGTTCTTTCTGGTGGCCTTTGTAAAAATAGGTGGTGAGTCAGGCAAATTGTAAGCATTCCTTCATAAGCAAATAAATATTCTCACATTGAGCTAAAGAAAGGAGATGATATGAAGGTAATTACTTATCAGCAGGTGACCACTAAAACATTTAGGCTCCTCTTTGCCATATAATACTTCTAAATGTCCCACAGAGCAGAAAGAAATCTTTCAGATTTTCAGTGAAAGGTTTAGCAACCTGCAGGTGAAGCAAGCTGCACAGATTTGCTAACTCTTTCAGTTTCAAATTGAAAGGTCAGACAAGTAATGAAACTAATAAACAAGGGAAGCTTACCTACTGAATATTAAAAAGGGCCTTGCTACCCATTCAAGTTCCCTTTCAAAATAATCTTCATGCACTAAGACTTTCCTTTTTTAACAGATTCTAACCTATAAGACCACTTTTTTTGCCTATGTCTTCAAATGTCAGTTTCTTGAAGAACTCAAGATCCATGTGGGAAATTCAAGTCTGGCTCCACAAAGTAATTATTAAATTTGAGGTCATGAACTAGGAAAAAAAAAAAAAAAAAAAAAAGACTGAAAACTCTTGTCACTTACTAGTTGGTCAGGACTTTTGATAAGAAAGTTTCTGATCATGGGAGAACTGATGTGATGGGCTGTCAGGAGTTCTCTAATTCAACCTGTTGCTCAAAACAGGATCAGCTATGGGATAAGACCTTAGTACTTAGGGTTCAACTTAGAAAGCTCCAAAGATGCAGACTGCACAGATTCTCTGGGCCACTTTATCCATTGTTGTGGGGAAAAAAGTTTCTCCTTATATTCACAGGAAACCTTTCTTTGCTTATTTTATGCCAACTGTCCTTCATCCGCCTCCATTAACTTTTTATACATCTTGTAGGCACCCACAGACTGCAATTATGTGCCTCCAAAGCTGTCCTTGCTCCAAGGTGAATGCTCAGTCTTTCTTCACAGGGCAAGTTCTCCATTCTCTATTGTCTTTCTGTCATTTTTCTGAGCTCTGCTTTACGAATGTGTTTCTTGTTTTGGGGTGCCCCAAACAAAGCAGACTTTTGCAGACATGGTCTAATAAGTGCTAAATAGAGGTTGATAAACATCCACAATCTGGTGGCCATGCCCCTGTTCATTCAGCAAGCATTGTTGGCTGCATTTACTGCCAGATTACACATCTGCCTCAGGCTTGGTTTCCTGTCTACCAGGCCTCAAAGCATTTCCCAAAGAACTGATCCCAGCATGTTCATCCCCAGACTGTGTTATTGCCAAGGCTCCTTTGTCCCAAGGACATAATTTTTTTTTCTCGGTTGAATTTTTTAATTTTCCCACCAATCCATTTCTCCAATTCCTAGGTCCCTCAGGATGCTGTCAACCTTGAATTTGGTACCCTGTCCCAAAGCTAGTGTCATCTTCAGAAATGAGCTGGGGGAGATTTCAAAGTGTATGCTCATCAGGTTTAAAGACCTTGAACAGCTTATGTCCCTTAACAGATCTCTTAAGTACTTCATTTGTTGCAAAGTCTCCAGGTAGAACATGACCTATTAACCATGAACTTTGAGTTCAACTGCCGAGTCAGTTTATTATCTTTCTGGTTATCTAATACCTGGACTGTACTTTTGAAATGAGAATACTGTGAAAAGTTGTCATTAAAGTCCTGCTAAAATTCACATAAATTATAACCATTTCTCTTTTCTCCAAATCAGAGAGGTCAATGAAGTAGGTCAGATACCATTTATCTTGTATCAATTCATGCTAATTCACTTTCTTCTACTTTATGTGTCCGTGGGGAACAAGTACACTCTCGGCAAGTTTATGAACAGCAGTAAACTGAGTGGCACAGTGGACACACATGAGCGATGGGGTGCCAGTCAGAGAGACCCAGATGGGAACCTCATGAGGTTCAACAAGGCCAAGAGCAAAGTGCCTGGGATGGCACAATCCTTGTTTGATGAGAGCTGAAAAGGCACATTCATAGCTCAGGAAGCCAACAGCATCCTAGGGGGCATCAAAAAAAGGGTGACCAGCAGGTGGAGGGAAATGATCCTCCCCCTCTACATTGCTCTGCTAGGAATGCACCTGGAGTATCGTACTTATCTCTGGAGTCCCAGCACAAGAAATACATTGACCCAGTGGAGTGGATCTGAAGGAGGGCCACAAAAATTATTAGAGAGATGGAATATCCATAATATGGTGAAATATAAGGAAGAAACCTTTCACAATGAGAGTGCTAAAACATTGAAACAGGTTGCCTGGAGATGTGGTATACCTGGAATCATTCAAGATCAGGTTGGATGGGGGTCTGAGCAACTTGATCTAGTTCAAAATGCCCTTGCTTATTACAGGAGGAATTGGACAAGACAACATTAAAAGCTTACTTCCAACACAAATTTGCGTGTGACTCGATCTCATACTTTTGTAAACATTAACTACTCTTGCAACAAAATATGGCAGAGAGAAATCATATAACAGCCTTTTCTTTTCCAGAGTAACTGAACTATATGTCCATGTAGCAAGAGCTAGCTAATTGATCTAAGTAACTATCTAAATGCTGGACTTTTTTTCTACCCAGTAATGCCTCTCTGCTTTCAGAGCTCTGTGTCGCACATGAAGTCACAGTTCTGAACACTGGGTTTTCATGAGTCAAATCATAGTACAAATCCTTTTCTGAATTCTACTCTCCTAGAATTTACATATGACCCAGCTTCAAGTTTATTTTTATTTTTACCATGATGGTTAGAGAACAAAGAAGGATAGAATGATTAGTTGGAACTGAGCTGAATCTGCCTGATTATGGTTTTGATATGGGATGATGAGGAAAATCCATGAACTGTAGAGAAAGTAGTGCTGCTCGCTGATCCAAGAAAGGAAGTTTATGGGTTCCTTGAACATTGTGTTTCATTTCAGCACTGCCTATATTAAGCACAATACCCTTGATTGTTAATCACTGACTAGGAGTTTCATTTTCATGGTCATTGATATCTAAGTAAAAGTCTAGTGTTACTGGATATTTTTTATGAAGGTGAACACATTTTGATTTTTTTTTTAAGCTGCATTTTGCTTTTTTCTTGGAGATTTTTACCTCCTGATCTCAACAGCCTTGGAAGGTAAAATTAAAGGATGACACAGGTTTACTTTAATTGTCTTTTCCTCATTAAATTAATTAACTCATTAAAGAGTTTAACACCCATATTCAGTGTAGTAGTTGGTTCCTAGAAATTGTTCCAACAGCTTCCAAGACAATGGAATACTTGACTTCAGTTAAAGCCATTAAGGCTGCCATACATAAATGCAGCTTTGCATTATCCATAAAACCTAACATTGAAATTAAACAGGCAATAAAAGCTTGAAAAATAATAATGTAAATAACCTACATATAAGGTTATATAAGGACATTTATATTTGAATTAAAATCAAATCAATAGTACTCATTCACTACCTACATAAAGCCTTCCTTTTGATGTTAGAATTGCATATTGATTTTAATGCAACTTAGATGAAGTCTTTTCAGGATATGGTTTACCATAAACTTGATGACCTGATTCAAGCACATAAAACATCTGCCTGTAAATAGTATTATTCTGGAATACTCTATCTTCCTTGAAAATGTCTTATTTTCATTCATGGAAATATTGCACCTTTTTTTTTTTATTATTTCCACAATACATGACCTCTTATGAAAAAGCCCCAAAATATTTCACGAGTGGTATAAGAAGGCTTTTCATAAAAATTCATAGTATTTTAATGGAGTGATTTATTTTTAGGAAAAACTCCATTGTCGATCTTTAAATTTTTGCTGAAATCTTAATGTTGCGTTAAGACTATTCTATTACTCCATTTTTCCTTTTTGTGTTCTTCAATTTTGTTAATATGACATTGTTTACTCTCAGTTTTTGTTTGTCCTTTGAGATCAGTATGCTGCCCATAGCAGAGATATGAATATGCACAGGACAATTCTCTAAAATGGAGAAATGTTTTAGGATGAGTGTAGTGAGACACTGTAACAGATTGTCCAGGAAAGTTCTGGATGTCTGTTGTTGGAAGTGTTCAGATTGAGGTTTTGAGCAACCTGATCTAGTGAAAGATGGTGAAAGAATTGGATGGAGTAATATTTGAAGGTCTCTTTCAACCCAACCCATTCTGACTTTATGCTCCTATCTACATGCCCAAGAAGATATGCCCTGGATGTCCATAAATTCTGTCAAACCTGTGGGAGAATGGACTGTAAAAAAACAGAGATAGTGCTGCAGGCAACCTCACCCCAGATAAGGTGCAGCTGTGCAAGACAGGTGACCATCATTAAAAGAAAAGGAGCAGGGAATGCTGATTTGTATTGACCAACCACAAAAAAGTAAAAGGGCACACAGATGTTATGCTGGAAGGAAAAAGGGTATAAAAAGTTATACTGGGGACTAATAAAGTGCTGACGCTTGAAACCATTCTCAGTGTCAGTTGTGTGTCCTCAGTCACAAACCTCATTGCAAATTTTACCAGGGTCAGTGTTCACAGTTACATGTAGTACTATCCAGGTATTCTCCGTGCTGCATCTTCGCAAGCATACCAACTCACATTCATTGACTGCAAAAAACATTGCATTACAGGTAAATGTTATCAGAAAATCTTGTATCTTATGCTGCATCCAATAGTGAACTTCCACAAAATTTGCCTGGTTATGCCTTCCACATAGTTGCTTTTTAAAAGCCAGTGGAAAAGGAAATATTTTGTTACTTCAACATATTACTACTTTACACTAAGTTTGGAGTGAGTTGAATACCTTTACATTTCCCTTTATTACCTAATTCCATGATTTTAAATTTAAACTTTTTTTTGCATTCTTTTAATTAAGAGTAAATTAGAAATCCATAGGACTTGGCAGGGAAAAAAAGAGGGTGAATTTTCAAGTGATTGTGATCGCATCCAAACAAATCAGCTCAGATCTGTTTTGGACATGGTGTTGAACAAACTTTAAAGGTAGGGAAATGTAGAAATGGCATTTGCAGTTTATACACATCACGGTGTTTAAGTTTAATCTGATTTCTTATAATAATTCAATTTCCAAGATGTCTTGAAGGTAAACTTGTAAGGAAACGAAGGAAGGAAGAAATTCTAAGAGAAAGCTCTTCTTTTGAAGTTACTTTGCAACCAATTAACTTGAAGACTGTATGCTTAAAAAAAGACAACGTAAAACTGATAATGATGGGATTGCTATTAAAAAACCACAGGAGGAAAGGCCTGTTTTGAGGGCTCTGAAACAAAAAAAAGTATTTATAGTGGGAATTCTGAAAAGATGAATGGATAGTTGCTATAAATTAAATACAACAATTGTACTAGTTATACCTGTAATGAGGAGACATAAAAAAATCTTTTCAGAAAACAAAAAAAGCCTCAACCAACAAAAAAAATTGTGCAGAGAATTAGTACCCTCTCTCATTTTCAAGTTTCTACTACTTCATTACAATAATTGGCTAGAACCTAAATTAATCCACTTTCATAACTTTTCTATAATAATGAAAAAAATAAGCTAAAGAAACCACATAAGACATACATTCCATTTTTCTTTGCATTAGGAAATGTTTGCTCTTTCTGAAAGCTGAACACACTTATAGCTAATATTCCAAAGGAAGTTACAGAAAGGGCTAACTTTCTCCTCTGCTTGAAATTTCTTCAGATGTATAAAATGCAATTTGATACTTCTGAAATAAAACAATCTGAGAAGGAGAAGGCCTCAACGAAGTGGGAAAAGATTTGCTAGGCACTTTATGAATTACACTGAAGACACAGAAAAATATACAGCCTCTTTTGTAAATTGTGGTTAATCAGGACAAAGGGGCCTCACTTTTACAATACATAGATTCTGTGATAAGAAACATGACGCATAAATAATATTGCATAATTTAGGGATTTCTTAGTTGTTTTTTTTTCCCTTAGGTTTTGGGGATTTTAGGGGTTTTTTTTAAGATGTTTATTGACAGAAAACTCTTACACTAAAGTAATACTCTGAAACTACTTGAAAGTATTAAGAAGAGAGTTATTGGTGTCATGTATATAAGGAAAAGTATACACCATATATTCAAGTATTCATTCCTTTAAATTAAACTAGGAAGATTATATTCTTTCACCAATAAACATGGCAAAAAATAAATTAATCATAAGAAATACTAGTTTTCTTGTTTCCCTTTAAACTGATCTATGCTTGGAAAATTTTCTGGTCTAGTATCAGAACCTAAATAGAACAAAATAGACTGGAGTCTTCTTAAAAAAATTGGGATTTAAGTTATAGCCTGTCAAATTTAATCAAGAAAAACAAGGTTCTTCTCAGACTTATTTATTTATTTATTTATTTATCTATTCCCTGCAAAACTGTTGCTAAGGACACAACTGGAAATATTGCTTAGACCATAGATAATTCTGCAGAATTATCTGAGCAAAGTTATAGCAATGCAAAATACAGCATCAAATGCAGGGGAACACTAGAGCAAAAAGCACAGTAAATAAGGATGGACCATCAAATTTGCTTGCTTAAACACAGTACGAAGTCCAGCAAGTAAACTTTTAGGAGAGAAAAGAAATACCTGCATCTTCCCAAAGTTGAGAAAACTATAAATTTCTCATTGACTCTAGTATAGATCAAGGATTCATTGAAACCTAACAGGAATTAAAAGGATAAATACAAAGAAATCAGATGCCTGTCTTCCCCTTTTGCTATCTTTCCCTAAGACTTAAGGTGATTGAGACATCATAAAACATGTGGCATAGCTAATTAAAGGGGAGTATGATAACATCCAGGTATTAACACCTCAGTTTCTGCATGCCATAAGAAATTGTATGCTGATGAGTTCTCTATCTGGACTGGCATAGCCTTTTCAGCTGCTTACCAGAAGGTAAAGCATCTGACACAAGCTGGGCAACAGTAGCAGAGAAGGCTCACTTTCTCTTCAACTGAAATATTTATGATGGAGAAAAAATGGGGAAAATATTTAGAATATCTATATCTAAATCATGATATTCGCATTTCCCACACCTGAGGGTGAGATTTTATCTTAAAATTTTATTAACTTTTTTATTAATTTAGTAGAAGAAGAGAAAGGCATAGTTAGTTTTGGTGAGTTAGCAGCTCTGGTGATTGATATAGATAGATGTCTGGATGATTTGCTACTGAGGTGGGAGATAACTAGATTTTTAATGAGGTATTAAACTTAGTGATGTGAAAATTTGGTAACTTAGGCAAGGTTAATAAAGTTGCTTTGACATCTATTTTTGATAAGGGACCTTATAAAGAATAAGTAATTTTGACTTTAAAATCTCTCATGTTTATTTGTAAGGCTATGTTAGCCTTAGATCCATTCTCATTCTCTGATCTAAATACAGATGGGGTTGTGCTCAATCAGTAAAGCATTGTTCTTTAGATGTGTTTTTCAACAAATATTTTAACTGACATATTAATGCCCAACATATGTCATGTTTGTCATGCAGGAAACAAAAACATGACAGTAGTTATTTGTTCTAATGTTCATCATGACCTTGAATTTCAGCAGCAAAGGTAGTTGACAGGTTTTTATTTTGGTTTATATGCTTTTTATTTAAGCCTCCATAGGGATGAACTAAAAAATTAGTTAAAAACATCTTTGATCACTTAAAATTTAAACGGAACCTGATTTTTCAGATATGGCTTTATAATATTTTTACTGATGACAAATTACTCTTAAAAAGTTAACACCTTTTCATATATATGTCTTCAGTTCTATAAGTTTCCACTACTTGCCAAAAGAAAGACTCCCTTTTACCTTAGATATGTGCTTTAGTCAGGCAGAAAAAACATAGAATGGGTTACTTAAAAAAGCAAACAACGTAAATGACAAAGTACTTAACAAAATAGGCAGAATTCAAACTATTGATGTGTGTACTGAACTTGATTTTTTTCACCTTTGCTATCAGATTTTTTGTTTCTTCATTATAATTAGCTACTAAACTTGATATATTCCTCTATTAAAATCCATTTTTAGCTGATTAAAGAATTCTGTAACTTGATCTGTGACCCAAGAGAAAATTAACTTTAATTTTGGAGAATAATGGACTTAGAAATATAGATCTGAAACTAGGGTATATGAGGAAGATATGAACCAAAAGAATGGGACATCAGACTTGTTTGTTTCTTAAAGAAGGGACTGAAGAGTACAAACGCATGGCTATGTGTCGCAGTGCCATTCTCGGAGCAGTGGCTCCGTCCACCCAAGCTAGCTCTGACACATCGATCAGACGGGGAACTGTCCTCTGGATCCTGGGAACCAGAGGAGCAGCAAAGGGGCTTTTCCTTTATCATGGGAGAGACCACGCTGAAGACAGAGGGAGGAGTTGGACTCAGCTGGAGGGCAAGGTCCAATGTGTATATTCAGTCCCACCCAGGGACATCCAAACCTCAGGGAAGCTGCTCCAGCCAAACCACCTGGGGTGACAAACTCTGGGATTAAATACAGAGGAGGGACTAAGGGAGGAGACAAACCAACATCCAATGAGGGATGAGGTGGGAGTGGAACAGGGTTGGAGGGACATTTAAAGAAACCAATGAGAGCATAAAGGGAGGAACCTTCTTTGGCTCCTGCCCTATCACTCGATGTCCTTACCCAAACTCTCTAGAAGTTGGAAGGAACAATTGAATGATAGACAGGGCCCGTAGGAGGGGACTGGGAGGAGTATGGGAGGATTGACAGGGAAGAGGGGCAGGGGCAAACCTTAGAACATAACTTTTCTTAGGAGAACAGGGGAGTGCAGAACAAACCATTACAATGAAAATAAATAACATAAACTACAATATGGAAATAAATAACACAGAGCACAATGCAACAGCTATGGCTGCTAAAACAAGAATAAAGGAAATATACTAACAAAGAGCTTTTTTTTTTTCTCCTAGGCCCGTTTTTTTTAATAGATTATTTTTTCTTCAAATAATTGTCTTTAGGAAGCTGAAGGACACAGGGCACTAAATTAAGTAAGTTTTACAAATAGTTCCTCCATGTTAACCATAATTTTAGCATTTAAACTCCAATGTAAGTGTAAATTGCTCTTAACCTATAAGGGCCATATATCTTAATCCTACCTTTCTTTATACATGCATTTTCAGAAATTGATTAGTCTTCTACATCTTTTATAGTCCTGATGTCTTTCCTTCTCTGTTGAAAATGAATTTGATGCATCTTGTCATGGCAGAAGACTAAAAGAATAGTTTGGTAAGCAGTCCCTGTGATGTGATATTTTTTTTTCTCTCTACACTTTGATATTTTGCAAAGTCACCCAATAAGTAAAGAAATCTGAGTTAACTGTGTATGCTACATCATTCCCAGGAGCAGGACTATCTTCTTTTTCCCTTTATCTTTCCTTTGTAGAAAAGTTCTAGGACAACATTAGACACAGTATTTCTTTGGGGAAGGGGGGGGTGGGAAAGGAAAAACTATCACATAATGGGCAAATTGTAGCCAAAAAAAAAACCAAAAAAACCCCCAAAACCAAAAAATTAAAAGTAGATGGGATGTAGATGATGTAGTGTCCATGAGAAGCAGATAGGATAGATAGAGGGGCAACAGTGGGAAATGTACATCTTGGTGACAGAGGACATACGACTGACACAAAGAATGGTTTCAAGTATCAGAACTTTATTATACCTCAAAACATCCTTTTATACCCTGTTTCTCACATGCATAACACCTGTGTACCCTTTTACTCTTTTGTGATTGTCAATGCAAATCAGCATTCTATGCTTCTTTTCCTTCAGCGCTGGTCACCTTTCTTACAAAGCTGCACCACATTAGAGATGAGGCTTGGCCACAGCCCCATTCCCAATATCCCACAATCTATTCTCTTACAGTTTGGATGATAAAAAAGAAACTGGCAACTCTTAATTACATATGGTACAGTAAAAAATACCATAAACTGATAAGCAGTTCCAGCTTCCTCCAGCTGGCTCCTGTACTCTACAATTTGCTATGTCTTCAATACTATTAAATGAGTGAGAGAAAGGAAAATTCAATGCCTCTTCTGTGTATCTTTTCCTCCTTTAACTGATTCTCTGTTCTCCTCAGACAGAGCTGTAGACAGGGTTTTATATTCGCAATATGACTCATCTCACACAACCAAGTGCGTTTGCTCTTTGGAGCCAGTCTCTACTTGAGGTTTGCCCGCAAAGCTGGAGTTTAATCTTTTGCTGAGATGTTTATTCCAGTCTCTCTTTAGGTAAGAGACTGTCTACTAATTTACTGTGTGAAAAAGTATTTTACCTTCTATAGCTGTATAAATGCCTTTTTTTTTTTTTTTTTTTTTTTTTTTTACACTGAGAACTATCTCTTCATAATTCTCTAGTAAACAACTCGTGGCTGTAAAGTGTTAAGCTCCTGCCAATACAGTTTTGGTGACAACTAAACATTTTCTATATAAAGTGTTGTCTTCTACTCAACAGGATAGAAGGAGGGGCTGATTAAAGTCTCAGTGCCGAGGCCATTCATGGCATTAATGATTCCTTGGAGTGGACTAAAAGTCAGTTTCTTCTACATAATCCCTCTGTCAGGGATCTTTGTTTTACATACACACTAAGCTCATTCAAAAAAGCATGTTTTAATAGCAATAACTGTTAGTGTACTTTATTGAATGTTCATATTTCTGATGCCTACAGCTGGCCTGTAGACCCCACAGCTATAATTAATTACAATCTTATAACTGAAATGTGGTTGATTATATAGTTACTTTAATTATGTAACTCAACCAGTAAGGCCCGTTGGAGAGTTGGCCCAGGCCGTTGGAGGTTCAGGCTGCTATTGGCTGCTTGGCCAGGTGGCAACAGGCTCAGCCAATAAGAATTGACTGCACGTGCCTTCTCATCTATATAAGGACAAGCAGTCTTAATAAATTGGGCTGTTGCTGCATGACCTTCGGCTGTGTCGCTTTCCTGCCTCCCACTGCAATACATATTGTAGTGCTCCTATGCGGATGGATGTGGCATTTCATACAAAGGGAAGAAAGATGTATGATAAAGACTTTATATGGAGTGTCAGAAATAATTTTTGGGAGCTAATATTTTCACATTAGGATTTCAATAACTTGCTAGATATGCAATTAAAAAAAAAGGCAATAAAATACTAGGAAGTGGATAACCAAATTAACACTAAGCATGTTTAGGTCACCTTGCTGAGAGGATAAAAGGAGAATTTCATAAATAATAATTCACCACTATTTTTTTAATAGTAACTTACAATAGTTCAGACACTTTGTGCCCGTGGTGAAGCTTTATGTAATGATAAATTACCATAATAAAAATATCTTTTAAGAAATTCTTAAGTTTCTATTTCAATGTTATATTCAAAGTTGAAAGTGGTAATTAATCTGAAATGCTTTCATGACATAAGTATTACTTTCAGAAGTTTTAGAAATTTAATGTTTAGGCACTATATGAGAAAACTGACTATGATTTTATTTCTAGCCCTGTTGAGATGAAAAAGTTTAGTTCTCTTCCTAGGGCTAGTAAAAAAAAAAAAAATATTGCATAATAGATTTTTTGTGTAATAGCTGAACTTGCTTCATTGTGCAGATAATGTTGTTGGTCTTCTCTAAAACAAACAGTTGAACACTTTGGGATTCCTTTTTATAACCAGTGATAAAAATGCTCAGTTTTAAAATCCATAATCCAGAAATCCTAATTTAAAAATATAAGGTATTGATAAATCCAGGGAAAATTCTGTTACAGCTTTCTGTGTTTATCAGTGCTGTGTAGAGAATTCTTCATATTATTCTCTGTCTATAGGACAGAAAAAGTTTCACTGGACAAGTATAAACAGTTGCTTAGAAAATGTTATGGAAACTGAACCTTAATTATGAAAAAGGTGGCAAAGAAAGTGAACAGTCTGCTAAGTTAATTTATGGATAAACAGGGGATGGAAGATGGACTTTCTATTGAAATATAGAGACTTTCTAATTTTTCTTTCTCTGGTTTCATATTTGTAAACTGGAGATGCGGTAATATTTCCTAATGGAAATTCTTATAAAATAACACCAGGCAGAAATACTGTGGTCTCACTGATCTGCAAAACACGTACTATGAGAGTCTTCTAAATGTCTGCATAAGCTTCCATAATTTCAGTCAGGCAAATATTCAAAAATATCCAGTTCTGATTTTTTAAAAATGTCAACTTGGCATAATGCTTTATAAATTCCAAAGTAAATTCTAGTAAGTGTGTCATAAGTATCCTAACCTTTATAATTCCCATATATTTATTACTTTGACACTATGTTCTTTAAGCCTGTGTTTGCCTACATAAAATATGCGAAGTAATTCTAGCATACTCCTTTGTTATCTATATCAAAATTGTTGTAAGACTAAATCTCTATTATTAATTTTTATGTAATGAAAATTGCTAACAAAAATAAAGAAACTTCAGTGATTCTGTGAAATATATGTGCTGAAAGGATTTTAACCAGGCTCACAAATTGATTTCAGGGTTTTTTTTTTCAAACTCACTTGATGTGTGGTAAATCAGGTAGTACAATGTTGGTGTCTGAAAAGCATTGTCTGGGAAAATGGAAGCCCAAGTACTATTGATTTTACCTTTTTCATTACTCAATTTGTTGGTGTTTTTATTAATCTTCTCAAATTAAAGTAATCTAACAAGTGTAGACTTGGTTAAGTAACATTAATTGCATCCTCCTCAGCTAACATTCTGCATAATACTTCTATAGTCTAACTGTTCACAAATATTATTTACCCCTTCCAAAAGGACAGCCCTGTATTATGATTTTATCTTCTGTTTTGGGGGGTTATTTTCCCCTTCCCATTCATACTTCTTCAGGATTCTGCAGTATTATAAAATTGCCATTAATGGTTCATGAAAACAACATTCACAGTTAACAATATGGGATACCTTGGAAAATTTGGCTAATTCTTTATCTTCTGCCAATGAATAGAATCAAAAGATAAGAAAACTTCTTAACTGGAGAAAGGTAAATGGAATCAAGAAAACGTGTAGAACTCAGAAAGACTGTGCAAAAATATGTCCCCGGAAACTGAACTTCACTGCATCAATGCAGAAAAGCAACTTTTTTCAACCATATAGAGGACTAATCTCACCAGAGGAAGAAATAGTGTCTTCATCAATCTTGATTTAATATCAAAACATTAATTTGATTTAACAATAAAGAAGTTAAATAAGCCGTTCTTGGAATAATTCACTGTACATCAGTACACAAATAAAACTTCATTTTTCAAGTAATGATTTTTACTTTACTATTGTTAATAGCTGCTGTACTAATTATTAAAATATTTATAACTCAGAAAAGTGTTACAATTCATTATATTGTGACACAAATGACCTTTTAGTGCAGACTTCACTTTTTCAGTTGAAATCTGTTAAAATAACACTGTTATTTATACGCACTCTGTAAGTCAAGGCAGATGTTGCTAGAATTTTGTCAATGAGTCATGCTCTCCCATACCCTCAGGTCCTTAGCAAAAGCACTGGCAATATGGTATAGTGCAAGGCAATCTGTAATGAGTTAAGCTATTGGCCCCATCCCTGCCTCTCAGAAAGATGCTTCTGCTTGACTGGAAATGAATATCATTAGATTCAAGCCTCAAAATCTTCTTCCAGGCAGCATGGACAGCTGGTACTTGCAGTGATTAAGAATCTTCTGACCTGTAGTTATGACAAGCTGGAAAAATATCTCGAGTTTGGCTGCTCAGTTTCATTATCAGCAGATGCCTTAAAAGGATACTTTATTTATTAACAAAGACAACTCCCTTCAACAGTACTATTGATCATTCTAATTTATCCAATGTATCTAATACTACACTGCTATTCACTATAAGTAATTAAAGATAAATTACTTCCGTTGCAGGGCAAAACTATACTTTGTCATCTCCTTACTCCAAAGGCATAGGTTAAGTGAAGATAAAAAAGCATTTTCGGGAAACAAAAATATGATCAGAGCAGGAAGAAGCAAAAGCAAAAACCAGTGGTCTAATTATTTCTAATTGTAAAAGGCTATCTTTATTAAATAAAGCACATGGTATGAGTGTAGTGACTGACACTACTGTAAGTTCTAAAAGATCTAAGCATGTATTTTGTAGAATTTCAAACATGTGATCCTGCTATGAAGTTCTATTCATAAGGGAAGAAACTTATGTCTGCAACAGCAGTATTGATGACTAAAAGCTATAAAAAATATGTTTTGTAGGACCTCTGGTAGAACACAAAACCTACCTTGACACATTCTCAGTTTGCTTTGATTTAACTTGTTTAACAGTATGAAATTATTATTAACTATGATACAGTACTTGAGTTGCTTTTCCATTTTAACAGAAGTAAAAACTCAGTTGAAGCTGGTCACATGGTGACTAAATTAAATGTATCTTATGACAGTGACAAAGATGAGCGACATTGCATAGAAAAATGTGCTCAGTTGCTTAGAGCTTTTTCAGTCATCATTTATATTTAAGTGATTGGATATTTGTCTTAAAAAAATCTTTTTTATCATACATAGTACCTGCTCCTTCTAGCTAGACTTTGGCCATATGTGAAAGAAAATCTGAGAAAAGATGCCTTTTGTCAATATAATAAAGTTCCAGAAGGTTTCACTGGATAGTGTTATAACATATGTTCTTTGGGGCATGAAATTATCCTTTGTGACAGATTTGGTTTGCTGACATCTGTGGAAGCATCTGACCATATGGTGCCAGGTTCCACCTTTTGAACAATTCCTCTCTGCATACTTCAGCAGCAGTTTCTTAGTCTCTTATATTCCCTTAAGACCCTGTCCGCACCTCATGTGCTTCAGTTCCTGACCTGAGGTGGTTCCAGCTACTAGAAGAAAGACTATTTAGTACTAAGAACTACTGAAAGAAAGCTACCAGAGCCAAGTTCAGGAGACAGACATGTTTGTTCTTAACTATTAACCTAGCAATGAAATAAAAACTGTTTGACTGAAGATTTTGATAATAAAAGAGGTCTCATAAAATTGTGCCTGCATAGCACAAGGAATTTGACTAAACTTTTGGAATTATCTGGGAAAAACCCCAATAAAATGTAGATTTGGAAGTGTGTTTCGGCCTGCAATACATGGCAAGAAGCATTTACTGACTTGGCCAGAAGTAAGGGGAATGTGGAGCTCGATGTTAGGAAGAAACTGTCAAGGAAGCAGAAAGTCCCAACGGTAATTTTTTAATCTCTTTTTGCTCTTTGTCCTGGTTTCCTCTTGGTCATATCACATGAGTCCATACTAACTGCTCACTTCTCAAGTAAATCCACTAATTTCTTCCCAGACACAGGGGGAATACCTTTGTTCTAGGATCTACTTGTGGTATTTTTTTTTTAATGAGACTAGACGACCGCCAACGGCAAAAGGAAAGAGTCTGCTCTCTATCACTGGGTGGGATATAACAGCTTCTATTCTCGAGTCCTGCCCTGCTTGGCTAGAGCTCTTCCCAGTGGCTCACCGGTGCCAGAGAGAGCGACGCCCCTACTGTGTTGGAGCTTTTTCCCCAGGGGGCAGGGCCCAGAGGCAGGGACAAGACACCACCCAATCAGGGATAAAGTGGGAGGGGAACAGGGTTGGGTAACAGCTGAGCAAGGACAAACCACGTGATTACAAATCTGATGAAACACAATATAAACCCAATTAATGCATTACAACATCTACTCTAATTGCTACATATCAGAATGATCTTTTGACAAGCTTAGTCTTCCAACATAGTCCACCTTTTTTATTACTGTGATACGCAATGCAATCACATGTAGACAAGAAATTTCGCAGGGCAGAGAGGTTCCTCCGTGCCAGCTCAAGGCTGAGTCAGGGTGGACAGAGACCTCCTTGTTTATTTCTTACTTCTTATACATTTGTGGGTCTGGCCAAAGATTGGCTTCTTGGGGTTTTTCACCCTTCAGCCAAGTGGCTAGACCAACTGTCAGTTACAATTGTTTTCAGGTTAGAAATATGCAAACAAAGGACAGAGAATGAAAAACAAAGGATTTGTTTTTGTTACATATGTGGGAAAAAGGTAGAAACTGCTCTTAATATTGTGCAGTAACTAAAGATCTGACTCCATTTTATGAAAATTCAAAAGGCTATAAAAAACTCAGAAAACCCAGGGTAACACTTTTTCTGCATTATAACAGACATCCATGTATGCTTGGGTGTGCCTGAGAACATAAAAGGAACATCTGAGCCATGCTAATGAAAGGAATTCTGGCAGGCAGCATCACAGCTGCATGGATATTTCAGGTCCCCTAAATTGAAAATCCACTATTATGTTTTAAAATAAAGACCATGATGGCAGCACGTAAGACCAAGAGTATCAGACTGTGTCTGACCAGCTGATTGCTACATACTGTGAAAGTTCTAGTCAACCCAAACCATTCTAAGCTTGAATCAGTTCTGCAATGACTGAAACAGACTTTGTTCTGTTGTACAGTCCTCAGCTATATAGCATAAAAATCACCTGATGGAGAAAGCAAGGATAACACCCTGATTTTAGCAAGGAGGAAGGGCAGATGATATAGAACCTTAAGAAATTCTTTTCCAGAATATCAGATTTTGTTCTTCTGTTATTAGCAGTTACTAATACTGAAATCCTTTACATTCCTTATTGATATCTGTGTATTATATTGGGAGATATTCAAAACCCCACTACACACAGTTCTGAGCAACCTGTTCTAGCTGACCCTACCTGAACAAGGGTGTGGGACGACGATGTTGAGACATCATTATGGACTCAGTGTTTCTGTTATTATGTGGTTTCTCAGTCCATCTTTGTGCCCTACTCCGCAAGAACTATGATAACAGGCCTTTTCAGTCTCAAAAGGTGTTGGATTTGAGATTTCTGCAACAATTCTACTTCTTTCATATGTAGTTTATTTTGCAATATGAAATCTATATTCAGTGCAAATAATACTGCTTTGCTTGTTCAGAAATTTGTGAAAAAATGAGGAAAGGCAGAGATGGAAGAGATATAGAAAATCTTACACATAGACACTTAAGTGGTGCTATGTGGAAATATACTGTCCTAAATGCCATCAAATCCAACAGTTATGAGAAGGTCATGTTGGTCAAACTTCTTAAAGATCACCAATCTATCTGTCCTCCCTGAAAGTCTGAGGATTGGAAGTGTCAAAAGTGTGTGCAGTAACGGACAAATGCAATCAGTTGTAGGTTCATTTAAATAAACAAACAAACAAACAAACATAAAATGCCATATAATGTTACATGGTATAAAATATATACGTCACAATGGGAACTCCAAATTAATAGGTGCATCTGACCTTCTCTTCTTTCCTGTATAAAGGAAAAATCTGTTTTCAGGTGTACTGTAAAAAGCAAGTGGTTTGTTCATGTCATGGTGTAATATCAGAAATAAAGACTTTAGAAGGGTACAAAGAAATTAGTTCTGCCTTCAAGGAAGAGTTTGAATAATATTCAGCAAACAAGACATATGATTACACACAGAATGATGAAGATAAAAGTGTTGTGCTGTAACAGTATAGAGTATGAAAGGCATCTGGAATGAGACATGGATGCTCAGAAAATTGTATGAAAGTAAAACATGATTAGACATTATATGTGTACAGAGGGGCTGACAGGACAAAATAAATATTATTTGGGGTAGCTTCTGGCTTTTGAGTGTTTGGCTTTGCATTGTATAATTCTTAGCATAAACTTGTGAATGTTACATTTCTAGATTTTAAGAATTGCAAAATTTTGAACACTGTTATTGCCCAATATTTAAATGACAATGTATCTGACAGTATACATTTGTTCCTTGGGCTGCTCACACGTACTGCTGGTTTCCTTCAGGCTAAGGCTTGCAATGAGGTAACCCAGGAGAGAGGTACTACCTCACTCACCCACATCCTGGTTTTGAGAACACAGATGGGCATAATCACTACACATATCTTTGCTGACCCACTGATCCCTTTTTGAGAACAGCTGAGCTGCAAAAGAAATTAAAATTGAAATTCTGCAGGTAGAGGATTGGTTCATAGCAATCTTTATCTACTTGTAAAATGGAATTAGAGAGTCACCATTTCTTCATTCATAGCCACACTGAGCTAAAATCACTGTAAAAGCTAATACTTATTTAAACTCTGGCAGCAGAGTGACTTTTTCAATTGCTTATAACCCTCATACTATAATGAAGAGAAACAGATCTAAGAAGTGTGCCAGAATGAAGAAAGGCAGTTCAAATGGCAAAAAAGTGAATCTGCAGTTACAGTCAATTATTTCAGCATGCTGTCTCAGTGGCAATTAAGACCCAGCTCTAATGAGCTTGGTGTCAAAATTGGCAATGGCATCCTGGTCCTCGTAGACACTCTTTAATCTTTATAATATAACCCTTTCACATTAGTATTTCATTACAGATTTTTAGGTTTTCATTTGGGAAATGGAATGTTCATTTCTGTTTAACAATTTCTCTCTTGATTCATACTCTTCACTAGTCTATCCATGAGTACATGACGAAAGTTATATGGGGTCAGAAAAAGGTCCTTACAGCAGTTTTTTTGTCTCCATCAAAAACACGTGCCTAGGAAATAGAAAGGCAAGCACATAGTGCATCTCTAGAAGACTCTTGTACCTACCATTTCTGAGCTTCCACAGAGGGTTTCAGGATGGGAGAGGAGGGGAGAAAAGGGTGTTGTGGGTGCATATAAGAGTCCATGGTATAATTTTCTTCTGAGAAACCTGACCTCACCTGGTGATCTTGGAGGTGACTCTCTTTGAGGAAGGAGTTTGGACCAGAGCGCTCCTGAACTCATATGAAGCCTGAACAGTTCTGTAGACCTGAGAACCTGCAGCAAGAAATTTCATGAGACCATAATACTCAGTGAAGACATAAAGTTCTTTTATCTTGAGCCTGACACCTCCTCACTTTACTTATTGTATTAAAGGAGAGAGTGCATTGTAATTTGCCGCTCAATTTCTGTATGTCTCATTTATTTTATAGACATCTATAAGATATCTATCTGTTCAGTCATTTCTTTTTCAGGCTGAAGAATCTATTCTGTTTAATCATTCTTCTTGTGAAACTTTTCTACGGATGCAATTGTCCTTTTCCAATTTTATAACATGCTTTCCTGAGATGGGATGAGTCTGGAACAAATATGCTAGGAGTCTTCAAAATGCAATACACTTTTAATTTATTAAGTAGTAGCATGATGCTTCCTGTATTGTTCCCTTATTTCAATTCCCTCTAATAATTTTGAATATTCTATTTCCATTTTTGACAAATACACACACCTGAATGTGGAATTTTTTTTTTTTTTATTTTTTTTTTTTTTACCTTTTAGTCAGCCAGATGGTCTTCTGCAGTACTTAACAGCTAGGGCTTGTCTTTACTACCCTAAGAAATTTGGTATCAAACAGAAGCACCATTATATCACTCACTTTCTCTCACCCTGATCATCTTTCAATATATTACAATTAGTTGATTGCACTGCAATCTGTTAATCTCTGCTGATCATTTCAACACTATCTTCATCTGGCCTCTGTAATAATCTGCTCTCTGTAATAATACCTTTTAATATTTTTTAATCCATGTGAATATCCTTTTTTTTATATCTCAAAGCAGTTTCTTCTCTTTAAAAAAAAAAAAAAAAGAAAATTTATTATGCATTTTACTTAAATATATCAGCAGAATCCTCTCTGTCTATGGGGTTTTATCCTATGTGCTGTGTTTTTTTTAACTGGGCTGGGGAAAAGGGGAAAAAAAAATAAACAGTTAACAAACCCCAAAGAAACAAAATTATTGTGCTTTTTTTAAGGTTGGATTTGTTATGTGTTTGGCTGGCTGGATGTAGTTGAAGAGCACAACTAATAGTTGCAAATGTCAAGATTTTTATTTCTCATAATTCAAAATTTTCTAAAGCTCATACTAAATATATTTCCTCCATTATGAATATGGGATTACTTTCTGACAATTAGGACTATGAATGCATGTGTTTTATTGCTTGTTATTTTATGTATTGTTAATACAGAGAAATAACAATTATTTATCATGGTCAAAACTTCAATGATCTTCTCTGTATGGGGAAGAAGTCAAGATTTTAAATTTGCTAATTTCATGATAAAACTGTGTTATTTGGCTACCTCAGGCTTAGGTGAAATTGATAGCATTAGTTTACATTAAAATAGGAAATAGATATCTGTAATATAAACTTAGAGAACACTATGCTTATTATCTAATGAATTCTATGACCCTTTAAGGGATTCTTTTACTTTATTTCATTTCTAACCTGCCTTGTGCTTCATCAGGGCAGTTAAAGCACTTGAGCTGCCTCATTTAGTTACTCCCATTTCACCCTTCATATACTGTTTTCTCTCCAAACATACCACATTACTGGCATTTGTGTTGGGATATACTTAGTATTTGATCAAATACTTCAAATCTGCAACTAAATGTTCTGCTTAAAATTTTTTTATACTGAATTAATAGTTTTTTGAAACTATAACCTAGAATCTATTTTATAGTGAAACATTAGATATTTGCAGTAACTTCATAAAGAACTGTAATATAAAGTTAATGTTTATAAAATTGTGAAAGGTCTGATATAATTCATGGAGATCGAAGCATACACAAGAAATGAAATGACAAATCCTACCTAAGCATGCATACGGGGTTTGCATAGCAAGGTGCTGGCGACAGGAGATGCAGGGCAGCCTCTGTGAGGAGCGGGCAGGGCGGCTCGGCACAGTGCACAGCCACTTCCAGCCATCCAGCCCACCCACCACAGAGCACAGCTGATCTCCTTGGCCATGGGCAGCTGATCTCCTCTGGCCCCCACAAAAATGCTACTTACTGCCTGTATGGACTACAAAATTTGATGCTGATGAATGTGCTAGTTTGAAAGCAAGCTGGTGGAACATTCCATGTCAGAACTACAATTTAATAGGGAGATTAAAATAAAGGCAGAAAACATTGGCTTAAACTGACAGAGTCAGGATACAGCCTGATACCCTGTTAGTCAGGGTGGTGGTAGCAGTCTGATTAATTGGTGGCTGCAGTCCTTTAAAGGTGGTAGATGTGGTTCTGTGGAAGCAGTGATCCTGTAGAAGCGTTTGGTCTTCCTCGGAAGGTACAGCGGTAGTTATGGAGGTCTTGCCGTCTGGGAATCCAGTAGGTAAAGGCTGCCCATGGTGTTCCAAATCTCAGATTGTATCCAGATAGGAATGCTTGGTTCCTCCCCCTGGGCAGAGAATCTCATAATGGGATGATGTAATTTTGAGTCATGTAGTGAGACTTTATGACCCATTAGCAGAAGATAACCCCCGGAGGGAATTATCAAGGATGAATTATGGAAGAGATAAAGAACACTGCCCCACCTGATTTTAACAGCTTATGAAAATGGTAAATAGAATAAATGACTTTGGTTACATCTTACAGTGTAACCTGAGACAATGCATGAGTCTGAGTTCATTATTATACAATGTCATTCACCTGGTGGCAATAAAAAAAATGATGTCTGAATAACAAAAATGGCAGCTGGGACCATCATTGTGATGACAATGAAGCACTTCTTGTGTACTCGAGGACTATATAAAATATGACTATATTTCAATGTAGCCAGTTTTCTCCTCTTTGCCCTCCACCCTTTTCTATTTCTCACTTATTTCTAAATTTGGAAACACATCTCAGGAGTGCTTACGACAAACGTAATTTACACCAGTTCACAAATGCTTCTGATTGCACTTAGTCAGACCTGTTATTGTGAACAGAATTGAGCCAGAGGGTTAATGGTAGCATATAGTGCATACGTCATCATATTGCTAAATGTTGATTATACACAAGCTTGGTAAAAAACACCAATCACAGAAGATAAGCTATTACAAGTGGATACTATGAGATGTTCTGTAAATAGTCTTGGAAGAAGTAAGTACTGTCTGGCTATGATGATCTCCATGTATTTCACCACTCTTACTCTGCCATACTAAGACCTATCAACCTGTGGTGATTTGTGATTTCTCTATCAATTCTTAAAAGCTAATGTCTCTAAATGATGGCAAGATATTCTCAGAAAGAAACCTTAGGATGGATATTGTTATTCTTCTGCTAGCCTATAGCAGCAGCAGATTTATATTCAAAGAGGAATGCAACTTTACACAGAATATGGCAATGTCAGATTTAGAGGTAAATAACTAACTATAGTATCTGCCTATAGAACATTATTGTGATATCAGATTAAGCAAAATATTAATACCATGAATGGGTTGAACATAGCCATGGCACAGCCAAGCAGGAATGAAGCACGTGTCCTGACACACAGTGACAGTGGCTGATATAGTTCTGCCTGGCATTGCCAATAGAGGACTGGGGTTCAGGCAAACTTGGAACTGATTGACTGTTTCTTTCCAGCAAAACAGGAGCAGAAGAGCCACAGATATTTAAATGAAAACAATCTATCCATTGAGGAACTAAGCCAAGAAAACTGTATATTGCTGCTTATTAGCTAAATCTAATCCTAAATCTTATCATAGGTATAAAAGTGCTATTGGAATTTGGTACTTGACCTTTTTAGCTGTTGGAAACATGGTTTCTATTCATGAAATCAGTAATGTTTGTTTTTTCCCATCAATTTTGTACATTCAGTGTCTATCTATCTATATCTGTATCTCTGGGTCTGGTTCTGTTCCCGCACCGGGCGGGAGCTGACCTCCGGCTAGCTCTGGTCAGCACAGCCACAGAAGTTCCCAGTCCGGGGGGCACGCAGGCTATTTACCTGCTGGGTTGGCTTCTCAGCAGCTGGACCAAATAGTGTCGTGACAGCAACGGCAGCAGAAGAAAAGGCTGGCTCTCAGCTTAGCAGGTTAAAAGATGTTTATTCAGGCCAGGCTGCGGGAACTCCACAGCCGGTCCAAACCTCAGGCCACGGGGGCCAGCAAGCGAGAGAGGAGAGCTGAAGAGCTGAGAGCTGAGAGGCTCTCTCCACCACCTTATATGTGGGGGAGGGGTTCCAGGGGGGTTACAACAAAACAACAAATCAGGGGATTCAGGGGGTAACAAGGTGTGCCCACCCCCAAGCCCTGGACCACTAAAATCCAGAGGAAAGGAATTCCCTCCAGGATACCTATCACCTGAAGCCCTCTCCCTGAGATTTCACAACCTGGGAGGGCTCCTCAAAGTGATAGACAGGCTGCCCCAGAGAGGGGGGTTGGGGCAGAGGGGATGTTACAAGTCAGGTGGGGGGTGGGAGGACTGACACAAAACACCTTATTATACAGACAACACAAAAGGGATACAGAAGTGGGGATACAGTGAAATGAACCATAACATAAACTTCTTATAAAAACCTAATAAAACAGCTCTGCACCACCACATATATCTATCTATATCTATATCTATATCTATCTACATCTATCTATCTAGGAACAGTGTGTACATACATATTTTCAGGGAATCATATTGTAATTGACCACAATAAAATGACGACACTTAAATTATCAAGAGCAGTCTACTTTGTGGGCTCAGTTTAACATTTACTCTGTATAAACTACACGCTTAAATTTAATAATTCATTTATTCATAAACAACCAGTAGATAGGCCCCTTATTCTGTGTTTCAATTAAAATAAATGTGACCGTATAATGTGTGTCCTAGAAAACAAATTATTCTTCTGAAAGAAACTTTGAAGGGCAATGGAGGTTGCAAACTTGTACTGTTGTGTTTAGAGGATGTACTTGTACAAGGCCTCTGAAACTGCATACTTTCAGAAATGGATTTAATAGAGTCTTTCATTGTTCCAATTTATTAGTGAGCTGACACTGCAAAATGGTATCTCTTCTATTATTTGTGTTCAACTTGGCCAGAATCCCATTGTGCTATTACATAGGAGAGAAAGCATTCCCTTCTCATTCCCTTCTGATGTTCTGCCTCCTCCAAATACTAGTTTTGAATGTGTGTGGTTAAAGCAGTCTAGACAGGTATGCAAGTTGATTGACTGGGTGAATCTAAATTAGAAGGAGAAGATATAAAAATAATAGGTAGGGTCAGAGAAATGGACAGAATGTTATAGTGTATAGTGATGGCTATATATAAAAATACTTTATGTCTATGAAGTCCTTTCTGATAATGACTACAATGACTACCAATCTCATAAAAATGCTTTCTACCTGAATCTCTTCCAGAAATGTGCGCTTTCTTTTAGACTTTGAGAGATGGCATGCAAAGATGGCAATTTCAACAATAGATATTAAGGTCAGATTGCAAAACCTGAGGCCATGTTTTGCTTGGTTTCTATCTAGCTCCAGCATATTCTGATAACCAATCAAATGAATAAATATTAAAATTTCACTTACTGTGAATGTTATTCTATTCATAAAGATCAATAAATGACTGATTATTGCAGCTGCTTTATTAGGTGGGAAATATCAACTTAGAAGCATTATTTACAATGTTTGCATTCTACTAAGTTAGAAAGGGTCAGTGGAATTTTTCAGGCTGTTTTGAATACATGGAGAGCAGAGACACAGAAAGTTTTGTGCTGCGTGGCACACATCAGACCTTTTTTTTTTTTTTCTTACAAGCCCTATAAAAAACAAACCCACTGCCCTCCCATTCAAAAAAAAAGGACAACAAAGCAAAAGAGGCGGAAAAAATTCTATTTTAAGTGCTTAGTCAGGCAAGTTAAAATAACTTATCTGGCCACAGTAGAATATGTTGTATTCTACATCTGACTTGTAGACGAGTTACAATATTTGGGGCAGTTCTGTCACAGCTGACAACAGTCAAAGAATGTAGCATGATGAGAGAGAGAATCGTGAATGCTCAGGATGGAGCTCCCAATCAGCTACATCTTTGAATGATCTGGTACCCTGGCACAGAGCTCCAGTTAGAGTGCAAGCAGAGAGCCTGTCTGAGAGCCATTCAGAGCTTCCAAGCTCTCAGGTGGCCTCAAGACAACTCAGGCTTCATGAAGTAAATTCTGTTTATTTTTAAATGAAGAAAAGTTTAAGTAGGAGAAAAGAATCCATTTGTGAATCTTTCCATCCACTGAATCCTGTAACCACTTGTTTATAGTCAAGCGGTTTTCCCTGCTCTGATTTCTTTGTGTATTGCATTTTCTACTACAAAATATTTTCTTTATAGCCACTCACAGATACAGAAGATGTTTCTGTGGACAAAACCTCTTATATTTTCTAAAAGCTTTACTGCTCTCTTTCAGCATTAGACATTGTAATCCATTTTTCTGCTTCACAGTGGGTTGATATGGAAATGGAATTACAAATAGTACTAGAATATAGATGTGGACTGAAGAGTTACCCTTTGTTTCCCAAACCAATTGTTGTCTTACCAGGCAGTCTTAGGTGACTCATTTAACTTCACTTGGCCCCAAATTCAGTAGAGATATATAGACAATATTACACTTCTTAAATTGACTTGAAATGTGGTTATATCATCCCTCTCTCTTAATTTTCTCAATAAAAATAGAACTAAAATAATCCCTCCTCCCCAAAAATATTACACTTTATGATATTCAAACTGTTCTTGAAAATTACAGATATAAGGCCTTCTGAAGCTCTTACTTAAACTTTAGTTATGTGGTCTTTGTTCAATAACTTTCTATTTGTGTATGTTGCATTAAGCAGTGTATTATTTGAAAAATAAGTCTGTTGCATTGCCTATCATAATAAAAATATTCAACCCAAATTTTTGCTTATGATTATCTGTACTCATAAGCCCATCTAGATCTCAAGGAGGTGGAGCGAGAACTTGCAGTCCTTATTACAATTTCATGAAACAAGTTTTGAAATGGCTATCTGAGGATATGGTTTATCTTTTTTTTTTTTCCCCCCAAGAACCAATAATATTAAGATGTGGAGGATTCCATACAATCAAAAACTATTTAGCTTGGAAAAGATCTTTAAGATCATTACGACCAATCATTGACCCAACACCAACAAGTTCACCACTAAACCGTGTCCCGAAGTGCCACATCGAGACCTCTTTTAAATACCTTCAAGGAGGGTGACTCAACCACTTCCCTGTCTGTTCCATGGTTTGAGAGGTCATATAAGAGCTTGGTAAAACCACAAAAATTATAGGTGGTATTCTGTCTGTGAGTATGTCTTTAGAGAATACAACTTCTACAGACATTCTTTTTCTAGTAATTAAGTTTAAAAAATAAAAGAAAATCTATAAAAGCAGGCTACTTTTCTCAAAATAGAGTAATTTAGAGTCATTCATGAGGTTATTCTGCTTCTTAAGGATTGAAAAACATGTAGTATTTAAGCAGAATAAAATTATATGCGCATATGGTTAAGTGAATTTATCTAGCCATAATAGTCTAGTCTTATTTTGTAAAAGTAAATGTGCACATTTAAACCAGAATGATGTCTCTTTTAGTGCAAGGGAAGTATTCCAAAAGGGATTCTATTCCCCATTTAAGGCTGCTGCACAGGAGGCAGCCAACACTGCAAACCCAATAATGATATTGAAATTACTCACACAACCCTACTGGCAAGTCACCCAGGAGGTTTTATTACTCATGTTGATTGTGTTCATGCCTTTTATATCCTTCTGTTGGTAAGTCACCATTTAAAGCAGAATTTTCTCAAAATTATAACTTTCATGTGTGGATTATTTAATGTCTAAGCTCATACCTGCCAAAATCTCCTTTGTCAACTAATGTAAAATAATATTGGAACTTTAGATAGCAGGGAAAACAAACACCCTATTTTTAAAGAAAATTCCCCAAACAGAGCAGGACAGAGAAAATCCCCTGACAGAGCAGGATAACACAATTTACAAGAGTTAGAATTAGCAGTTCATCCTTCTGCTCTATATACGTACCAGGTCTGGTCATCACTGGGTCTCCACTAATCTCCAGTTGCTGAAGACATAGCCTGATTTTCTTGATATTACACTATATTAAATTTATTATGCATTAGCCATTACTTTAGAAGGTAAATTTAAAATAGGAAACATATTTTGCATTTGTAGATGAAACATTATTCAAAAGAAAAGTAAGTAGGAGTCTAATGTATTCTTAATTAATAATGTTTGCATGCCGATTTTGAGTTGTTTCCCATTCCCTCACTACACTGTTAATATCATACTACTTCCCCTTGTCATTACTTGTCAGAATGGTTGCATTTTCTTCCCCTGTGATTTTACTGGCTTTATTTATTCTGAACTACACTGAAGCATTGCAACTCAAAAATATATGAAAGAAACATAAACTAAAACCTGTTATTTTAAATTTTCAGTTTATACAGTCTTAAAAATGTGATCTTTGTGCCATAATTATGCTTTATATACAGTCAGTTTTAAAGGAATTTTTACAATTTATAAAAGCTTTAATACAGATGCAAATTTAGACATTTGTTGTACACAATTATTTCCTCAGGGGAAAAATTATTTGTGAAACTTAAAGGCGATGACAGTGGAAAGCAGGGGTTGTTGCACATCATGTTGTTAGACTAATTTTATTTCAGTTGCTAACTTTGCTAATCTAAAATTTTTAAATAAAGTTCTAATATAATCATGTCACTTCCACTATTCTTATCTAACTCAACTCTTACTATTAACTTTCATAGAAGAGATGAGTGGATTTTCTTGTCTCCTTGGTAAACCCTTTCTAGAAGTAATTTATACTGTTAACTGATTTAAAATGCAACCTCAAGCAATTACGGAAAGGCACAGGATTTATTTCACTATATAAAATAAGCTAGTTTTCAGAAGAGGAAATTTCTTCATGGAACTGTTTGAAACTATGCTATTTACACTTCCCTTTATTCTCTTTTTTTTTTTTGCATTGCTGTCAGTGGGCTTTTTTCAATTGATACTCTTCACCTAATTCATGGAGGTGCTGGAGAGCTTGTGCTTAAGGGTTGCAAAAATAAAGTCCTGAATAACGGTGCATATATTTTATAAATATATTTTATGTTGGTTATAGAACTCTAAACTCACAAATGGATCCAATAAGCTCTGCTGGACAGCTTTGGTGTACGTTCAGTACATTTTAATGCTATATTAAAAATCTCATGTCAGAGTTCTTCACTTATTTTTCTCCTACATTTCTCATTTGGGTTGAATTGCAATAATATATTTTCATCATATTTTCACATGATCCTGCCTACTTCAGAGCTGAGACCAAGATCTATTTCTTAAACCTTTTGATAATGTTTTCTGAACGTCTTTTAGAAAATATTTACAGCTACTGCCTTTGAAACACATTCCACAGCTGCCAGCTCTTATGTGTGATAAATGGATATTGCAATGTTAAGCACTTACTTAAAAGCTCTAAATCTAGGGACCAATATACTCTGCTTTCCTTAAAAGCAGCAGTACTAGACTTTCTAGTCTAGAATCTCCAACTTACAGTTGCTGTAGTTTCAGGGGCAGGGAAGCTGAAATTTTGAATGTGACCAGAAAAACAATGATATTATCATTGTAAACATGTTAGTGATCACAAGTATATTGTAACTATTGGTGAGAAGAAAGTAGAAGAAAAATGGAAGAGTGGATCACAAGAGTGACTTGAAGTAAAAATCAGCATATTTCAGATAAATCTTGATCGTAAAACAGTTGGTGACTTGCCTAGCTGTACGAGAAAATCAGATTTCTTTTAAATATGCACCAAGATTAGTTGGATCAGAAGTTCAAACCGACCATCACCGTGTGTTTGGTTTAATTATTTGGCTTTTGTTTGCTTGTTCATTTTGGGCAAGCCAAAGAACTCCACCTACACATCAGAGGCTAATTTTGACTTTATTGCCCAATTATAGAAAAAGAGATATAAAAAAGATATAAAAAACACAATTAAATTCTTCATTCTCTCAAAAGCTCTTGACCTGATGGGTTTAATAAGCAGCTATGTCTGTGCCTGTCTCCGTTGCTCTGTTGCTCTGAGTGTAAGACTTTTTGTAGTATAATAGGAAACCTGGATAGTTTATCTGGGTAGCAATTGAATTTATTTTTTTTTTTTTTTTTTTTTTTTTTTTTTTTTTTTTTTTTTTTCCCGTTCGGCGCCACTGTCCAGAGGAATCATGCCTATTCGAATCAGCTGAGTAAAACCAGGATCATGTTTCTGTAAAAAACATTTTTTATCATTAGACATACAGGAAAATTATATGCATAGGCATAAAATAAGTCTTTTGGAGACAGATTTCTTTTTCATTTTCATTGTGTTTTAAGATACAGAATCATTACTCGTATTGTAAGATTTCAGAATTTTCTGTGCATGTTCAGTACTTCTCAGCTAAGTATCTGTGACTGGGATTACACTATTCCAGATCCTATCAGACCAAGTTGTTTGGACAAAGCAAAGTGAGCAATTTAAAGCAACTAGGACTTTTCTCCCAGTTGCAGTTTTGAC
The DNA here is from genome assembly GCF_015227805.2 of Hirundo rustica. Taxonomy (NCBI): domain Eukaryota; kingdom Metazoa; phylum Chordata; class Aves; order Passeriformes; family Hirundinidae; genus Hirundo; species Hirundo rustica. The sequence continues at coordinate 57,765,910 of NC_053450.1, forward strand.
TGCAACAAAATACTTGGAAAAATCAATTCAGTAAATCTTCAAAGAATTATTATCAAATGTATGCTGCAGTTTGAAAAACAGAAGATAACATCTAGATAGATTTATTTTTCTTAAATTAATTTAAGAATTAATCTTATTTTTACAAATATTTATTAATTTTTTTAAAAATCTTTAATAGGTATTTTTAAACAGGAAATAATTAAAAAACAAAAACAAAAACAAAAACAAAACAAAACAACCCCCAACAACAGCAAAAAAAAAACCCAAACCAAACCAAAACAAAAAAACCCAAAAGTTTGAAATTACAGATGTATAGTATTATAGAAACACACACTAACATAAAAATATTTTCCCAGATTCTGGACAGATGAATAAAAGAGACAATAACCTTCTTTAAATAGACACAAGAATTTTCCAGCTATAACTGAATGGAAAAGGATTTTCTAAATCCATGACATTTCAAAATTAAACAGAAAAGAAAGAGAGACATTATCCACTTGACAGAAATAAGAGAGTAAAGTAAGTCCATATAAGTCCAAACCTATAAAGAATATAATGATATGACCACATCATAGATATAAGTCCCTGACCAAGTTTTTTATTTTATTTTTTCCCCAAAACAAACAGTTTAATAAACCAGGTATAAATCACTTAATTAGTTATTTTTGAGAGGTTCACTCTTATTTGTGAGGCATTATGTACAGAATTATTACAGGATAATAAATATTTGCTGACATTGGAATATTTCTGAAAAAGGTTCTAATGAATAAATCTGATTCAAAAAAATATTTTCTTTGAAAAATTCCTGATTTTTGTCAGTTAATTCTGGTTAGCATCATGCAATGAAACATGAAGCCATGAGGCATTGCTTCTGAGGGCAGTAGAAGTTACACAACAGCTCCCATAGAGCTGAAAGTATGGGAGGCTTGAACAGCCTTTCATTGTACGAACTCCTCAGGCTGCCCCCAGACCCAAACTGGTTTGGGCTGAATGTCTTTACTTTTGATACTCTTACCCACTTTTGTATCTTAATGGATCTCGTACTAAATCAGCTTGTGTCCGTATGCATGATGAGTAGACTATCGCTGCCCAGAAGCCATATATAATGTTATATTCCCTTAGATTCCTGAGAAGTGGAATGATCCATTTCTTTGGGGGGGGAAGAGGAAGAGATGCCAGTATAAAATGAGGGTAGGATCTGTAATCAAATAATGTTGCTGTAAATGCTAGAGTTCATCTGTGATGATTTGGGCTCAACCTCAATATTGAAAAATCCAACTGCTACAGCAATATCAATTGCCCTTTACCATACTCTCTTAATTTCAGGACTACACACCATATGGAAAGCAAAGAATTTATAAGATGGAGGGAATTAGTAAATTGCAACTAAGCAATAAATTCATAAAATATGCATAATGGCAAATTTAGGACAGAAAGAGTCAGCATATTGCTCAAACAAAGTAAATATCTGCATAGGTCTGAAAAGGTTTTACCAGCAAAAAGAAAACCAGAAGACAATAGAGCAGAATAGGCAGAGAAAAAAAAAATAAAAATAATGTACTCATTGTTTTTAAAATCATGGTTTAATTTATTTAAAACTTGAAATACAAATAATCTCTAAAACAAATTTTTTAATGTTTCAGTTCAAAAAAGACTTTTTACACAACAGTAACTCTTTTGGTGATGTATTTAGTCTGTACAATATGGATAATCACCTACGCTGGTGGTTATGATATCATTCCCGTGTGACTCAGATATCATCAGGGTTTGCACAGGTGCTTTGATTTGTCTGCTGACTAAAGATAGGATCAAAAGCCTTCTCCAGTGAAGCTGTTTCTGCAACCATGTGATTGCCCTCTTATTAATTATTTGAACTTAGTACAAATGACTTGGGAAACTCCTGTATTCATTTAGGAGATAAAAGAAAAGAAAATTGTTTAAAAAAATAGCTTATGAGCATTTTACAATATTTTTTTATTAAATTCAACCTCTTTTTAAATTGTCATGAGGTGAAAGTTTTGCTTTTACACTTTTTCACTGTAGTCTAGCATTTAACAAAATCTAAACAAAGGTAACTCTCTTAGAAATATTCTCCAAATAGGAGTATAAGATAACAAAAAATATTTCATTTTAAAACAATGTATTTCCTGTTTGTTACTCTTCCTTTCTAATATAATGTCAACAAATCTTTCAATGTTTATATGCCTTTGGGAATCATCTGTGTGTCTTAGAGATTTTGTCTCTGGACTTTAGGGGAAAACGACTTGCAAGATTGTCAGGACTGGAAAAATGAACATCTGTTAGAAAAATGAACAGCTGTCTTTCAGAGTTGCATGATGAGTAATCTGTTACTAAACATTTTCCTCACAAGTAGATTTTGTTGCAATTAATATAATCTATTTGGTGTTCTTTACTGACTTAAGAATTTTAACTAAAATTCGAAAAAACCCCACAACACCCCCCCCCCCCCAAAACATCTCAACAACCAAAAAACCCCAGTATATCAGTGTCCTCTCACGCCTCCAGGCGCGCAGGCTAGCTCAGTTCTGCACTGCTACAGCGAGCATCGGTCGGGGTTACAGGTAGGGCGAGTAACCTCCTCCCGGTGAGTTCTTGGTTCCCCACACCAGCGAGTGGACCTGATGGAGTTGCGACTGCAGCGACGGAAAAAGGGTCGACTTTCTTTGAGCAGGGTAGAAGGCAGTTTATTAAGGGGAGTCCAGCAAAGAGCTCCGCCTCAGACCACTGCTGCCCAGAGAGAGCAGAGATCAAAGCTTGACAGCCACTTATAAACGGGGGAGGGCTGACAACGGGTCAGCCAACCAGGGAACACCGGGGTGGTAACAGGGGTGTCAACTTCTGAACCACTAACAAATCACAGGAGGGTAGGAGGGGATTCCCCGGGCACCAGCCTACCACTCGACACCTCTCCTGGATCTTTCCAGAATCCAGGGAAGGGTCTCGAAGTGACAGACAGGGCGACCACAAGGAGAGAGGGGAACTGACAGGGACAGGTGCAGGGAAGGAATGATTGACAGAAAACAGCTGGTTATACCACCAACTCATAAGGGGGGAAAACTATTATAAAACACAGGGGGGGTACAATGAACTGAACCATTACAAAAATAACTTATAACTCTTACAAAAATAACTTAATAACTTAATAAAACCACTCTCACACCACTACACCCCAGGAAAGTAATTTTCACTGTCTGAGTTCTGTATTGTGATCTTTCATTATAAAAATCAAATGTATCTTTTTTTCACTGTTCATTTAGCATTATTGATAGTCTGCTTATTTTCAAAAGTTTCATTCATTCTTCCCATTAATGCTGACAGCAAATAGCTTTACTTATTTTATGTATGCTTTTCAAAGTTCCAATGCAAGAAAGGATGTTCTTCTCCTTCAGGGTAACAAAATAATGAATGACATTTGAGTGAGACAAAGATTTGTCTTTAGGTGAACTCTGGAGCTATATGTCAACCTCTGAATTCCCAGAGGAAGAAAAGTTATTCTTTCATCATTTTTCTCTAGCATCTGGTGAAGAGGACATCTTGATGTGAACAGGAAGATGCTATGGAATTATTACCAATTTTTTTAAGTTAGAATAACTTGAAGTTAAGACCAGCACAGAAGAACAAATCTCCATGAAACTTTTGGCAGTTTGTTACAGCTAGTTGCTCCAAAATTTCAAGAAGATCTTGTGGCCTATTCCTTGCTGTGTCTGCATATTGGGCATGCTCATAACTGTGAAGGAAGGAAAAGATGGCCAATTCCATTTCTCTATATGAAAGAAAAATCTGTGCACTCATATTTTATGCCAGAAGGGATGGTTTGAACAGCACATTGAACTTAAAATGTTGCTTTGAAGAAAGATGAAAACTTTTAAAAGGAGATGTTTTGCTGTCAGCACCAGCCTTGATTGCCCGCCAACACAAGAGCAGCTGATGTTATTTTTCACGTTGCAGGAAATCATATCTAGTCTCCAGTCACGAGCTCAGACTAGATCGCCATTAGAGTCTGTGTTTTGCTTTCTGGCTCCAGAAGGATGGTTTGCACATGGTGGGGCACTTCAAAGATCGCAATGGTCCGTTTCTGATTAGACAACAGACTTATGTCCATGATAATGAAATTAGCTTTCAGAGATGTGTGCTTATTAGACTGGTTTTAGTTTCCATTAAGAGGGTAAAAAGCACATGAAGATTATCTATATGCTCTTGACAGGAAATTTGTTGGGATTTTTCTCCTAGACAAGATATGGCAACTGATTTATTTTCAGTGATGCTAAAGTTGTATACAAGCTTATCCATGCAGATAGTCCCCTTCTTTGCTATGTTTTGATATTTATAATATTAATTTTACCCTTTATTAAGATTTATCTTATAATCTACTATCCAAATAATTTGGTACTAGTTGCACAATACCTCTGCAATTTAACTGTAATGGAACATAGATTTTTTTTTTTTTTTTTGCTTTTTTCTTTAATAGTGCTACTTCAAACAAACAAGCAAAGAAACCAAACCCATAAAAATCCCCTAAGAAACATCAACACCAAAAACCGTAAGGTGTGGTTTTCAGAGCACTCAAGTGTAACAACTCTAGATTTGATTTAGTGATTGAGTTTTACTGATATAAAAGGAAATGTATGCTAACAAAAATATTTCAAGAGTACCTACACTGATGGATTACCTTTATGGTGCCACTGCTTGCATTAGTCTTCTTTTTCTTCGGCTTTTATGCATTCTTTTTGGTACCTCTCCCTCTTCTAGCGTATCATCAGTTTTACTTTCATTCCTCTTTTCAATTTCTTTTCAAGATTTCTTTAAATTTGCTGATTCCTTTCTCACAAGAATGTATATAAAAACACTATACTTCGTTAAATTAATGTGAAAATTCTGTCATTTACCCAAACATGGTGACAGAACATTGATTCTGTGTTGCATATAGAGGATATAGAAGAGTATGTGGGACATTGAACAGTTCTGTTGAGAAGATTTTGCTCAATCGTGAGATCAACATGAGCATCTAAATATACTAAAATTTACTGTAAATACTAAAGGAAAACAGAAAATTATGCAGCACAAAATAGAGAATAGCTGATTGTATATGATGCTAATTCTGTATAGAGATAAATGCTTCCATTCTGTTGAGAGGGAACTGGCTGGGTCACATCTAAATGCCCATATTTATAGATTTTTAATATTGTGAGAAACTTTTGATAATATTCTGGTTTCTCTTATAAAGAGAAATTAAGATGGCTCTGCAACTCTAAATCTACATGGACAGACAGAAAGGAAAAACAAAAGATGAAAGAAGCGAGAAGGCACAGTTTGGAAATAAGTCTAAAAGGTGTAAAAATTTTAGAGAATTAGACTTCATTTCATAATTCATTCACTCAGTTTCTCTAAAGACTGAGCCTTTATCTTTGTTTAGACTCACAAATTTTCAAGATGATTGACTGCTTTAAGAATACTGAGACAATTGTTCCCAGCTTTCCCTTTTTGAAAATGTAGTAGATCAAATGTCTCTGAAAAGCATTTTAAAGGAATTTTCAGACACTCTCATTAAAACTTGCAGTATTTATAATACTTGACTGACTACTTGTCTGAAGGGTGGAAGAGTTCACTTCTCAATCAACACTAAAAAATTTCTAAAGCTCTCTTTTGTTTTATGCTTAATTCTCTAGATATTCTTGGCTTGTTTATATTTATCGATTCTTCTGGTAAAAATGAGCTGAACATAAACCCAGGTACAATTTTTTAGAATCAGGGTTTTTTTTGTTTCTTGAATCTCAACAAAACCAAATTGGATACCTTTAGTAATTTTAGGGAATGGATTGCTTAAATATTTGCCTCTAAATTTTGTACAAGATGTTATATTTGTGCTCACTCCTTGACCAACATTGTTACGTATTAAAGGAAGAATTCTTACAGTACTCGATTTTGACAGAGGAAAATAAAGTATTAAAACAGCGTTTGTGTTTCCATATTTCTCTTTTGTTCAGTGTGTAGTGAATGATAGCTTCTTTTGTGTTGTGCATAGCATTGCCTAAACTATTAATTTATTTCTGACCTCAAGCAGAATTTGTCATTTGCAGCTATTTTTTCATGGAAACTTACACTGCATAATTAACAGTTTCACATCCCTTTACTCATCAAAGTGCCACATGATTGGGAACTGTGTGCTTCGGCTTTGTCCTCTGTTTATTTGCATTTACTAATCTTGGTGTGAACGCATAAAACTTCATTCTCAAGAAATTATGAACATAACCTGGTGTAATAATATTGACCAAATAAAGAATCACCTCCTTGAAACTGTTCTAATTATTTCATTAGTAGTGCTGGAAATATTCAAGTAATGTTCCCTAAGGCAAAGTTTAGCATTTATTTTCCTGCTGAAGAAAGTGGGCGCTCTATGAGTGGGATATAAAAATATGTTCTGTCCAAAATATGAATGTCAGATGGTAAGGCCCTGAGGCTGTCCAGCAACCTGTGTAACTCAGTGGAAGAATTAAAGTCTGTTTCTAATATCATTGCTAAAGTAGAAGAAAGTAAACCAAATGGATTTTGAGAGCACCCATATAGGAAACTTTTCAATTGTTTATGCCTATTGCAAATGGTTTTTTACCTCCTTATCATTTGAATAAGATACATTATAATCCAGAAGAATCACAGGCATGAAGCTATTTCCAAATTACGTAAGGACCAGTAATGCCTCATCAAAAGTTAACGCTTAAATTGTTACTGTGAGGTTTAGAATATGCTCAAGTATTAAAAGTTAAGATACAGTATTCAATCTTAATGTCAAAGGTATTATTTCATCTCTTTCTCCTCTGTTCTTGAATTACTAAGAACTTTTGCCAAGTTGAATGTTTTTCTGAAGTACTAATGTGGTCACTTTTCTCATTATTGCGTAGTAGGTTTTCAGGTTGAGTTTAAAAAAAAATCAGTTTCCTTGGTATTAATTGTGCATAAATTAACCTGCTGTGTGATCAACTCTTTTAATATAAAACAAAATCTCCTTTCCCCTTTCCAAAATCTCATCTGTTTTAATGAGAGAACAAAGTATAAGATTGTGCAGAATTATAAACTCTGTTTTATCTTTATTGGATGAAAATTTAGAAATCCCTGCAGAAATTATATTTATTGAAAATAAGCAGTGGATATTTTTTTCTGTTTTAAAATGCAGCTAAGTATATCCAGCTAATAGGAACATTGTTTTGAAGTGTTTCCTCAACAGTGACAGTAGCAAATATGGACTTCTATTAAAACTTGCATACTTTTAAATTACTTCCAGGAAGAGTTTAAATGAAGTTTATCAGAAAAAAAAAAACCAAGACAGACTGATCGTAAATCTCAAAAATTTCAGCAGTTTAATGTCTTGTCTGAGAAACTTGTTCTGAATTTTTAAAACTGTGTTAATTAGTCTTCAGATTTTAATATTTAGTGAATAAAATATTTTAATTAGGATAGCACAAGGGCCTGGTAGCAGGGTAATTATGCAGATAACCATCAGGCTCCCAAGAATTCAGTTTTGTAAACAGGAGAGCAAGCTGAACCTAACACTGTTTATCAAATCTTGAACTGGAGTTCAGCATGGTTATTTTTTAAACATATTGACAGTATACAAGGGCTGTTTCTTATGATAGCTTGTTCACAGAACATAGCCTGAGTACAAAACCATGTTCATGTTCTGGTTTTGCCATACTTTGCCTGTGGACAGCCAGTAGACAAATTCAATATCTTTACTTCCTAGCTAATACTGTCCCCTATCCTTATTATCTACTTTGGAGTTCTCAGAATAGGAAGAAGCAGCTCAAACCTCTCTCCTTACAAAATCTAGACATGCCTATTCCTTATGGAGTAAAGGCATACTGCTTGTACTAATTACAGCAGATTGAATGGACATTTTACACAACACCACTATTTTGGTGGAAACATTACCTCTGTGTAATTTTATTATGAATCTGTGAAATTATAACTTCTCTCTTCTCTCTGAAGGGGTTAAAGTCAGTACCTTTCCTGTGTGTCTGAGTCCAGAGGCAATGAGGAATTCTTACTAAGAATAGCCGATTTTTTAATGTAAATGAATGGACAATAAACACAAACTGATAATTCTGTTTATCCATCAAAACACAATCATTGTATTTTCACTATCACTGGGGAGCTTTTTATTCTCCTATATTTTTTAGTTTTGTTTTCTGTTCTTCTGATGCTTACTTGATAGTGATACATCATAAATCACTAACAGAAATTAAAAAGGAATTTGATTGAGAAATGAAGCTTCTTTAGGAAGGAAATAGGGACACAGATGCAAAATGTTCTTTAAAAAAGGATGACATTTTAGTAATGTAATGCACACTACATTCAAAAACAAATATTATTTCACTGTAGAGTGAAGGGTCAGGAGTAAAGTTTTTGATAGATCCATTAAAAAATGAAATACAGAAAAAAAAAAAAAAATCTATGTCAAAATGAACTCATTGCATGCAAGAAAAGAGTTTCCCAAAAGAATTCAAATAAACTTGAATGAAACAAAACATTTTTTCCCCCAATGTTTTTTCCCACAGCAATCTTAATTTGCTTTGGAAATCCTTTTGCTCATACTCAAAGAAAGTCCAAGATGTTTTTTTAAGCTTCTGATTTACTGGAGAGATCTCTGAGAGATTTGAAAATAAGTTATCAAAGTTTCCATAGCAGTACTTAGTAATCTTTCATTTATTGGAAAGAAAAAATGAAATCACTGATTCTTAACAAGAAATACAATTTTTAGTACATCAAGCATGTTCATTGCATTTTCCAAAACATGAAGGGTGACCAGGGATGTTTTCTTTCCAACAAATCAGTTGCAAAACTAGGCAGGTGAGAATAATGAAATGTCCTTTGGGACAGAAGCTGAGTGTCATAGCTACAATTGTTTTTTTCCGTTTTATGGAAGGTACATGGCTACAGACAATTGTTTGTTTGAGCTCATATATAAGTATTGGTGTCCAGGAAAGACATATTAAGACATAAAACCCTTCCACTCCACACCCTCCCCACCCTGCACCCAGCAGTTATGTGTCTCACTTTTGATTTAACACAGCTCTAGAGAAGAAGTCCTTTCATCTTTGTCAGAACCTTTTTCAGGCCACAGACTGGTTTTTCTTTGCAGCCCTGACAGAAAAGCTGTAAAGTCTAGGCAAAAGGAAAAAGAAATAGGTATACAATATTTCTGTAAAAATTCTGAAAGTATATTTAGTTCAGAACACCATTCTTAATCCAAGAATGAGGTTTGTATATTTCTTCAATATTTAAATATATTCACTAAGTGATAGTGAAAACACACTTAAATGCATTAATTCATTAAATATTGTGGAACATTTATGAGTTTGTTTTGCTCCAGTAAAAGTTTTGTGCTAAGAAATCTACCAAAGACAGTGTATGCTTCTGCTTCTTTTTTTCTCAGTACCTCTTATTTCTGCTTGAATGCCATGAATGTGTTTATTTCCTGGGGTTTTTTTTTCTGCTATAAAACTGGTATCACTAGATTTTTTTTTTCCCTGTTACTGTCATTTTGTCCCATTAAAGAAAAAAAAAAATCTGATATAAAGATTTCAGATACTTTAAAATGTATTTTCTATACATAAAGATTTCAGATCTTTTAAAATGTATTTTCCATTACTTCCTTTCTTCTGCCAGCGTCCAATTGAATGCAGATCTCATCTTTCCTTATTTACTCTTTGCTGAAACCATTTCTTCTGCATTTTCCTTATGTTGTAATACTGTAATGGAGAGGTGGTCTGTATGGGGACAAGACAGGGACAAAGATCTGAGTATTGACCTCTAGTAGTTGTTTCTCTCTAAGGACAGGAGCAGTTCCTTGACAAGGGTGGGAGGCAGAAACCATCGTTTTCCTTTATTACAGAATTGGCTATAACCATAGAAAAAAAAAGCTTTATTCTAGCTGTTGATTTGTCCGTTGCATTGTTTTCCCATGTGATTTTTTTCTTCGCTTTCCTTTAGGTATTTAGATAACTTCTGCCATAAAGCAGTCCTAATGAATGCAACATTTTTTCCCCAGGGAGAAGACTGACCAAAAGTCTAATTTCTAAATTTAAAATCTCTCCTTTGAACTGTTTTTGCACTGAGCCTGCTAGAAAGCATATTTTTATTATGAAACACAGTGGAAAATAAAATTAGGGCACTGAGGTGAAATGCATACATGAGAAACAATTCAAAATTTTCTTTTCATTTCAATATTTTTAGTTTTCCAGGTTCATTTCCATGCATGACAAAGCTCTGATTTTTTTTTTTTGATTATCAAATTTATGAGTGCTAAATTGTACAATTGAAATTTTATTAATCAAAAATTGATTACCCTTGCCAAATAACATTTGTTAGAAAGAAGTGGGTGAATATTTACATCATTTTTCAAGTAATTTTTTCTCATTTTTTTTCATCAAGCGAATTGTATACTTACTGATCAATGAGGAGAAGAACAAAGAAGAGAGCTAACATGTTCTTCACCACCCATATTTAATTCAATCCTTCATACTCATATATGCACTATTTTTGCTCAGGTTTTCTTATGATGAAATATTTATTGCATTAATGTTTTACTAATACTTTAGATAACTTAATTTTAATAGCAACTACGAAACAGAACCCTGCATGAATTACCCCTCCAAAATTCAGTTTCAATGTATATTTTTCAATTTATTTTTTTAATTTTAAATTTTGCCCTTTTTTCTCCTTTTTAAAGAATAATTGTAGCAGTATAAGTTTTCTCACAGTATTCCTGAGGCACATATAATGTTGTCTGTGAATTTATATTACGGCTATGTTGTAAAAGACTATTTGAGTTTTCTGGATATCATTTTCCCATAACTACCTCTGAATACACATATGTAAAATATATTTTTATGTAGTTCCCAAAGTCAAGTTTCCAAGCTTTTATTTTTCATTAAATATGTAACAGTCATGGATTTCTCCTATGGAACAACTGGTCTCACATTCTGAAAAACAGAAATTAAAGAAAAGCATGAAATTATTTTAAATATGAAATTCCATTTATGTTTTCACTAAGTTAAATATCTTTATAAATTGTGCTGAATAACTCACTCCGTAAGTTCTATTCAATCTAAAATACTTCTCTGTCCACTTAAGAACTATCAGGGAGAAGTGTGGAATTTGAGTAATATGAAAATAAAATGCTATTCAAAAGCTATTATTTTCTCTTTGCTTTTTTCTGGTTCCTTCAGTTTATATAAGCTTGTGCTAATGGCATAGAGAAAATTATGAGTTTTCTAGTAGATATGTATCTGCCAGCCTTAGAAATCTAAAGAAACTCCTTTGAGAGAATCCATAAAGATTCTAAAATATATAATGGTAAAGGATGACAAAAAACAGACTCAGTGAGAGTATTTTGAATATTAGAATACTTTTCTGGTTTTGCATAGATATGCCTGTTGCCATGGAGAAAGACAGTGAATGCTAAAAAATAATAAAAAAACCCCTTTTGAATTTAAAGAATAGGTATACTTGACATCAAGAAGCCAAGTCTCTTTGGACTGCAGAAAGTGGAGAGCTGTGGCCAGTGAATTAAAACACTGGGAGTACATCTATAATCCTCCAACAGCAAAAGCAAATTCACTCAACACTCTAATAATGTGGGTTTTTAAAGACTTGTGTAAATGTCTTACTTTAAGGATGTGCCATCTCGTTCTCTCAGATATCACAGACTCCTCTGACTAGCAGGTTTTGAACTATAGACCTCTAATTTTCCCCAGTACTTGGCAATCAGAACTTAACTTGGTTTCTTAACAGGCTAATGAATTTTCAGGAAAACAAGATCAGGGAATCCATATTACTCCCAGATTAAATGAATTCCTAAAGTAACTGCTGTTTTTCAAATAAGAACTGTCAGACCTGGCTATTTCCTTTGATAGTGTCTCAACATCTGCAGATGGGCCTCTTTGCCTTCTGTTTAATAAAAAGAAAATAAAATAAAACTTTAATGAACTACTTAGCTGTAATGTGAATTTGTAAACAGAAATTAGAGCTGCAAAGATGTTGGAACATAGGTGGCTCCATAAGAGAACCTTGTGCTAAGGCTGATGTGTGACTACAGGGCAGGAAAGCATATTTTGGGAGCATGTAGAAAATACTCCAAGGTTTATAGCTTTGGGCTCTGAATGTAGTTACATTGAAATATACTTCAAATCATAAAAAATTAGATCTTATTTTAATGTTACAAAGCTCTGAGCAGCTTTGAACAGCTATCAATTTTATATTTTTTCTTAGTATTTCAGGCAAACCTCAGCTTCCAAGTACAGAATTACTAATAACTGGGAAAAAACCCACAATAACTTATCTATGTTTCATGGTACACTTCTAAACAAATGCAAGAATATAAGATATCAAAAACAACAAAGCAAAAATAATTATTTCCAAAAGAATGTACATTATTCACCTCTAGCAGTGAAATGCTGTAAGTCAACACATTTATATTTCAGTACCTTCCACAGGGTATATTTTTTTTTTTTTTTGTCATATATTCCTTCCTTTTATCAGTGGACAGTTTTAGAGTTGAGAGAATGAAAAACATGAGCTCTTACAAAAGGTTCTGGACCTGTCTTTAGAAGTATCTGTTTTCTTTAGAGTAAGATCACAAGATCAATTATGGTAATTTGACGTGACATTGAGGATTAGTTTAGATTTCCAAATGAGTTTAAAACACTTAAGAAACCATTTATTTTGAAATGACTGTGCCATTTTCTAGCTTTTATCACTCTTGAGGATTTTTTACATGCTCAAATCAATAATTTTATTTTGTCTTAAATTTGTAAATTTTGGTCTCAGAGCAACAATTATAATCATTTAGTCTGACTTCCTGCACAATATGAGCTATAAAATTTCATTCAGTTATTTCGTATCTTTCCATGTATTATTTTGATGGCCATTTAAAACTGCTCATGCTACAGGTAGACTTAATAACCTTGTCGGATGTTCTCATGCCTCTTTTAAGACTAAAATTAATTGTGTTATTTAGATCTGTAAGCATCAGTTACGTAATGTATGCAAACTGGATCCAACATGAAGTATGTAAACTCCTTTTTTACTTGAATTTCTGTTGATCTTCTAGGTGCTTTTTTGTTCAAGACACCAGTATTGTCATAAAGAGGAGCCATCTTGTTTTGAGGTTATTTACAGTTTTGCATGAGATTTGAAGATTGCATTTTCTCTGAATAATGGACCTCATTTGATCAGGTCATAACAGAAGTTTCTCCTTTTTTTTTTCTTTTTCTTTTTTTTTTTTTCTTTTTTTTTCCCCCTAGAGTTAAGTAATTGCTGCTATATATAAACTTTTACGGATTTTGAAATAAATAAAAATCTCTGTAAATTACATAAGAAATAAAAATAAAAATGAGAATCACCACAAAGCTATAGCAGCTGTGGAAATCTGTTGTAAAAACATGGATTGGAATCATGCTAGAAAAAAGGAAAACTAGGCCGCCTGGATAGGATTAAAGTCATATGTTGTGGCAGGTAAAATAAGAAGGGAATAGATTACTGAGAAAACACCAGATAATGGTCACAATAGATGAAAATCATGTTTCTGGTTGGAAATAATAGTATCCTAGGAGCATAGTTTAAAAAAGGTTGAAATATGAAGAAGACTTCAAAATGCAATTTAGTGAGTTTTATGCAAAATTAAATGAAAATTCCAGAATTGCAGGGTTTTTTCTTCCCAGAGGAAAAAGCGAGAGACTCTGTAAATGTACTAAAGACTGTATTGTATTTGATGTTTTATATGAAATGTTTCCCACTGGTAGGTAGAAAATGCTGGAGGTCCTTTCTCCCTGTTTTCCTTTCCTCATAATAAGGAAGAGAAAACATTTTGCTTTTTGAAGAAACTGTCTCCTTTGGATTACATCTGCAGACAACAATCTATCTCACCTGAAAAAAGCCTGCACCCAAAGTGTTCTTGGTGTGCTGACAATTTTCCTGGCAGTACCTATGGACCTGTATTTTACTGCATCTTTCCAAGCAAGGAATTATTTTATAACAAGCTAAGTCTTAGCAATTAATATTCTTAGGTTTTTTTCTCTTTTGCTTGTGTCAAGCTGTAGTAACCTGTGATAAATGCATTTGTTTTAAGAAAATAATTTGCTTTTCATAGAATGGAAAAGTGATATCCACAGAAATCAGGGATTAAATCAACAAAAAGCTAAGAGGCTTGGAATGGATGAGAGGCGATTACTTGAAGAAATAATGCATTTGTAATAAGAAAGAAGGTGCATAAAATGAAGTCCAAGTGATTCACTTCAAGTAGTCAGCAAAAGGCTTAAAACCATCACAAAAGCATGGTGAAAGTTGGCCAGATAAAGTCTCTTAAAGAGCACTGAAAATAAAATACTGGTATAAGGCGGCTATTCTTGTAACAATTATAGAACAGCTAGTGAAAGGTAAGTACATTCACACAGCTGGAGAGGAAGCATGCCTTCAACCCCCTTCTGGTCTCTTCCTCATCTTTCTGTACAATCACACTTTTCCCAGAGATAGGCTTTGCCCTCCTGTGTGTAGGGGGCTTAGAAGGGTGCCTTGATTCTGGAAGGAAAATATGAACATAAGGAGATTGTGAATGAAAAGAGAATAACTTAGTTGAGCTCCTGGTGAACTTAGGTTTAATATTTCACTTTCTTATTGATAGACCTGGGGCTACCGTAAAACTTATCCAAGCTCACCTGAATGGCTACAAAATCTTTAAGTAGGCAGTTTATGGATCTTGGGAAGTCTGAAGGAGAGATTGAACTTTGAGATAGACAGGGCTACCTGATTAAAGGCTTTCAAAGGATCAGACATCCCATAGAACAGACTGTGTAATTCTAGTGTAGTTTCTACTTTTGACATTTGATTATCAATAGATTTTTTAATATACAACTTTTTTGTTGGTTTTTCTTTCTAAAAGTATGATGACCATCCTTGTCTTTTCTTTCTTTCTTTCTTTCTTTTTTTTTTTTTTTTTTTTTTTTCCCTTTTTTTTTCTTTTTTCCCCATGTGCTGATGGTAGTGTGGATAAATCATCCAATGAAAATTTTGCAGTGAGGGACAAAAAAACCCCAAAAAACAAAAACAAACCAAACCAAACCAAAACAAAAAACCCAAACAAACAAACAAACAAACAAACAAAAAAAAGTAGACATTAGCAGTGACAATTCCCAAATTAGGAGTGGTTCCCAAGTGATTTGCAGAAGTACTATTATTTGGCCCATTTAAAACTTGGTGAACTTCATTTCTCAACTGTTCTACAGGGAAAGTGATCCTCATAAGGACTTCTATTGTTCAGTCTTATGATACTTTAATAAAGGCCAAAGACAACTGATTTTAATGACAATATGTAGTACTGAAATGTTTTTGTTTCTCCAGGGAACTGAAAAAGTATGGAAAATGTTTTTACCTTCAGCGGAGTTTATTGATATTTTTATGTCCCAAATGCCTCTGATTTAGTCTTTAATTAAATATATTGCTTTATGAGAATGGGTAAAATTTGATTTTTAATCTAGCAGTTTTATCAGTAGAGGGTTATTTAGGAAGAAATCTGAAAAATTCCATGCCTCAGGTAAAGGGAAAACCATTCCAATTGTCATTTAATTATTCAGTAAAACAATAATAATAATAAATACTTTTGCAATATTTTTTCTCATTTTGTTATTGCCACTCCTTTGTTGGGGGAAAGGGTTTCAGAAATATCTGTTTAATCTTATCTATTGTTATGTTTGTCTATTTCAGCAGTAATTTCTTTAATGTTTTTAAATTGAAGGGAGAGATTCTTATGTTCACAACAATAACTGAAAATTTTGCTTTGCATTGGAAGATGCATAGGTAGAATATTTTGATTTTATTACCTTCATGTAGGATAAGATTATCAAAACATGATTGTTACTTGAAAGAAAGTGTAAACTAAAGTGTAACACTTGATATGTCATATATGTATTTCTACAAGTAATAATTGAGAAACTGTTCATTGTTTGAACAGACTCAGTGCCACCACTTGTACCTTTTAAAGTTTGACCAAATGAATACTTTTGATTAATGACAGTTGATCGAGAAGAGTAGATCCACAAAGAATGTTTCTGACGTGATATCTTCTTGATGCTATTGGTCCTGAAATTACTCTCCTTACAAAGTTAGTTCTAGAACTAGTCCAAGATTATAATTAGTAACAAACTAATGCTCCTGGTTGACTCCATCAAATTTAAAACAAAACATCTGAAATGTTGACGCTCCTCTATATTGTATAGAAAAATCCCCTTACAGTGCAGCGTGGCTTTTTTGTTGTTTTGTTTCATTTTGTTTTGTTTAGTTTCATTTTGTTTTGTTTAGTTTCATTTTGTTTTTTGCAAACAATGGCAAATTTAAACACTTTTAATAGACACTTACAGAAAATGCTTGGGCTCACCACAGCCAAGTATGGTTTTGTTCCAGAGTATCCAAAATTACTTTCTGAATCAATACCAACTTCATTTCACCCTCCATTTTCCAGGGATCCTGAAAATGCTATAATGAATTTATACCTCCTGGAAATACTTATTTGTTGGAATATTTAAGCATCCTTTTTGCATCTTGAGTACAGCAGTATGTAAGCACCCACATGTGTTGCAAAAGGATAAATCTACTACTTACTAGTTTTCTTTGAGTACGATTGGTACATATCCATTTGAATGAAAGTAAAGCGGCCTTAGAATGCTGCGGTATGATCCTATTCAGATGTCAGTGATTCAGGAGCTGCTTGTGATGCTGTAGGTAAGAACATTAAAAAATTATCACCATATATCCCAATTAAATAAAAAATAAATTACAGAGTTTGTCAAAATCTTTATTGCATTAGAATGAAATTAACAAAATCTGTGCTAGAGATTATTTTTTGCATGTGTGAAAAAAAATCCATATTTTGCCATAAAATTCAACCACAACATTTATGTAGTTTGTTCTGTGTGCCAATGGGTATCCTTGAAAGCATAGAACAAAAATATAATATAGAACTTTTTGTTAATAATAATATATTTTTTTTGTATCAAGGCAGAACGTCAATTAAGTGTGTCACAATGGACAAAAAGGTATTATTATCTCTGTTTATTATTGTCTTGATTTGGAAGACAGTTATCTGCTAGGGAGGGGCAGGGCCTCTCTAGGAATGGGGAATTCCAACCCCCTCCCTCCAAGTTATTATCGTTTAGAAAATTAAAGGGACTTTTCAGGCAGAGTTATGGGGAAAGGAAGAACGGTTCTTTACTAGTAAGTATAACAAGGCAAACAAACAACAACTACAGCATTAATCATGAACAGAACCGGGAATCTCAAGGGGCTTTGTTTTGTTAGGAAAATTAATCCATGAACACCTGAGGTATAGGTCCAAAAAGAAGACAGAGGAGTCCTTTTACTTTATTTGAATAAAGGGAGAGGCCATAGGGCATTTCCCCTGGGGTCTCTCAGTTTTTCGGAGGTCGCAGCTTCCTTTTTATCCTGATTTCCTGGCCACATTTCCCTCTCTCTTTCCCCATTGGCTGAGGTACTTGAGAGGTACAGACTTCCCGAAATGCCTAAGACCTAAGATTCCCCTTTAATGTATAACCCCCCTAATTTTTAATTCTTATGGGATTTATGGGTTTTCCCCATTGTTGCTTTCATCTTTCAATATTCAATTTATTTTACAAAAAAACCTATGGTTTGTTTGTAAAGGCAGGTATCTTCTTTTCCATTCATCAATCAGTAGACTCCTTCCCATTGTTTCTCTTACCTCTCAGTGCTAGTTTTATCTACCAGCAGACCCAGGGCTTGTTTGTAAAGACAAATCTTGTCATTCCTCTCAGTTTCACAGAAGTCTCATCTCTTGGGACTCCAAGAGCACCAAGCTGGAACAGTGGAAACTCCCGGGCTGGTGGCTGGAAGGCTGGATGTCCCCGGCAGGCGGGGGGGTGCAGGGCTATAGCATAGCAAAAAGAACAGTGCTGGAGAAGCTGCGACTCCTGGGCAGGGCTGGCCCAGCTCCAGCAGGGCAGGCAAAGGGGCTCAGAATTCCTGGGCACACGAGCAGATGATGGTAGATTTCCTAGGACCGGACTTTCTGTTGACAGTGGACTCCTCCCACAGCAAGCAGCAGCCTGGCCATCCTCTCCAATGCTGAGAGCAAGAAAAAACAACCCCAGCTCCCTCAGTCCTGTCCTTTTCCCTCCCCCAAACTTTGTATGATCTTTCCCCTCCCGACTTTCGGCCATATCTTTTGTGGGGGTCAAGCACTGTGTAAGCACCAGTACCTAGTATCTTAGAAACTTATGGGGAAAAAATTCTATAGGAAAAAAAAGGAACAAATCTAACCCCCAACAACTATATCGCATCTATATAATTTAGTATTGGTTACAATTCTACCCTTGATCTTTAGACTTTCTTCACCACTTAATTCTCAGGTTTCTGAAACTTGATTCTAGCTGGTACCTGTGTCCACAGACATGGAAAAATTTTGAGACCAGGTCCACATGCAAGCTTTGAAACATAAAATCAAAAATCAACATATACACAACATATTCAAGTTGCCCATGAATTAAGAAGCAACAAGTTTATTGCTTTTTTAATAATCTGAGAGGAAGGGTTTTTTTCCCTTGGGAGGAATGATGCTCCTGAAGATTGCCTCCATAAGGATACTCACATCAATTAGGGTGTGAGGTTAGGTTTCTAGCCTGGTTTTCGATCTCTACCAAGTTTGTACTTGAGTTCTATTAGTTAACATTTTCCTTGACAAGTAAATATACAAACTAACCAGTATACCACTGCAAAATAATTTATTTAGTGGTTTAGTGGATCAGAAACTGGGAAGGACTTCCATGGACTGAGGACTACAGATATCAGCATGCTTTTTCCAAGAGTGCTCTACTTCTCTTCAAATTCTCTGACTATACTAGAGGTTATATAGCCAGTTAAAATGTCTTTCAGTTCCTGTAGATAAGGATAAAGAGTAGTTTACCTTGCCACCCTAGACATTGCAAAAAACAGCTGTTAAAACCATGTTGGTGCTCAGAAAAGGTGAGATAATATTGTCAGCCAGAAATAGAAAGTGTTACTTACTTCTCTTGGAAGGTTTGTGGAGATGTGGTCACTATCAATTATATTATTTGAACACTTGAAGAAGGATACATAACCCCAGCATAAATTGAGCACTGTGTGATAAGCAGCCTTCACTGTTTCTTTTTCTTGCTTGGACACATTTGCACTGTTTGGTTGAACCATCTGTAGTCACCAGGATCTTCATTTAAAGAAGCATCTTATGATCATCTATGTGAAATTATTAGACAGATATGCAGAGCTTTGAGTCAGTGGCCACTCTAGATGCGGCATATGAGAACTCTCAATATTGCCAATGGTTGTTCAAAATGCTCAATTTATCTCAGTTAATCATTGACTAATTAACTGACATCCCTACCAAGCCAAGATCATTATTGCACAATTTATAAAGTAACTAAAAAGCTGTTATGAACATTGAAATGGACCTTGTAATAGCAGAGCACTAATATTTCTGCATCTTTTGTGGAAAGTAATGATCACAAAAATTATGTACATAAATTTACATTTTATTTGTCGAACTTCTTATCCCACTAATTTCTTGTAATTGTGTGGCTGTCCCATCTTCACAAATTAATATTTCAGGATCTGCCACATACCATGAGATCTGTTAGGATAGACTGAAGAGTTCTGTATTTCTTCAGCTGAGAGAGAGAAAATTGTATAATACCACAATATTATACAGGTAACCTGTGTTTGGAAACTCCTAATCTGGTGGTTCTGCTATACATTTCCTTTATCTAAAATAAGTTTGTTTCTGATTTCCAGGTAGTATTCTTGGATCATCTCATTCAGTAAGCTCAGAGTCTCACTAGTTTTACTAGGAGTCTTTTAACAAGGATATAGGTTTGCTAAGAAAGACCTGTAAAATGATAGGTGGTAATGCCTAAATTAGACAGCTTTAACAGTTTGCCATGTTGTTATCCCCATTTCCAAAACATAGAATGAAACACACTTTTTAAATAAAGTTTCAATAGCACAACCTGCAGGAGTATGGTTGACATAGTGGCATAACCACTTGGTAATTTTCAGTGCAAATTAGAGCACTGTTTTTGGCCTGGCTTTGACAAGTATAACTGAACTCCAAGGGGCCAAACCATAAATATCCATCAGCCCTATTAACGCTATCCTGTGTTGTGGGTTGACCTCCACAGCTGCTTGGTATCTTGACCCTCAGCAGGATGGTGGAGAGAATTGGAAGAGCAAAGCTTGAAAATTTTGGGTACAAAGACAGTTTAATAACGGAAATAAAGCTGCCCACATAAGCAAACCAAAACAAGGAATTTGTTCATTATTTCTCATCGCCAGTCAATTTTACCCCCATACCCATAGACTTTAGACAAGTTTGAGCCAAGTTCCAGGTGCAGTCTTTGAAATATATCAATAAAAGTCAAGATACACATGGTTGCTGACAAATTCCTGAAGAACTGATATTTCCATGGAAGCATGTATAAGTGGTACTTGGGAAGACAAACACCATAACCACAAATCTCTCTCCTTCCTTTCCCTGAGATTTTTTGCCGAGCCCAACATAATATGGTATAGGATGTCAGGATGTCCCTTTGCCCATCCATAAAAGCTGTCCGGGTTCTGAGACTTCCCAAACCCTTGTGTTGTCCCAGCTTCCTCACTGTAAGGTACGGTGGGAAAAAGAGAAAACGGTGGCTCTAAGCACTGCTCCTCAGTAGCTGAAATATTGGTGCTTTATCAACAGTGGTTTAGTACCAAATCCAGAACACTGCACCATATGGGCTAATATGAAAACAATTGATTACATCCCAGGCAGATCCAATGCAGTCCTGGCTTTTTTTTTTTTTTTTTTTTTTTTTTTTTTTTTTTTTTTTTTTTTTTTTTTAACCTTATAAAAGGGTACTCCACAAAAGGAAACAGAAGAGGAACTCAGTGTGCTCAGAAAACAGTACAGATGACTCAGGGGTGTATAAAGCTAGTCCATGTACTACCAGGTCATGCACTTAGCAAAGGGTCAGAAATGGGTGCTAGAACCTATTGATTTGTAGGAATAGCAACTAGAAGTCAAACGAGAAATCAATATTTAGCCAAAAGGGTGAAGCAGGCCTTCCTTACATGCAATTAGAGCTAAATATGTTAGTGTTTTCATATTTATCTGTCTTTGTTGTGTGCTATATTCTGGAAATATTGTAGATTATATATTATTTATATATAGATAATTAAATTGTGTTATCTATGCATCTATTTACTGAAATAAAAGTTTAGTATATCATATTACTGTGCACTTCTAATCAGTGCAGCAGATACAGCATGGTGAAAGAAGAATAAATATATTCTTACATAAGAAAAGAAGTGTTAGTCAGGAAAGGCAAATGAACTTTTATATTTTTTCTTTTTTTTTTTCTTTCTTAACAAGGACTTATGGCAAGATAGAGAAAGTAAAACTTCTTTAAACTTATTTAATGTTGAAGACCTTCTGAAATTGTTAATATGATTTCCAAGTATTCAGGAATATTAGGCATAAAAAATTGGGTTTTATGTCCTTGGGGAAAGAAATTAATAGACATAAAAGGTTCTCTATCTTAATCTATATATTTATAATATGTACATAGTTCTTGTCATTGCTTTAAGCATTAATGAATATTAAACAGCAGTGAAATTACAGTTTGCAGAACCAGCCTTCTGGGACTTAGGTAGTTGTGAATAAAGCCTAGACCTTCCTCCTCAGAAGCT
Source organism: Hirundo rustica (assembly GCF_015227805.2). Taxonomy (NCBI): domain Eukaryota; kingdom Metazoa; phylum Chordata; class Aves; order Passeriformes; family Hirundinidae; genus Hirundo; species Hirundo rustica. Next base: position 57,787,711 of record NC_053450.1, read on the forward strand.
CTAAGCTGCATCTTTGAGCAGCTTACTGTTATAGGTCATATAACATATAACATATAACATATAAGCTGGGCACTGGCTCTGTGTCTGCCCCTCCAAGGTTCATACCCTAAGTTCTTCTCCTCAGTCACTCATTGGTCTCTGATTCCAACCCCTCTGACAGCAGGACCAGCAACCTTAGCATTCTGGGCATTTTCTCCCTTCCATATCCTTACTATATTTTCACCCTTTCTCAATGGTTGTTAAGTTTCAGAAGGAAAGGGAAAAAAAAAAAGGAAAAAGAAAAGGAAAAAGCAAAAAGAAAAAGAGCAGAAAAAAGGGAAATGTAAAAAGAAAAAAGGAAAAAGGAAAAGGAAAAAGAAAAAAGGGAAAAGGAAAAGGAAAAAGGAAAAATAAAAAGAAAAAAGGAACAAGAAAAAGGAAGAAGAAAAGAAAAAGGAATAAGAACAGAACAGGAATAGAAAAGGAAAAAGGAAAAAGGAAAAAGGAAAAAGGAAAAGAGGAAAAAGGAAAAAAGGAAAAGGAAAAGGGAAAAGGAAAAAAGGAAAAAGGCGAGTAGCACTTTGGATAAACTTAGGAAAAGGGAAAAGGGAAAAAAGGAAAAAGGCGAGTAGCTCTTTGGATAAACTTATTACTTTATTGCTTTTCTGTCTCATTTGGAATCTGCTGTTTCCATTACCCTAGTACAGATTATTTGAAGACCCAAGTACTAGAAATCATGGCATCTTAACAGAGAGAAACCTACACCAACCTGCCTTTCCCCTCGCTTGGACAAATGACTGCCAGACGCTGTAGTAGATTCAGCACATAGGAGTATACAGAGGATGCTGACCTGTATAGCATCACATTAGTATCATCAACCTGATGTGACCCTGACTACTGCTGGTAGTTGAAGGTGAAATATGAATTTGATCCCTTCTGTTTTGCTGTACACTTTTCCAGTGTATTGGAATCCCTCTCTGATTTATAAAAAGAATGTCATTTCTGTGGGTTTTTTTACGTCTGCATTTTCTCTGCAGGCAATTTCAGGTAGGTGCACTTCATTATGCACATCCCATTGTGGTAATGGCTTGTTGTCAATACAGATGGTGAGACAGGTCACGAACAGTGTCCCTCAGAGTTCGGTACTGGAGCCAATGCTCTTCAGCACCTTTGTTTGCAACATGGACAGTGGGATTGAGGGCACCCTCATCAGATTTCCTGATGACACTGAGCTGTGTGTTGCAGTCTACCAATTGGAGGGAATGGAGGCCATCCAGAGGGACCTGAACAGGCATGAGAGGTGGCCCTGTGCAAACCTTGTGAAGTTCAACAAAGTGACAAAATTAAGTACAAGATCCTAAATCTGGGCTGTGGCAATCCCAGGAACACTCACATATCTGGTGGAAAGTGACTGACAGCAGCCCTGCAGAGCAAGACTTGGGGATGATGGTTGATTAAAAACTTACTGTAAGCCAGCAGTTTGCACTCACAGCACAGAAAGCCAATGCTTGCATCCAAAGGAGTGAGTCCAGAATTTCAAAGGATGAGTTCTCACCCTCTGTTGTGCTCTGGTGGGACCCCACCTGGAGTACTGGGTGTAGTTCTGCTGCCCCCAGCATAAGAAGGACATGGAACGGTTGGAGCAAGTCCAGAGGAGTGTCAGGAAAAAGATAAGAGTGCTGGAGCACCTTCCATAAAAATACAGGCTGAGAAAGTTGGGGCTGTTCCACCTGGAGAGGAGAAGGTTGTGTGGAAACCTCACAGAAACCTTCCAATATCTGAAAGGGGCCTACAGAAATGCTGGAGAGGGACTGTTCATCAGGAATTGTATGGATAGATCAAGGAGTAATGGGTACAAGTAGAAAGAGTGGAAATTTCGGTTAGATATTAGGAAGAAATTCTTTAGTTTGGGAGCAGTGAACATACTGCCCAGGGAGGTTGTGTATGTCCCAACCCTGGAATTGTTCACAGCCATGTTGGAAAAAGCCTTGAGCAATGAATTCTTGTGGGAGATGTCTCTGCCTATAACAGGGAGGGGTTGGGAATAGACAATGTTTAAGACCCATTCCATTCTCTTAACCTTCCAACTTCTTAACATTCTATGGTTTTATGAATGAGTTTCTTCCCTGTTGTTTATCACTTTGGGAAGTGCAGTTCACCAACGCTGCCAATATATGATTCCCTTTGTAAATAGCATAGTTATACATTACGCTAGAGAAATAATTTGATCTTTAATTATTCCACCTGTTAACTGCTCAAATTCACAACACTTAGTTTTGCCATATTAATAAGCTGATCTAGCCAGTTAGGGTCCTTTAAAGAGGAGATATTATTGCTAGTGAGATATGCATTGAAATATTTTTGACAGTTTCAAAAGATGATATATCAATTTATTATATGATTTCATACCCCTACTGAAATATAAAACAGGTTTCTGGTGGTTGTGAATCTGCCAAAATAGCCAGCACTTTATAAATTCAAATACCTCAGTAGCTCCAGACTTTGGGGGGGGGGGGGGGGGGGGGGGGGGGGGGGGGGGGGGGGGGGGGGGGGCGGGGGGGGAAGAAAGGAAAAAAAAATATTGAAAGTGTTTTATCTACCTCCTCAATTACTCTACCCATTTTATTTCAGAAATGAAGAATATTCTTGTTTAGTTATATGACACTTAAATTAATTTTTTGACCTTGATTCTGCACAAAATTTAGTTAAATTATTATATTTGTCAGTCCAGAGTGAATCACATTATCAATTTTCATGGTTGTATTGTGTTAACTGCTTCTGGAGATGTTGCAGCAAAAGAAAACATACATCTTTGTTTATAAAAAGTGTGGTTTCTTTGTAGAGACATATATTACTGTAAGTTAGGAGTAATAAACTTCTGTGAAATCAAGTGCTTTTTGTTTTTGTGAAACTTTGCTCAGAAATGTTTATAGAACTTGATGTATCTAAGTGGGAGAAAGACTTTGCTTTTCTGATTAATTAACTTTCCACTTCAGAAAAACAAATTATCTGCTACGTATAACTCAATTACCTTAGAAAAATCAAGATGACAAAATGGCTGGTACTAATGTGTTATGGTCATATGATCATAAACCCTCTGCCTTCCCTTAACTGCTAAATTGCATACACATCTTAGACTGTGAAAGGACCCAGACTTCTGTAATTTTAAATAATTAACTGTTGTGTTTTACTAAGTGGTTTGTTCTGGTTTCACCTATGTTTCTGGAAGTTGTTGGTTTGCCCCGAAGTTGTACCCGCCTCCTTATTTCCCTATATGTCTATACCACACCTTTTATTCCAGTACTCTCCCTGTCTGTCACCTAAACCCTGCCTACCCTCCTTGCCCATGTAAACCCTTCCCTTTTCCCCAGAATGTTCTATGTACATCAAACCTTCCTTGACACCCTATTGGACTTAACAATACTTAACTCCTTCCCTGCAATCCTGTTGGTTCCCCGATTACTGTTCTCCTCCCGTAACTCCTCCCCAGTTATTTGTGATTGGTTATCTGTTTGTATCTGCCCTCACCACCCCCCTCAGTTCATAATCCCGTGCACTGCCTGTGTTTGGGGCTCTTCCTCTCTGGATCCTTTCTGCAATAAACGTTGTGGACCGTATCCTAGAAGAAGAGCCTTCCTTTCACCCTTTGTCCTTGTCCTCACAGAAACCCCTGGGTCACAGGAATCTCACCAGGTTCAGAGTTCTCTAAGGCACTGCTACAGAGGCTCTGTTGGCCACTCCTTCTAGATGCCCTGGGGTGACAAGCTAGCCCTAGCTGCCCCCGAAACAAAAAGGGTTTCATCAATTGACTATAGAGATTTATAAATAAATTTTCAGTTATTTATCCATCTGGTTATTTTATCTAGATCTATTTCTGACCTAGACCTTTTAAAATATTTCTAGATCTATTTTACCAAGTTATCCTACATATTGTATCTATAGAAAAAAAGGCATAGATAAATTAATATAAATATTTGTGTCTATATATATCTATATTATCTATATATTTGTACCTATCTACATATATCTCTATATCTCTATATTTCTATATATATTTCTATATATGAAGTCTACCTTATAAGAAAAAGAATGTTACCTTCTACTTATAAGATTCAAAGGTAAGGATATGGCTCTGTTCCTTAATTAAGGTATTCCATTGATATTTATTGGCTCATGATTTCAGAAACTCTGTTTTAAAAGAAAATTAGAACTTTTGAACAGATCATGAGTCAACATATCTTGAAAACTGTACTCTGTTGCTATAAGTGATGACCTAGTTTTTTGGTGAGGTGAGTTCTAAGATTTACTGCAAATATCTGAAGTAAATATACTATTGAAATGTAGCTATTAAATGCATTTGAAGTTAACATATACCACCATCTGTTATTATTCATGCATTTCCTCAATTTTTTATATGAAGCATTGTTCTACTGCTGCTAATAGCTTCCATTTAGTGACTGACAAGACAAAGATGCTATTGGAGGTAGAAAAAAAAAACACAGTAAGTGATCTTGTCAGTGCCCCAGAGGTAAATAAATACTGCCTTTTCCATGATCTGACCTTTAGGCTGATTATGGGTATGGTTATCTTTGCCAGAAGCGCACAAGATAGATTAAACCAAGCTGCCTTTTTAATACTGATTAATCCTGATGGAAGTAGGTTTGTTTAGTCCTAGGGAATGCAGAAAAAATATTGGCCTTATCATCTGAGCAATTTTTGAAGTTATCTTTGATGTGAGCTAGGAAGTGCTTGTGGTTTGACTGGTCACAGTGTGAGAAATGCCACTTTTGTTGATATTTTAAATTTGCTCTTGCTTTCATGTTTGTACATAATCCTTGTGATTGATATACCCAGAGCACTAAAAAAAGTGTTGGAAGACTGAGATTTTGTGTTTCTTTTTTTAAAGTTTTTTTGAGGACTGGCTGCCAGACTTGCTTGTCTTTAATCAAAGCTCTTCCTTTAATTGAAGATGGGTTGCAAGATGCCTGGCAATTTCACAAAATCCAGTAAAACTGATTCTGCGCCAAGCAGACCTGAACAATGCAGTAAAAAGCCCTCCAGCCCTCATCTTCCCATTTCTGTGACTGAATGATGGAATTGCTGAGGTTGGGAAATTATTGAGCTGGGGAAGATGAATTATCTCTCAAGCATATGTAAATAAACAATTTGGGAGACAGTTTAAAGAAGACTGGATCATTTTAATATGAATCCTGTACTCCTCAAAGAAGTGCAAACAGCATGAACGGAATATTACTAAAGGGAATAAAGCACGGGGGGATAGGAAGGATAGCTAGAGCTGCTGGTGAAGAAGCACAATGTCTAAGGAAGGCCAGAAGAGATGAGTCATCTCCAGGAAGAGCAGCGGTATAAGCAACACGTGTACTGTGACATCAGCAGCTGGGAAGTTGGGCTGGGGACAGGACATTTGAATGGCAGGGGATTAGTGTTGCCAGGTGGATGGATAAGAGGATGCAATGACAAGTTGTTTGCCACCCAGGCTGATTGAAGGCAGCATTGTGATGGAATGCATGCCATATGGTCACATTGTATTCTTATTTTGTCAGTGCTTGCACACATACAGCTCTACTGACAGGTGCCATATGAATGTAATGAAGCAGGGCACTGCTGGCCCCACACACATCCCATCAATGTGATTAGCAGTGCTCCTGGGGATTACATACCCATACACAGCTAGGTGCTCTGTAGTAAAAGCAATCTTGTTTCCTAGGTTCTTTCTCAACTCCCCCTCTTCTTGCTGAAATTCTGTGCCAGTATTTTATTGCAACATAGTTTAATCTTGAATGCTTCTGTGCTTTTCTTTAACACTCTGCCCTTTTTTTCTCTGCCCTATACTGCCTTGATATTTTCAGTTCTTTACTGGACAATTCTATCTCCTGCTCTACTTTGATGTCTTCTTAAGACATATTTGTAGTCTTTTTGGACACACATTTGCTGACTTGTAAAAGGGATCAAATACAGCAGTAATTTTTTTCTGAAAACTGGCTTGTTCAACCATCTTTATTTGGCCCCCAATACCTGTAATGTTTAAAATCTTGTTAAATCTTTGTGTTTTTTCACATAGGAATTGACACATTCACATATCTAAAAAAGTAATGATTTCAGACACAGAAGAGGTACCAACTGGGACTGCCTCAAACATTGAAAGGGATGAGTAAATGGAGATCTCTCTGCAGAGCTAAATGTGATTACAGTACATGACAGTAAGTCTGAAGAAGGTAGATTTGGGCTCAATGCAAGAAAGGAGGCATTTTTGAGTTCTAGAGAAGGTAAGAATCCGGTGTTGCCTCTTTATTTTTCTCTGTTTCATTTAGAAGTGGTGGACCTTGAAGTGAAGGAAAGTCACTATAATTGGGACATGGACAAGCCAGGAAATGACTGGTAGCCTAATCAAGACCACCACAGTGAATAAAAATTCTGACAGAAATGGTACATGTTTTAAAGGGAAAATAATTTTTAATTAGAATTCAAGTTTATTAATACTGGAAACCTGATTACATGAGTCAGACACATTCATTCAGTACAAATAAACTTGTCATGTAGGATCACTAGAAACATCTGGAATTTGAAAGAATATATATTTTCACAAATTTTAACCATGGAAAAACATGGCTAAGAGTCATTGACAAAGTAGATTGCTGGACAACAAACAAATATAGAGAAGCTACAGTCTGTTTTCTAAACCATTCATTAGAGAAAAGCGTGGAAATATTTTGCTATTGTGAATTGCTTCCTAGAATCCAATTAGAGTGGCTTATGTTACTCAATGATTATTCAAAAGGCCAGTTAACAGTGCCCTAGAGGGGAGGTTTTTTATAAGCTCAGCAGCTCATGTCCCAAAAGCTCTAAAATACTCCCTTGTCTATAACTTTCAGAGTTTTCTGTTCAAAATGTGATCCTGTATACAGCTGGACTGTTTTCAACAGACCTAGAGATTTAAGCAAAGCAAATTATAGTGATAGAGTACTTTCTTGATACTGCTGTACATGTCAGCTGTTGTGTGCAGTTTGCATGCAACACAGGTTTCATGCTTCATATTATGAAAACTGGGGGGTGGAGTGGTTGGGAATTTGTTTTATTTTCTCTGGTTTGTGGGGGGCTTTTTGTTTTGTTTTTTTGGGGAGGGTTGTTTTGGGGTTTGGGGGGTTTTGTTTGGTTGGGATTTTTTTGTTGGGTTTTGTTTTGTTGGGGTTTTTTGTCGGTTTTGTTTGTTTGTTTGTTTGCTTGTTTGTTGATTTTTTTTTTCCTGGCACTGCTCACAGCTGACCCATCCTTGGGCATTCATGTGAGCATCGTGGTTACAGAGATGACTTTCCCCTCTCTGTTGCATTCCTGTCATTCTCAGCCCTGAAGAAAACAAAAAAGAAAATCAGGAAAAACGCTAACAGAACTTCAACTTCAGCAAATAAGCCAAAGAATGACAAATACCTTATGACAACTAAGATGTTCTTCTTTTTAAGAACACAGTAGCTATACTTCAGGCATGAAGACTTGGCAGGAAATTCAGCATTTGGAAACCCACTGAAGACGGGGTAGATTTAGTTAAAAAAAAAAAAAAAATCAGAAGAATTTTTTTTTAATTTGCAGAAATATTTTAAAGGATTGCTTCATCCTTTGTGTCATCTGTAGCATATATATATATATATATATATATATAAAAATATATAATATATAATATATAATATATAATATATAATATATAATATAATTATTATATATAAATATAAATATATATATATTTAAAAAAGTATTGTTCTGTTAATCAGGTCTAGATTTGTTACAGTGTGTTAATTTGTTTTATATTGTGTTTCATTTTTATATTGGGGTTTGTAATGTTTTCTTCCCTGTTCCCCTTGGAAATTCTATCACGTGATTTGTCCATGCTCGGCCATGCCCATCCCCCACACTGGAATGTAACCCAACTCTGTTCCACTCCCACCTTGTCCCTGATTGGGCAGTGGCTTGTCCCTGCCTCTAGGCCCTTCCTCCCGGGAAAAAGCCCTGGGATGGGCGGGGCCTCGCGCTCTCTGGCACTGGTGGAGACGGAGCTAAAAGAGCTCCAGCCCGCGGGGGCAGGACCCCAGAATAAAGCTGTGATAACCCCCCAGCGAGGGAGCAGGCTCTGTGCCTTTTGCCATTGACGGTCGTCTGGGTCTCTCTAAAGAACCACCACAGGTAGTGAGGCTTAGTGACAAATATGTGAGTATTAAAGGAGATTTAGAAAGCAGATAGGGAAAAAACCAACAATGGAAAGAAAGCTTTTAGAGAAAAAAAAGCCCAGGAAATAAATATATAAGGAGAAGGTCAGTTATCAACCATATACACTAATTGTGGTGTATTAACCATCAATAATGGTTTGCCAATCCTTAATACAAAGTGACTGAGAAACCTAAATAAAAGATATGTTTGTGACTGCCTGAGTTCTCATGAATAGTACAAAAAAGACAGTGTGATATTTAACAGGAAATTGGAAACTGCAGGGAGTAAACAAAGATTATTTAAGTTTCTTGGACTCAAAAGAAATGTGGCACCTGTGTGTGACCATGATGGTCCTCAACTAGGTCAGTGGCAGCTTCAGCTTCAGCTCCTCTATGGCAAGGATGCTTTTAGAAACAGAAAGGAATGGCCGTCAGCATCATCGGCAGTCACCAGCCAAGGGGTACAGGCAGAGCTGGAGTAAATCTTAGCCATTAAAGTCAAAAGTCAGAAGACTTCTGTTGTAGAGCCCAGAAGAAAGACATTTCTGACCCCACTTACCTGTTCAATAGGGAAATCAGCCAAACAATACCCCATCCTCAAATAGACTGAATAGAAAGAAGTATAAAATAATATAAATTAAAGAGGTGCATAATCCTCATTCTGTTATTATCAATAGAGCTACTATTATTACAGTTATCACCATCACTTATTATAATACCATATTTGGGGATTTATTTAATTTTCACATTTCTGGAGGCTGAAACAGTTAAGTGAAGCAGGAAGATTGCCGGGTAACCAAAGCAAAGCAATTAAGAGACAGTAGCAGAAGTAAAATTTTAGTATTCCTGAATTTAAAAAAAGTATAAAAATGGTTAAAGATGTGAATAGCAACATGCTATGTTTAAAGGACTTCAATCCCTAAATCGTGAAACCATGGAACTGAATCTGAGTTGAATTTCCAAAACTGATGACAGTAATAGTCTTTGTCATTTACATTTCAATTATGTCAAAGTGTGCATGTTGATCTTTCATAGAACAAGTTGATATGTCTTTTCACTGTTATTATTCAATTTTTCCAAGAGATACTTGGTTTCTTTCTCTCTGGTTCGTCATTAGATTTTCTCTATGTGTCATTTTCTCTTATTTGCTGATGCCTGTTTTAATACTTAATTTTTAGAAATTCTCCTTGAAAGACAGAGCATAAAAATAACTGTAACTGCTCTTGAGGTCATGAGACCACACAGGCCAAGGTCATGCAGTTTCCAGAAAAGGGAAGAGGAGAATGAAATATGTGCTTCAGAGCACCCATTTTTGAGGCTCGTCATTCACCTCAGGGAGAGTATTTTTTATCTGCCATCTCCCTGCAGTCAAATTCTCTGAACAAATTCATCTACATTATTTGCATAATAAAAAGCAAGTAAACATACAAACTGAAATGGTTTTTAGGAGGACTGCATAGAAAAAAATATCCTTACTTTTGCATTATTCCAAAACTACTTCAAAATATTTTAAGAATTTGTACTTGTACTTTTTTCCTACTTTATTCTCTACTAGACTCTTTCACTAATTTTGACATCCTAAAAACCAAGATAGTGATCTAATTGTGCATAATGATCTAATCCATGCATAGTGGACCAGGTTTCCCTTGTTTGTTTTATTCATACAGTCAGCAACACTACCCCATTACGAAAATCTTTGTGGAAGTAAGATGAATTTATGTGACACAGGTGTCTCAATACCTTGAAAGAGAAAATAGAGATTGAGAATCATACTTGTAGAAATAAATTGGCTTCTGCTGCTGCAGAGCCAGTAGATATTTTCCCTTTATTTCTAACACTCAGCTAGACCTTGAAATAATAAAATAATGAGCACCTTTTCAGTTAAATGTTTGAACGAAAATTTAAAGAAGAAGTGGGAAATGCTAACGTGAGACTGCTTAGAACTCTGAAACTGAAAAGGAAGGAAGCTCCTTGAACCTTAAAGAGAGAGAAAAGCAGAATACAGGTGGGATGATAATATATCTATACAGACATCATGCATACATTTTCCCTGCTCACCATTATAGAGAAAAAAAATGTCTTGTGACAGAACAAAGAAGAGGTATTGACAGCAGAAAAATAAGAAAGAAAACCATGTTGGGAGACACGTACTATCCCTCCCAAAATGGCACACAGCAGTGATAACGTGCTTGGACTCAACAAATATCAGTGAAGCCTGAAAACTGCTTGTGACGGAGTTTCAGACAAAGCACAGTTCCATCAGCCATACTGGATTTCTACCTAGCTAAACTTTATGACTGCCCTCTTGCAAAACGTGTAAATGCATGGATTATTCATGTATTGATAAAGTTGTAAATTTTGGCACCATGATACACTAGATACTGCCAAAAGGACTTATATGGCGTCCAAAATACTCTTGTTCATGGGTCAATGTTTGTTTCTAAATAAAGGTTATTGCTTTGCATATACACTCGGAGCATAGGCAGAAAGAGCATTCAGGAGTTAGTAATGGTCAGCATCATCCGACTGAGTACTCTTGCATGAATTTTATCAAAATAACTAACTGGCAAGGAATCATTAAACCATGCTCTATGCCTGGGCACAGATACTGCTGCCACTGATGGTTCCTGTATGTCAAGGGCTTCTGGTTCACAGGCCCTCCAATTTCCGACCTCCTTCCAGGATTTCTGTTGTATGAAAATAAATATTGATTTTCGTGATATTGATTTTACTGTTATCAGTCCAAATGTGAGATAGTGTGATGTTGTGGCATTCTGTACATCAAACCTGCTAAATGAGATTTGTAAACGGAAATAGTTTGTGAATAGACCTGAACTTACTACCTTTATTAATGTCTGTGAAATTACTGAGTGATCACATATGCTTTCTTTCTTTCTAAATATCAGAAAAAGGAACATTTCTGTTCTGAAATGCTCACTCATTTTGTTCTGATTTTTGCTCAGTGATGTTATTTATTCCACTATCAATACTGCTTGTCATGCCTGCTGCTCACTATTCATCTGATTTTTTATTTTTTTTTTTTTTAATAAATAATCATCCTTTTTTCCTGATGTGAACTAGGTTTAATAAGCTTAAGGACTGTAAGAAAAGTCATTCAGTTTATAAATATCTGTCTCTTAATTTCTGTTCGGTTTCCTCAGTCTTCCCTGCTGTCTCTGGCAAAAGCTGTTAACTACTCCCAGAGCTGTGCTGATATTGCCAATGATAGTAGCATAGAACTCCAACATGGAAATAAAAATAACACGATTCTCTCTGTGTTTTATTTCAGTTGGAAATCAGGGAGATAGTAGCAGGGTAGGAAATCAATGAATGCCAAATGGAGGAAAACAATGGGACTCAAGGGGAAAATATTTTGCAGTTTAATTGTAGACATTAGGACTGAAGAGATTAAAACCATTAGGTACTGAAGAACTGAAATCTGTGGGAGTAAAGGGCAATCAGCAACTCCCTGAGCTATTCACCATTTCTCGTAATAAGACCACAAAACAGTGCTGATACTTTAGGCTGACCTCTTGTGCTCTGGGATAAGGCAGCTCTACCAATACTGCAGAATAAATTGAAGTAGCTGTAGTTGCAGTCTCAAGATTTCCTAAAGCATTCACTTATTTTTCAGAGAAATACACTACCAATAATTTAGGATTAGGGGTAATATATGCCGAATTTTTCTCTCGTTCGACTTTTTTATATTTTATTTCAGAAGTGCATCATGTTTCTCCTTTAAACCCTCTGATGGTCAGTAAATTGGATTTATTTACAATCTCCTTGTAACAGAGAAAACGCTAAAGACGGAAGACAGCCATCATTTCTCTAGTAAAAGAATATACAATCTAACTGCTAAAAATGTTTACTTTTCAATTTCTTCAAAATTGAATTGAGCTTTCAAATTATGACAAAATTAAGACCAATTCAGAAAACCCTGACCAAATAACATAGGGATTTAAAGAATAAATAAATAACACATGTTCTACTAAAGGTTTTGCTAAAAAGAATACAGAGTATAAATTATACATCTGTGCTGGCTTGAAAATGTTTACCAGAGATGACTGTAGCTACCCCTCCTAATTTTCTCCCAGGAATGCCTGAGGCAGAACTGCTGCCTGCTTTCCTAGGTCCTGACAGAAAGCCCAGGTACTTTTTTCTCTGTTTGTTGTACAGTGTTCAGGAATAATGAAACAGTAGAATATAGTCCAACAAAACTGAGCATCTCAGGCCATTTAAAATATTTTCCTTGGTGGACAAAGAGGGTTGTTGTACTGGTAACATCAAAAGAAAAGAAAAGAAAAGAAAAGAAAAGAAAAGAAAAGAAAAGAAAAGAAAAGAAAAGAAAAGAAAAGAAAAGAAAAGAAAAGAAAAGAAAAGAAAAGAAAAGAAAAGAAAAGAAAAGAAAAGAAAAGAAAAGAAAAGAAAAGAAAAGAAAAGAAAAGAAAAGAAAAGAAAAGAAAAGAAAAGAAAAGAAAAGAAAAGAAAAGGAAAAAAAGACTAAACCAGAAAAAATATTTTATAGTTAGCAATGTTGAAAGACTTTGCAGCAGAAGGAACAATTATTTTTATTTATATTGGTTTCTTAAGTAAAATAGTTTCTTTTCAGATGTAAAAAATTACACACATAGAATCTGACTGTTGTTGCACTCTAATGGGGTCACAGGGAATAACAGACTCTGGTGCCTATAGTACTAAATATTTACTAACAATCCCCTTAATTTTTAATCCTTAAAAAGGAAGTTGCTGCATATGATTGAATTTAGGTTATTTTTATCTGCTATGATACAGTCTTCATGAGAGAATTTTGGCTAATTTCTAGAATGTAGAAATACCATCCAGGATCTGTCTCTACTTTGGTTTATTGTGAAATTAAAATTAAATTATTACAAATTTTGATATTTTGACCCATTCTGATTGGCTATTGAAACTAGTTGAAGAATTTTCCTTTTTTAATAATAAAATGTATAGTTCCAAATATTTTCTAAGGTACAGATGTTATACTAATTGGTAAAATTTTTAAAGCATGACTGTATTAATAGGACCAGTGTTACTTTAAAATTGAAAACAAAATATATATGACACAGAAAAAAAATTTTCTACTATATGATGTTTTTTGCAGGCTGTACAATGCACCTAATGGTGGTATCAACCTGCAGACTGAATATGTACTGACCATATGAGAACACTGAGATCGAAAGACAGAATAATCATGAAAAAGGAACCCCAAAAGAATCAAGTGAGGTTTTATTCCTGAATTTGACACAGGCTTTCATGGAGCTTTGTCCGTACTTCAGCTTCCTTGTGTAAAAGACAGAAGAAATAGTAATTAAGCAATACTGTATTATTACAATACTGCACATAATGCTGAAGTTTTATGAAACATAATTAGGTAATGCATGTTCAAACACTTGAAATGAATTTGTAAATGCAGAGACATTTATAATGAACGGAGTGACATCAGACTGGGGACTGGGCATTAGAGGGGTTCCACTCACAGTGGGTTCCATTCTCAGCCCCGTGCTCTTCAACATCTTCATAAATGACTTGGAGGCAAGACTGGAAGGGACTCTAAGTATGTTTGGTGGTGACACTAAATCTAGAGGACAGAGAGACCCTGTAGAGAGACCTTGTCAAATCAGATGGCTGGGCAATCCCCAACTATGTGAGGTTTAACAGGGGAAAAGTGCTGGATTCTACACCTGAGACTGGACAATCCTGGTTGTGTACATAGATCGGGGAATGAGAGGGTGGACCGGGGGGTTCTGGTCAACAGCAGGTTAAACATGAGTCAGCAGTGCCCTGGCAGCCAGGAGGGCCAACCCTGTCCAGGCACAGCATCACCAGCCGGGCAAGGGAGGGGATTGTCCTGCTCTGCTCAGCACTGGGGCAGCCTCACCTCGAGTGCTGAGGGCAGTTTTGGTGCCACAAAACAAAACAAAACAAAACAAAACAAAACAAAACAAAACAAAACAAAACAAAACAAAACAAAACAAAACAAAACAAAACAAAACAAAACATTCAACTATTAAAAAGCATCCAAAGGAGAACAATGAAGATGGTGAAGGTTGTGGAGGGGAAGCCACACAAGGAGCTGCTGAGGTCACTTGGTCTGTTCAGCCTGGAGAAGAGGAGACTGAGAGACCTCATGACACTCTTCATCAATCTTGTGAATGGAAGAGAGAGGGGGCAGGTACAGGTCTTTTCACTCTCATGACCAGTGAAAGGACTTGAGGAAATGAGTTTGGGGAGGATTATACTAGATATCAGGAGAAGGTTTTCCGCCCAGGAGGTGGTCAGGCACTGGAACCATGTTTTTCAGGGAAGTGGTCACAGCACCAAGCTTGACAGAGTTCAAGAAACATTTGGATGATGATCTCAGGCACATGGTGTGACTCTTGGGGTGTTCTGTGCAGGGCCAGGAGTTTGGCTTGATAATCCTTGTGGGTCCCCTTCAACTCAGCATATTTTATGATTCTAAACAGAAACAAAAACTATAATGCACTTCAGGAAGAGAGCACAATCCTAAGAATCAACTATGTGCATAATCCAACAAGGAAATGTAAAATTTGCTAGTTTAATGGAGAGAGACTTGTTTAATTTGATTTGTAATATTGAATTTTTGTATATGATAAATTCACACAGTTAAACAGATAAAATATTATCCATGAACCCATGATAATCCTTATGGGATTTACCCTATGTTATATTTCTTTGGTCAGTCTTCAGGGTGTAATAGTAATTGTCTTGTAAACAAATATATAGATACTGAAAACAGGATCAATTATATCTATGTCACTCTTGACATTTATGAAGGTATCCATGTTCTAAAATATTTCAAGTGATAGCAGTTCCAGCAGTCTATTTAACCTTTCTTTTTGTTAGACCTATTTTTTTTTCTTCCACTGAAAAACAATACCTCTCTCCCTTGATATTTAATGTCATTATTCCTTCTCCTTCACAATACCTTTTACATAGTTGAAGACCATCATCATGTTTCTAAACCTAATAAACCAATTTTTTTTCAACTTTACACATATTTGGTTTTCTAGGACCTATTTCCACACTTGTTACTATTTCATGGGCTACCATGAATTGAATTGAACTAAGATGCTTAAAGCTGGAGGTAATATTCCAGCTGAGATATTACTACCACTTAGAAGAGGAAATTGTGACTTCAGGGTTTTTTTTTTGCAGGTAATAGCGCAGTTCTTATCTCATTAACTTAAATGAGTTTTCATCATTAGTGTGATATTTTTGATTAATGTATGCTGTGACTGTAATTCTGTTCACCACCCCTTTGGCAATTTCTGCAGCGCTGCTGCCCAGACAGGTTTTCTACACCCTGTGGTTGTGCAGCCACTTACATCTAATTGTGTGTAAAACTTTGTGGGTTTTATTGCTAGATTACCTCCTAATTTTCCACACAATTTCTCATTTTTGCCAAGTTTATTTAGATATATAATTATTTCCTCAAGTATTTTTGGATTTTGTCAAAATTTAATTTTGTTTATGATTTTAATTATTGGAATACCTGACTTACAAGACCCTATGTGATATATTCTAGTTTAAGACAGTGCTGCTGTCTGGAATACACTTTTGCCAATTAGATGTTGATGTCCCATGGATGTGGCCTTCCTGGGATTGGGTTTTTCACAGCTGGACCACTTTCTGTACGGGAGGATGAATGTCCACGGCCTCTAACAAGAGGTTACACTCAACATGCCCTCCCCGTTCCCCTCCCCCGCCCCTTCATTTTGGGGCAAAGGCTGTGTAAACTTAGCCTCTGAGGGCTGTGGTCTCCCCCACCCCAAACTCAGCCAGGGAAGAATCTCTGCTGAGTTTGGCTTTCTTGTGGATGATTTTCTCTTCAGCTTTGTTCATTTTTTCCTGTGTCTGAGACGATTAAAAAATGTGTTTTCCCTTTCTCTAATCTTAGGGGTTTAAGTTACAGTCCAAATAGTCCCAGTCAGGTATCTTCAGGGAGGCTTCTTTGGTTGAAGCTTCCTTATACAGTTTTTTGTTATAATGAGCAAAACTTTTTCAATGTTTGAGGCATGAACTATTTCAGTTTCTGACAACTTGCAGCCCAGAAAACCAACCATATCATGGGCTGCACTAAAAGCAGTGTGGCCAGCAGGCTGAGGGAACTGATTCTGCCCTTCTGCTTTGCTGCCATGGAGTAATGAATTCACCTCTGATGCTCTCAACATTAAAAAAATGGACCTGCTGGAGCAGGTTCAGAGGAAAGCCAGAAAGGTGATTAGAGGGATGGAAAATTGCTCCTGAGAAGAGATTGCCTATGGCAGAGGAATTAGAACTAGACGGTCTGAAACCATCTGATGATTCTGTGTTTCTATGGCTGATATTAACTTGATTGGTCTACACTTTTCTGAGTCCTTGTATTGTCTTAATTGTAAAGACAAATTGTCTTTGTGTTTTTCCAGTCCTCCATAATTTCTTCAGTACCTGCTCCTGGCAATTTTAGGATTTCATTAACAACATATCTTAGCAGAAGTACTTCATCAGCTCTCACTAATTTTAAGAAGTAACATATGTAAATATGTCTAATGTTTCCATGCTTTGTTGTAACGAGACTGCCTATTCTTCTGCAAAAGACGTCAGTGACTTTTTTAATGAAGAGTGACATGAAGAAGGTATCAAATTGTTTCCCTTCCCAAAGTCATTGATACTTTATAGTTCACTTTTTTTTCTGCCCAGCAGTAAGACATTCAGTTTCCTGGTCTTCTTCTCATAATGAGATCTGGAATTATTACTTTGTTTACATATTTGAAAATGTTAAAGGTGTGTAGTGGTTTCATGTTTGCCAAATTCTGGTTGGCAAATTTAGTGTAGTGGTCTTAGTGTTTATTCTCTTTCTGTGGGAGAGAGATTAGGAGAAAAGCAAAGCAGGCTTAAGCTTAAAAATGAACAAGTAGTTTTATTAAGACACACTAAAAGAATAGAAAAAAAAGTTGGGAAAAAACTAAAACAAAACTGAATAAAACTGCAAAACCACCCTTCCCTCCCCCTACAAACTGTTAACTTTCCTACAAAACAATATAAAGAGACAAAACCTGTAATTTTCAGTCAGTTTCACCATTTGAAAATAGTCATTAGGAGACCAATCTTCAGGCGAGGAGTCTCTCTTAGAGTCATGGATCCCACTGACAACCTAGAACAGTTCTCTTGTGCGTTTTTTAACTGTCACAAAAACCTGCCTTTGTGACCCCTCCCGTTAGCAGTTTCCCAAGCTGCTTATGGATCTTGGGTCTTAGACTTATGCATATTGGGATGTCAGCTTTAAAGATTAATAACTCCAAAGCAAAGGATTCTTCATCTCAAGGAATGGAGATATCTTCTTACTTCTTCACTGGTGCAGACAATTTCTCATCTCTATCTCTGTTCAAGCATCTTACGGGATTAATATCACTTAGTCCATTACAAACACCTTTGCTCAAATCCACACAAAAGTCTAAACATCCATCTCCCTAAATGCATATCTTTCCCACGATTTAAAGGGATAATCTACATATAAAGTTCATTTCCATGGCTCAATAAGGATGGAATGACAAACTCCTCAACCTCCTGTCCCAGCAGTCTTTTCACTCTCTCTCCACTGACTTCATGCTGTGTCTTCTCTATGTTCACTCTGTCCCTTTCTTTTCTCTCGCAGGGAAGGGTTAGGCCTTGGAAGCTTCATGTTGCCAGGAAAGTGTTAAATCTGCTCAGAGTCTTTGTATCTCCCTCTGTAGCTCGTGGTATTAGATGTTCAAGGCTGAGCTGGTGAGGGGAGGAAGAGCTCACACAGAAACATCAGAGATCAGAGTACCTGTACAGTCCAGAATAAAAACAAACAAAAAAAACCACACACACACACACACACACACACACACACAAAAAAAAAAAAAAAAAAAAAAAAAAAAAAAAAACCAACCAAAAACCCAAAAACAAACAAAAAAAACCCAAGCAGGATCATAAATGCCTTTTTTGCCCGCCCCTCAGTGTAAATTGGGGCAGCCTCAGCCTAAACAGGGCCCACAGCTCTTATCAGGGGCCCGGCAGAGATCTCTCCCGGCTCCAGGGAAGTTTGGAGAAAGGAGTTGTTGTAAAGCAGCAACCTCTCCTCCCCCCCGACCCAGGAGCCAATGGAATCCAGCTACGCCTCAGGCCAGCTCCCCCCACAAAAGGCAGGGGTGGGGTGGGGGCATGGGGGGGGAATGGGGGGGAAGCAGCAGGCCCAACCTAATGTTACCTGTTTCTCTCTCTGGCCAAAGGGAAAAAATGGATGACCTGCAGGAAATCAGGGGATTTTATATGGATACTTCTCAAAGTCACAATTGACATTCTCAGTGGTCAAACTAGATGCCAGTATTCCAGCTAACCTTCTGATAGGTCCCTGCCCTTTCTAAAGCAATTCCCAGGTCCTCACCTGGAAAATCATTCCACATTCCTATGACTAAAAACAAAACTGTGCCAACCCATGACAAGGTATCATCGATTAGCACTAATCAACATAATGTTGGATTTGCAAAGCTGCAGTACAAGTCATTACACGTTTCTGATATAAAGGTAACATTAGAAGAGACATAAATGTAAAGTGCCATTTGAAAATCAAGGTGACTTGACAAGTAATTTCTTTATCTAAGATTCCAGTGGTATCAGAATACCTGAATGACTGTCCAGATAATTATTATGACAGTAGCAGGGGGAAATATCATATTTCTTCACAACCTGTGCATGTAAAGGCCTACAGGAAAACCTGTAGGTAGCCCCTACCTGGATGTCTGCTGATGTCCCAGTATGTTTATGGTTACAGCAATGATGCACTTCCACTGCTGCCTGGCACCTGTGGGCAAACATGTTCTGGAAAGCCATCCCCTTCTCCACCTTGCACCATGCTTCCATATTCACTGTCTGTACTGACAGGAAATCCAGTTCAGAAGGGAGCTTTGAATGCAGAATGTAGCAACGTTCTTGTGAGTGTGCATGTGGAAACAAATATAGTGGGCAGTGAATTAATAATATAGATTTATTTAACTTTAAAATTAATTACAAACAGAGCAGAACATCATGAGAGATAGTGTGCAGCATGGCATGAAGCTAAAATTAAATGATTTTGCTGCAGGAATTATTAGTCTACTGTGTGAGGTGACCACTAACAACTGTTGTTGCTGTTGCTAGGAGCTATCAGGAGAAATGTCACTCTTCACAGCAAGTGATGAAATTTGACATATGGCATCAAAGGATCATTAAAACTACACCTGCTGCAGAGGAGGTTGTGTCTTTTGAGAGACTTTCAAGCAGAAAAGGTTATTCCAAGAATGCAAAAGGCTATGCCTTATTTTCTTTATTTCTTAATAGGTAATTAACAAGCAGTAAATATAGGTTAAAGGTCAGAAAAATGATACAAAGGAAGATCTAACCTTCTTGATTTTCAATGTTTTATGGAGTAAAAGTAGGAAACTACCAAGTTAAAAGAAACTACCAAATACTTTCTTTCTAAAGTCTACAATAACATAGTTGATGATAAATCATTAATACACATAGCTGGAAAGGTTCACTATCTTTTCTCAAAGTTCAGTTCTGCATTGTACAGCTACTGCCTTAATGAAACTTCTCTATTAGTTTTGATAGCAATTTAAAGTGTGAACATTGGAGATTTTGGTCAGAAGCCTGAAACAGTTTGATATTCAGTTTGTCATGCACACATTGAACTATGTATAAGAAAATTACTGTTGATTTCAGTAGATGTCGGCACAATTTCTGAGTCACCACCGAATTTGTACTATAGAAGAACTCTATTTCATAGTAATGAAGATTTCTGTTGTAATTATATTTGTGATTTTATTCCTGAATTAGAATGGAATTTTCACATCTTTTTCTATATTTCAGCTCATACAGTTCTTATTCTTGTTTCAGACAAATAAATAAACGCATAAAGGCTTATTTATTTCCTGTGCAGATTTCTTGGGAGTTATTGCTAGAAATTAATGCACATAGAGAAAAGATTCAAATAAAACTTAGCTGTAAAACTGATATTTATAAAGTTGCAATGTGCCTTTACTGGGAAAACTGAAAACCAAAACTACTTAAAAATACCAAAAAGAGAAAGAATTAGTGTCTCTGTGTATTTAGTGTTTACACAGAGCAAAACTTATGAACTATTACTAATTATGTTTTTTCACTGAAATGAAGTGAGTCACAAAATAATTCACATTTTTATCCTTCTCCTCTGCATTCTCCGTGTACTAGCATTCTAGGATTTTCCAAACTATTTTATTGCTATCCCTGCCACAATCTCCTATGTAGCTGTGGCCAGATCATTGCCTCTGCATTTCATTATACCAGTCTGCAAATAATGGTAGTGTTACTAAAAGGGTCCTAGATATTATTATTGTTGTTTCAATTTTATTCCTTTAAGCTAATGCATTTTGAATGTTTCCATGGACCATGTTGCGTATCTTGACCTCTGTTAATATATATATTCTATACTCACGGAGGGAAAATGCATAGATTGATAGAATCCCAGAGTATGTCAAGCCAGAAAGGACTATAAGAATCATCAAGTCCAACTCCCTGCTACTCACACAAGCCCAGCTTTACACAAATGCAAAATATTTCAGTTTACTTTTAAATAACATTAATTTTAAATTCTGACAACATATAGGAACAATCCATGCAGTCTTAAGAAACTGTGCAGAGCAAGTAGATATGAAAGCTGTTGTACAATGTATCTACTGAATCTCCTATGACCCAAGGTTTTTTTTTTGTTGTTTGTTTGTTTTTGTTTGTTTGTGGGGTTTTTTTGTTTTTTTTTTGGGTTTTTTTTGGTTTTTTTTGTTTTTGTTTTTGTTTTTGTTTTGGTTTTTGTTTTGTTTTGTTTTGTTTGTTTGTTTGGTTGGTTGGTTGGTTTTTTTGTTAACTAATGTGGGCTACCTTTATCAAGAAGATTAAAAATCATGATTCATTATATAAGATTTTTATCCACAGCCCTAAAAGCTGATATTGTTAAAGCCCATAAGAAAAGAATTGATTTGCACCATTCTGCCTTCTAACAATGAAAACAAATTTTGATCTTTCTCCACGAATCTCTTTTAAGTGCTGGAAATCAGATAGTGACATTAAAAAGGGGAAAAGGGAGGCCTAGATCTTAGAACTGCTTCAGAGTCAGTTTTCAGTCTTTGGCTAAAGCAGACAAGGATTTCTATAGCAGTCTTTCTACAATGTTTTGTTCTGTTCTTCAGGAGACCAGGGAATAAGAAACAAAGTTTCTCAAATCTGAGCAAGCTTTTTAGAAATTCAAGGGTGGTACACATGATTTGGTTACAGTGGTGATGACAGGGTTTTAAGTTGATCTTTCTCTTTTGTAACAGGCAAATATGGAGCTCCAGAGAGTGATTCGTTAATCATACTCTTGAAGCTAATTTACAATGAAGATGGGAAGTTAAAACAATGGTCTATGATGTGACTGGAATAGGAGCAATATGGCTGGCAAAAAGCCACAAAAGCTTTTTGAAATGGCTAAAGAGAATTTGCTGTCTGGGTCTGAATCCAGACATCGGGGAATAGTGTGTTAAAAGAATACATGAAATGATAAAGTACTGCATTTATTTTACAGTATTTGCTTCAAACAGCATTATTTCAAGATCAGAATCAGCTACAGCACAATAAATAATCTTGAGCAATTATGCTATGACTGATAAAGGCTTAGGAACACTTATTATTTTCCAGTTTAACTAAATTATGGACAGACCAGGAAATAAGGTACCAAATTAGAAAAGCTCTGCTATAGATACCATGCAACTCAGGTAAAGATGAAGACGTCTAACTCCTGGAGCCTAGCAGTTCAAAAGAGTCCTATAGTAGAAACAGACTGTTTTTTCAGTCATTGCTACTTAGAAGAGAGACACCCAGAGAAAGTGGGTGGCAAACATGTTTCATGGTGCTTTTTATACCAAAATTTGGTGCGACCGAAAATGCAAAAGTGGACATAACCAGTCTAGAACTTGGCACCATTCTGCATTGGTTTTTCAACACATCTCTGGAACTTGTGAAGATTTACTAATGCACATTCATTCAGTGCTTTGAATAGTAACTGTACCTTTGATATTAACATTCTTATAGACAAAAACCTCATACACATGCTTTTAGGCAAATTCTTTTTCCTGCCTTCAAATGAAGCCTAGTCTGAGTTAAAATTCTGAAAATTACCATATAACCACTTTTGAATTAATCTGCTGGTAATGAAAAGTTCTAGACTGATAGCTCAAGAAAATTGGGTTCTACAGAAATATCCCACTTAAGTTTCTTTTACTTTGCTTTGCCAGTATTCCTGACTGTGATTCAAGAACAACTAATTTACTGATTGATAGCAAAAACTAGATGTATGAATTCATATATCTATTTATTAAACCTTACAGGAAAGGTGCTAATTCTATTAGACTATTTATTCTTACTCTAAGTCCAATAAGTTTGTTAGAAGCGAACATCAATTTATCCTCTTTGAGGGTCATGAAATTTTAATAACATTTTTATTAATAGTAATCAGGTCAAAGTTTAAAAGTACACTAGTTAAAACTGAAAAATTCAAATCCTTTAGTTGTCTCATGATCCACCCAGTATTACCAGATGCTTTTTTGTTCCTTTTTCTTTCTTTTTCTTGTTTTGAACAGTTGATTTATCTTATCCATACACTTTTTGGTGGTAATCTGCCTCTCACTCAAGCACATGATTATGTTTGTGTCTATGTGTGTGTCATGCAGATTCTTTCATTCAGCTGAATCCCACCATTTGAAAAGGAAGTGTGTCATTATTTTACATTCTGAAGGACACAACATTTAAATAACTAAACTGGTATTTAAATGGGTTTCTCATACAAAAAAGGTTTTATGAAAGTTTGTTTTTCAGGGTAGTTGTGATCTATAGAAATATATACATAGAACAATAACTTTTATCTTCTCTGATATAATGAGGGAAATCTAAAAAATAAACACCATATTTAAATTGTCATGAAAGGGAAGAAAAAGAAATACTTTGGAGAATTAAATTCAACTTTTATTGTAAGTAACTACAAAGAGAGCGATTGATTTTAAAACCTAAAATACTGGTCTAATTTTCTTACCAGTATGGGCTTAAATATTCATGTTTTTTGGTTGTGAGGTTATTTTAAATGTAGTTTAGATTGGCGCTATCATTTTCAAACTGCTAGTTTCAATTGCATCTGGAAGTCACTGGAAGCCTGGAAATCCAGGAGGGATAAATGCAGGAAATGGTGTGTAAAATTCTGGAATAGGTTGTAGCCTTTTATTCCACATATATAGGTATTAATGTCTGCAATGGAAGTTCTTCAATAACTTGTCTCCAGCAGTAAATTATGTATACTTCTCTGAGATACAATAAATTGCATTTCTCACATTATGGCTATAATCATGGCACTGGATTTCAGTTCTTTTCATCACAGGTTTTGTCTCTTGCTGGTTGATAAGGTGATGGGTCTCATTAAGTTTAGATTATGTTAAAATACCTTTACCTCTTTCCAGAAAGATCTGCAATGAAGTCACATGTAAAAAAAAAAAAAAAAAAAAAAAAAAAAAAAAAAAAAAAAAAAAAAAAAAAAACCAACAAAAAAACCCAGTAATCTGTAACAGAGACTTTTGTTGGTTTGGTGGACTGATGCATCCATCAGACTATCAATTTCAAATGTTATGTTTGTTTATCACATAGTCATATAGAGCTCATACTCTTTCATGATAAATCTGCACTAAAAGAAGGAAAGGCAAACCGTAAGCAAAGTATAATGCTCTGTTGACAGACGTGTTCAGTGTTTCATGTTCTGACCTCAGTTCTGAAATAGAATCATGACAAAAATGATTTTTCATTGTGCTGAAGAAGTCCATTTTTACTTGATGGAAAGAAAAAAAGAACCCAGGATCTGAACAACAGAGATAATATTTATTTTGGCAAATCTCATTTTCCATTGGATAGTAAACCTACATTTTGTTTTGTGTTTTTCTTCTAGTATTGTGATAGTTTATATTCTTTATAGTATCTCTGTTTTGTTTGCTCCTTGCAGACTAGTTACAGTTGCATTTTCTGAATGATCTCTTGAAAACTCCTCAGCAGAGCATAGATAAGGATGATATGAGAGAGCTTTCCATCTCATAGGAATTCCATATACAGCAGGATAAAACTTTCGCTTCTTTTGCCCTTGGTACCCAAATACAGTAAATTAATTATCTAGGAACATAGTTTCCTTTGCCCTTCCTTGCAGCATTTGGTTACAGGTTCATAATAAAAATTATGTCTACTCTGACTATAGTGTTGCTATGGAAACTTCATGGCGTTTCCTACATCTTCACTATTATACCCCATTACTTCCTCATCATATTAGCAAATACTTGCCAATACAATTTTGAAAAATATGCAATGAAAATTCAGATGCCTAACCATATATATTAGTGATACATGTGAAAGTTAAAGGCACTAAAGCTCCAAACTTAAAATGTATCATATGACCTGCCAGTAATAGTGTATTATTGGATTATTCACACACAATGGTTTATTTATGTTAAGTTTTGTGTGATTTTTGCCTAAGTTTCAGGAAATCTTTCAGCCAATGCATAATTTCACCTCCTAGAATGGTCTACATGTTTTTCATCTGGCATTCTTCAGATTTTATTTCTTTTCTAAGATTATTTGCAATGATTACTACACTGTACTCAACACATGCAGCCAAATTAATTTTATGCAGTTTTTACAATATTCCAAATGATAATGTTTGATTAGGGCATTAGTGCAGGATGCAAACATAAACCCTATTCTTTACTTCTATTTGTATGAGATGGGCTAGAAGTGCTGTTTCAAAGCACTATACCAGGCAAATTGATTGATAAGTGCCAGGGAGAACATCGGCTTCTATTTTTCAGAATATTTAGCATGGTTATTTCAAAATCATAAAGAGACAAGTTTATCTACTTTAAAGTAGCTTCTCCATCTGGCTACAACTTGATTGCATGTTTCAATATGGCAGTAAATTTTAATATGATAGTATGAAGTGTAAGTGACACCACAGCTGGTAATGACAAATTCATATAGTTTGGCCATGTAACTTACATCATGCTAAATAGCTTAGTGCTTTAAGACAGCCTACTTTAGAAATAAAGAAAAATATTAATTTCAACTCTAATGTGAAACTTCTGTGGTTGAAATTCATCATTCAAAGTTACATTCAGTGTGAGTCTAGTGGCAATTACTAATAACTTTAAGTCATGCTTGAACATTTTTCTAACCTTTTGACATCTGAATATTTCCCAAGTAAGCAAAGAACCTGATATTTGAAGAAATGGAGACAAGCTTTTTCAAATTATAGCAATTAGTGAGTTTCTAGCAGTTGATAGTTCTCTGCATTATTGACAATCCTTTCTCCTTCCCTCCCTTTCCACACTTCAAATTAAGGATATAGCTTTGATTTTCACTTGAACCCATTTTGACACATTTTGAAATGTAACATGTGCTAAGTTGCAACTGTACTTCTGTCCTTAAATGGCGAGCAAGACGTGCTTCCCATATACTGTCACATTCTGTGAAATATGTTACCCTGCAGCAGAATTATTCTCTGTTTCCGTTATTGATACATCATATCAGATGTATATTGAATTGGGCTGTTTAATTTTTCCCAGCTGTATTATTGAAACTGTAAGCCAATACACTGTTTATAGCAGTACAGTATTTAATGCTTCCCTTGTATATTTTATGGTGATTTTGAAACTCCATCTTCCTCTGTCTCATATCTAAACCTAATTTTCAAATAGCAGTGAATACAAAACAACAGCTGGTACTCCTGAAAAGGTAGAAGTGTCATTGTAAACCATTGCTGGCACCATTGTTGGTATTGTATCATTGTCACGAAAGACATTAATAAGACTGAATAATACCAGTGTTCCTGGCACTAATAACCACTGAGTTTTGGGATGTCTCTCATTTGATTTTTTTTGTTGAAAGTTCCAACATCTTCAAGCATTCTTGGAAGAACCCTTAGGCAAAAGACTCACTTGGTCATCCTTCTGAGCTAGTCAAGATGTGAAGTATTAGTCAAAGGTCTATTTGTGTCTGAGTGTGATTCTGCTTTAATATTTTATCCCATGACATTTAAAATGCTAGTTATGTTAATATTTTAGTGACCTAAAGAATGTGGTTTGGTTTGGTTTTTTTTAATATTTGGAATATCAGTATGTATAACCTTGTTCTGTGTTCAGTGTCATGCCTTAGCACAGGAAAGCTTGGTGACATGGTTGTTGTCAAGGAAAGTTGAGGAAAGAAAAACTGTTACTTGATCTACTTTTTTCCATTTCTACTAAAAAGAGGAGGTGACTTTTTTCATTGTCAGAAGAACCAAGACTTCCGCAGTTAGGAAAAAATAAAGAATAGTTCTCATAGTATTTTTTTAAATATCTTTAGCTAAGACTGTTTTGTCATAGGCTGTCATCATGGTGTATTTTCATTTATATGCAAAGAGAAGACATGAAATTTTTCAATTTAATACTATAGACGATGGATGAAAAGGAAATTCTTATGGACTAGAAACATTTCTTTATCTACTGAAACCATAAAATAAGGACAGGCAATTACCTCAGAGTGTGAAATAGTTGTTCTTCAGAAATAGTTATACTTCAGAAAGGTTGATAATTCAGAAATAAGACAGTGGTTTAGTTGTGTTACTCTCTATGGAATCATAAAGAATTTTCTAGCTGTTAGATAAGACATTATTGTACAACACTAAAATATTTTCATTCATTTTATAATACATTCTTATTTTTTCTAAATGTTAATTCTTATTAAAGGACTTCTGTAGTACGTACAGAAATGAGAATGAAGATTAAGACATCTTACAAAAAAAGGTCCCCAAAATGCCATATTCATTAATATCCAAGTAAGAGCATCCAGTTGTTAATGCTGCATTCATAGAAAGCTTCAAAATTCTTCACTAGGTCTATAAATCACTATGAATATACATATTATGATGTTTATGCTTTTCTCTGAGGCACCTCCAAGTGGCCTTCTGCCTAAATTTTTTATCTGCCAAGCAGTATCATTCTTGAATGAATGTCATCTTTGTCCGAGTGATATTGTGGTCACTTTGTTATTTTGGAATTCTCTGAGAGGCAAGAGTCCAGTTTTGCCTGTAGATGATTTTTTCTTTTTCTTTCTGAAAACTGAACCTCGTTAAGGCAGATATACTATAGAGTAAACACCACTGGTTTGACAATAAGTAAATTGTAGAAAATAAAATATAGTTTTATATTAATAAGAACTTTGGCTTTCATATATTGCTAAACATTTTAAAGGAGAAAAAAACTCAAAATACAATAAGAAGAGATTTCTTAAATTTTTTTCAGATGTAAGGTCTTTCTGATTGGATTGGAAAAAATAAGGTATAGATTTGCTTTGGAAGTCTCAATGGAGAGGTAAATGTGATCACACTTGAACATTCTTTGGTTTTCCGTTATTCAAAACTTCCATCAAAATAAATGGAAATAATGTATTTCTAGAAGTGAACAGGATATAGTTAACACAGCAACTGAAGGCAGGGTTATTTAAATAGTAAATTTTAGCAACTGAGAACAATTTAAAATGGAATTTTAAGAGTTATGAAAAGAAATAACTCTAATTCAAGTCAATACAATATATTTCTGAAATTAGAAGAAAGTATATAGGGCTGCAAGTGTCATTAGGTACTCTTAAAAAAAATCTGTTAGTCTTTGTTAATGTAGAGATGTAGAAATACAACATGCAAGCAGCAGGTGAAGAAGTAGTTTCAGTAGCTGCTGTGTATTACTTTAGTTTCAAGGTCCATTGACTTCTCTAATTTTGTCTGCTTTTCACAAAACCAAAATTAGTACTTTCTGAATAAGGGAAATTTCCTCCCACTAAAAAATGTGTAAAATCTTGTAAAATATTGTAAATTTTTCCAAGGGAAAACCTATATGTGGAACCCCTCAACATCTGAAACAGAATTCTTGAAGCCATTAACTGTTTTTGAGGAAAATTTCTTTCAGTTTGGCTTTATCATGCAAAACCAAATAGGTACCAGGGAGATGAATGCCGATGTGTTCAGCCATTCACCACTTCTTCCACTGCCCCTCATGCTGAATAGTAAATGAAAGACATGAGTGCCTTAGGTCCCTGTATTTTTTAAGGTTTGGCATCAGAATGGAACTAGGTACTGAAGCATCCCTGGGGACCTTGGCCTCCAGCCATAACAACTTGACCTCCAGCCCTTGTTGTCATATCTTTAATATGGAAATTGATCTCCAGAAAGCAAACATGAAACAACTGCTTTAGGTTTCCAACTGGAAAACATTAGTTGTACAAAAGAGCTAGTGTCTACCAGGAATAATTTCACCTGAAATTTCTTATACTGCTAGAGACCCATTTCTTTCAGACTTGGTATATCTGTCCACAGATGAAGTAAAATACCTTTATTTTTAACATTAAGTTATCAAGAAATAAGTCAACTATATGTTTCCCTGGCAGTCCAGCTTCTCCATATTTCATGAATTATTTTGCTTGTAGAAGTGAAAGTTCAGAAACATCTCTTACTTCAATACATAAAAGGCACCATGTAAAGTGAAAATAACATTAAAAAGTCTGTGAGGTCAGAACTCCATTAGGTTAAAAAATACTGAAATAAGATCATTCAAGGAGCCCGAATCAGAAGCAACTGCTTTGCCAAGCTGTAGCTGATTTCTATTTATTTTTTATCTGGTAGATTCCATATGCATAAAAAAATTATGGCTGAACTCAGAACTGAAGCTGACTCATTCTTCCCTCCCTACAAATAGAACATCAGGTAGTTGGAGGGGAAAAAATAAAACTAGTTAAGGATAATACAGCGTTTATTTCTAGAGACAGAAATTCATATCATACTGTTGATTGAAACACAGGACCACTTATAAATAAGACTGTTTCAAAGTGAAGGTCAGAGATAGCCTAAGCAAAAAATTAATATCCCAGACTAAAATGATAGTGTTTTATCTGAAATTCACAGAAAAAAAAATGCAATTTTATTTAGTCACATTTCCAGAATTTCAGCAAAGATTACTACAGTAATCTGTTATGCATTTCCATTAATCTGAAACAGAGATAAATCTTTAGGGAACAGGGTTTGAATATTTTGAACCCTTGAATTTCTGCAAACTAGAGCAAGTTAGTCCCAGCTTTTTGAAGAATTATTTGTGACTGCTTTCTTTCAGGCAAATAGACCAAGACATAAAAAATTGTCAAATTTTAGTTATAGTTTCCTAACATCACTGAAAACTAAGACTAATTATTGAGACTGAAATAGTGGAAATTACACTAGAGGATTCAAAAGCCATAGTATAAAAAAACAAAAAAACAACCCCCATATGCCATATATTCATAATAACTCTAAGGTCATCTTGGATTTTGTGCTTGTGATCAAGTTCAGACAGCTTCTGTTTTCTGAACACAAGGTGACAGTAGTTATTGCATAGCATGTAGTTCTGTCTGTAAATGCTATAAACACCTCCATCAGTGAGTGTGCCTGGACATTTTGTTTACATTGTCAATCCATTTGCAATAATGTAGGCATGCAAATAAATATGAAAATGTTTTTGTGCTTTTAATATCCTTGTGTGTGCATTTGGTAGACTGCGAGTTTTATATGTGTACAATAGATATAAACAGTACTGATAATTTGGAAAAGTGTGGTGTACCTCTGCTTTCCAGCTGGCTCAGTTCTTTTCAACCCATTTTTGAAACATCCTCCTTTTTCTGTGACTGCAAGTCAGTGTATACGAATTTCGATGTCAGTTGGGGTCTCTATGATTCACTGGATGTCCTCTACAGAAACTGGATGGTAAAAAAGATCTTCTGTAGTTGGTTTGGTTTGGGAAAGGGATTCCTAAGAAACCAGGAGATAAGATTTTAAGATACTTATGGCCTCAGAAAATCTATCCAATGTCGGTATCTACAAATGTGCACCAGAAGACTTGCAAGTTTTACCAAGGAATTTTGCAATTTTCTTTTACCTTTGTTTTCCTTATAGTTCAAATCTGAAAACAAAATCTGGGGAGAAAGACTCTGGAAAAGGAAGCATCAAGGATGTATGAGGGAGACTGCTGTAGGCGAAACAAAAGTGATGTCAAGTGCCTTCAGACAAAAAGTCTGATGAAGATTCAGCTCAAATGCCTGTTAAATTGCATCATTGCATCTATCCAATTCTCTAGCACTGCCTTTTTTGGTGATATTTTAGTATCGCTAACCAGTTTGTTTCTCATTGTTTTGCCATGTAACATAAAATATATGTTTTTTCCCCACCATGGCCCTCAGGCACCGCCAGCCTTACCTTTCTCTGCCCACATCCCAATCCTCCTCCCACCCTGACCAGAAACATGCACCCTATTGCAGCTGCCTGGGGTGGCAGCTCCTGCCTCAGTGACATCCCAGCTGGGCTGGTCTCCAGCTCCCCACGGTCCTGCCCTGCCTGGCCATGGGGCCACCCTCACACCGCTTTCCCAGCCTGGCCTTGGCTCATTCCAGCTCCCAGGGTGGTGCCTGGTTCCTGGGGCTGAGTCTGTCCCTGGTGCCCCTTCTTTCCAGATCCTGGTTGGCACTGCAGGACAGGCCCTGGCTGCCAGACCCTGCCCTGAAAGTGTCATGGGGAGCTCACGCTGTTACTGGCCCCCTGGCCCCCAGGGATCCACTGCTCTTGCTGCTTCTTGACACCCTGTTGCCATATTTTATTAGCCTTCTGTGAATGTTTGTATTCTGTACTCAAGTCTTCTCACGCTTGTAACATAAACAAGGGTTGTTTTTCACATTCTTCTCTGAGGGACAACTGATTGACTTCTAGCCTGACCAGTGGGATGGAGAGGTGGTAACCTTGTTCTCCAATCCCTAGTCATTGTCCAAAATCTATATAAGTGAAGGAATCATAATAAAGTTAGCCTTCTTTTGCCTTGGAGTTAGAGTGTGAGTATCATTTTTCTTAATGTCCTCTAGTGACAACACCCATCTCTTTTTTCCCTTTGTATAAATTTGTGAAGCCATTCTTTGCACTAAAAAACAAGCGCTAATAAAGTCTATGCACTGGACTGTAATTGTTGTGCTGAGATACACATGGGGAAAATTTCAGAGTTAAAAATGGAAGCATGAATCTCACATAGCTGCACCATTTCATGCCTGTTTTGCACCAAAAGAGGAAAAGAGGCCCTTAAGAGTCCAGTGACTTTTGTGTCAAAGGGCATTTCCATGGCTTTACCTTTATATTCATCTCTCAGAGAGTCCCAAACATCTTTGCCAGGCAACCTATGCCAGCTGGGGAGGGGTGTGTCCACAGCCATCTTTAAGCAGAGGTGCTGCAATGTGTTTCCATATTTATCAGCATCAATCAATATGTCATCCACTACGTATTTTATTTACTGTATTCAAGAGGCCCAATATATCATTCTTTTCAAAGAAAACAAACAACTATGTTTTAAGTGAACCAGTGAAGGCCATGACATTATATTATCCAAAGCAAATACACTTTGAAAAAAAGACATGGTTCAACAAAAATACAGGAAATAAAAGATGCAGATTTCTAAACAAAGTAGCTTGACTGAACAAACCAACTTGACTAAGCAGATGCATAATTCATAAGCTAAAACTTAAGTAATAAGTAAGAGAAGGGCAGAAAAATCAGTCTTAGCTTGCCTGTTCTCATTATCCACTTTTATGCTAGTTTAAAGATTTCTGAATGAAAAAGGAAAATGTGAAAACTTCGTTGTTCCAGTCACAATATTGGTACCTATTTTACATTAAGATGCATCCTTTCTTGATAAGGTCACACTCCCCTCTTCCTCCTTGTGTTTCAAGATTTTTCCTTTCTTCTCTCTGCTGAATTTATGATAACAATTAAATGGAATTTTGAAATCTTGACCTTTTTTTTTTTTTTTTTTTTTTTTTTTATTTTATTAGAATCTCTTTTTTGCTCCAGTTATTGAAACTAGTATTATCTTTGCTGCTTGCATTTAAGAGAGCTATGTCACAAAGTATTTATGATTTAATAAACAGAGAACATTTTTCATTCCACAATGAATTATATAGCACATGTAGAACCGTTTTTGAAAGTAAATGACTTTCTAGATAAATTACTTCCTCACTAATTAAGTCTTTCATAATATAACAACAACAACAAAAGCCTAAAAGATGGCTTATCCTGCTCTACATCCTGTGTTATAGGCCTCCATTTGGAAGCCCTTTGAAAATTCAGGAATGGTTTCTGGCCCTTTTACATATTGCACACAATTGTGTAGACAACAGTCTACAGAAAACAACAAGAAAATGTGCTGCTACTACACTTCCATTTGATTTTTTTTTTTTTTTTTCTAAGTTGAAAAACTTAGAAAAATTTTTGGGGTTGCAGTAACACTAACCTGTGAGCAGAGAAAAGAGGAAATTCTGATTTCTTCATGTTTTCATTTCTCTCAGTCTTCTCATCCATTCAGCACAAAGGATGCAGATTGACTTTCCAGGTCAATCATTCAGATTGCATAAAGTTAAAAAGCAATTTTTTTTATTATTATTTTTTTTTTTAAATTCCTTCCCCAGCATGCTGCTGCAAAGACAGTCCAAAATACTGTTGGTGCTGAATTTTGTGCTGAATTAGACTCTTAGGAGTAATTAGTATTCCAACAGGTACACTATTTTATTACCCTTACATTTAACATATGGTTACTTCTACTGTATGTGGAACTCTATAGCTTTAGGAACCAATTCAGTGAGACCTCAGCTTGACCTGAGACATTACTAATTGCAAATTAATTAAGTTATTTAAGGCCCTGCTGTGTAATGCTGATGTGAGACTGAGCTGGTTGTTCCGCCACTTTAATGAAAAAAATTAAGGGGCTTGTAAAAATGCAGAACTTTATAAGCAATTGAGAGATTTTAAAGAGAGAATGCTGATGTTTTAGGCGGATATTGTCTTGATTATAATTTAGTTGCAGTGCAATTTTATATTAGCACCACTTTAAAACTTAATTCCATAGTGATAGTGTGTGATGTTATAAAGCAGTACTTTTAGTCTATATCTCACACAAATCCTTGGTATATTTGTTGAGAATTATCCACAGCTTTGGTTCACATGCAATCATTCTTCAGCCTTGTACAGGGTCACCTAGGTCCTCCTGTGTGTGAAGGGAATCCAGTAAAACTTTGAATTTTCATAAATTTTATAGCATTTTTAAAGAACTTTGGTAAACTAATTTTGTTAGATGTTTTTAGTGTTCTGAGTATTGCTTTGAGCAAATAGTTTTTGTTTGAGGAATCTAACTAAAATATAGAATAGGTGTCAACAACCAGGGAATAACTGCCCCAGAGAAACGAATAAAATAATTGTTAATAATTTTATTTGGCCCAAGATTTCACTTTCATAACTTTTCTTGGCAGTTAATTCTGTAAGTAAAAAAAAAAAAAAAAAAACGCTTTAATTTTTTTTTCTCAGAAAAAAAAAATCTAGTAGATTTCTGGGAGGGTATATTTTATTGTTGGGAAATTATAAATCATAATCATATGACTTGTAACAATATATATCCAACTGTAGACTTTTCTAAACATACTATAAAACCTTTTAGGTATTAAACACCTGTGAGCAATTGTCTCATGGGTTGGGTGAAAAAGGTTGTACTAAATTGTGTTACATCAGCCTGGGGACCGATCACTAGTGTGGTTCTTCTGGGATCCATTTTAGAGCCAGTGCGCCTCAACATCATCATAAATGACTTGGATGCAGGACTTGATGATGCTGAATTGGGAAGAGTAGAGGCCCTGGAGAGAGAACTTGAAAACTTGGAGGGCTGGGTAATCACCAAGCATATGAAGTTTAACACGGGCAAATGTGAATTTTGCACCTGGGACGGGACATTACTAGGACCTACGTACCTTGGATGTACGGACAGATACCGGAAAGTTGTGCCACAAAAAGGGACCTGGGGTTCTGGTCAGTGGCAGGTTGAACATGAGTCAGCAGTGCCCTGGCAGCCAGGAGGGCCAACCCTGTCCTGGGGGACATCGGGCACTGCATCACCAGCCAGGTAAGAGACCTTTCTGGAAGCAGAGGAGCAGGCACTGATCTCTTCTCTGTAGTGACCAGTGACACCACCCAAGGGAATTGCCTGAAGTTGTGGGAGGGAAGATTTAGGTTGGATACCAGAAAAAGGTGCTTCACCCAGAGGGTGGTTGGGCACTGGAACAGGCTCCCCAGGGAAGGGGTACCAGCACCAACCTGACAGAGTTCAAGAAGTGTTTGGAAAATGCTGTCAGACATAGGGCCAGCATCTAGGCTTTAATAATCCTTGTGGGCCTCCTCCGGCACAGGATGTTCTATAACTACATTTCACCCTTTGTGAATTCAGTGGAAAAAGTAAATCTCAGATAATCCTTATTGTGCATTTCAGCAATTAAATTAATCAGATAAATATAATTTTAAAAGAACCCAGCATACAAAAAAAGGAAAAGAAAAAGAAAAGAAAAACAAAACAAAACAAAACAAACAGCCTAAGTCTGTGTTTTCACTTCCTTGTCAACTGTTAATGTCATGACTTAATTACTTTGTCAGTTGCTCATTGATACAAACTGTGTAACTTTTAAAAAGAGAAGATAAAGAAAGAAGGAAAATAAAACAATAAAAGGATTAAAGTGGAAACAGGCAAAAAAAAAAACACCAACCTTTCAAGCTTCCTTTTTTTTTTTTCATGCCACTGAGATGCAATTCCACCCTTCATCTGTTTTTACTTGAGACTCATTTAAGATCACTTCTGCAAGTACAGCTCTGAAAAACATTTTTTAAATAAGAAAATCTACCTGTAGTCACACTTCATATTGACTGTATTTCATTTCCACTATTCTGTATTGCAAAAGACATTTGTATGAAAACCTTTCTTTGTTTCTGAAAAATTAATATGCTTTAGCATCTTTCTCTCACCTGAAATAATAATCCTTCCTTTGTGACCTCACTTTTCATTGATGTTCTATGATTGATGTCACAATCTGAGAGTCTGACTTCAGGTGGGAATAAACAGTAGAGAGAGAGGGAATAATACAGAAAACAAAGACTTAGAGTTTTCATCATCTTAGAATATTGTCAAGAACAATATAAAGAAATGAGATTTTGAGCTGAACCAGGGTAACCTTAAGAAATTACAGGAAGACCTTACTTGCATCTTTAATTTACATCTATAATGTAAATCTGTAATTCACATGCAGATTCAGCAATTCAGCTGCTGTTCAAGATGCCATTTGGTATTATCAATTTCAAGAAATAATGTCCCAATTCTAATATTCCTTATGGTATTTCACCTGTTTAACGTCTGTTACTTTAGGCAGTCTGGAGAAAATTCAGTGCAAAGGAACAATTCTATAGGGCCTTGTAATCTTCAGTATAATATACTTTATTCGACAGATAATACTCATTGTCTCATCACAATTAATCACTATAAGCATCATCTTTTACAATTTTCAGGGTTGAGACTTTACCTCTAAACTGCTGCTAGATCAATAAAAAACAATGACTCATTCAGGCACATATTATAGTGTAGTGTGAGGGAAAGGCTGAGAAGAATTCATGCAGTTGTAGAAAATTATCCAGTAAAATACAATGAACTGAAATTAGACTTTCACTAACTTTGAATGCAATTTTATGTAGTTGGCATTATGTGCTTCATCTCCATTTGATTATTTAAAGGAGATACCAGTTTTGAAACCTCTATGCTTCAAATATTAATAAGTATAAAACTGTATGTTTATTTATAATAACAAAATAAATAATATCACTTCTTGATAGTTAATGCATATTTACATTTTAAAAATCCATAAATTATATAAAATATATGTAGTGTACATTAACTGCATGTATCTAATTGTCTAAATCTATAAATATAAACATCTTAATGCACTGAGTTCTCCTTGGATGCTAATCTAATTTCCTTTACATATGAATTTTCTTCATAGTATGCTAGTATACCTCAATCATGTTTAGTCCCTTAAGAATGGTTTTAGTTCTTTAAGAATCAGTATGATTTGGAACATATATCTAACTGTGTAAGAGCTCCATAATTATTATATAAGGGAAACTTGAATAGGAAAAATAATGTGAATTGTGAGAACAAACTTTGGAAACTTAGAGAAAAACTGATGTGATGATGTGAGCTTATAATTCCCTTTGGAAATGATTGTTTAAACTCTACAGTTCGTAAATGAATAAAAAAGAACAAACAAAAAAGTCAAGAAAAAAACAAACAAAGAAACAAAAAAACCAAACCAAAACAAAAAACCCCAAACAAACCACAAGAAAACCCCACAAACCCCCCCAAAAAAAAAAAAAAAAAAAAAAGAGTATAACACACCTATGAATGGTAGAAATTCTTTTCTTATCATGAGTAGGAGTATGTCAGAAAACATCCCCAAACCAATAATGGTCAGCAAACAAAATGGATCTTAACAGAGGAAGGCAATTTTATTTAGGTCACACACACGTTTCTGTAGATGTTTTTATCAAGAATCAGAAGTCAGACCAATAAAGCTCAGAGACAATAAAGGGTCAAGGATAATAAAACCAAGCAGATCTTCCTGAAGCCACATGGTCATTGAACCAATGTGTTTTCACATTCTAGAGAAGTCTACACAGTTACAATGAATAAACACAGACTCCTTATAAACAAAACAAAGCAAACAAACAAACAAACCAAAACAAAACCCAAAAACCTCCAAAACCAACCCTACCTCATTTGTTTCTTACCTTCTCTGTTGACTGTCCCACAAGGAAAAAAAAATCTCAGCTGTTAGGAAATAAACACTAAATCAACATGAGCATTGCAGATACTTACATCTTGTTGATACTGCTCCATATGGTTTGTTTTTAAACAAGGAGAAAGTCAGTACTAAAACTAAACTGCATCCAAA
The DNA here is from genome assembly GCF_015227805.2 of Hirundo rustica. NCBI lineage: Eukaryota > Metazoa > Chordata > Aves > Passeriformes > Hirundinidae > Hirundo > Hirundo rustica. The sequence goes on from NC_053450.1 coordinate 57,824,868, forward strand.
GTTCAGTTCACATGTATCTGCAAAAGTAGTTATCTTAACTTTCTACTCAGATATAGGACATAGTCATACAACAAATTCAGTTTTGTTGATATGATATGGATGCCTTTTGAGAAGACATCATAGTGAAAATTCACTCTATGACCTTCTATAAAAAACCATGTTAATAACTATCTGTCCAATATCTTTCCATAAGGCTAGGGAAAAGAAAAAAAAAGAATTTATCAGAGGTAATTATTCTCTTTTCTGTAAGCCATATCTGAATAAAATAAACACCTTATCATTCAAAGCATTTTAACAAGGAGGATATTAGTTACATTACATATAGGCAAATCTTGATATTTTAGTTCTGTTATAGAAAATAATAATAATTAAAGTACTTCATCAGCTCCAAACTAAGGTTAGAAGTAAGTAATTTCATCACAGAACAATAAAATTCTTTGGGATTTTTTGCATGTCAAGACTGCTTTGGGCTTTTCCCTGCATTTCTGCATGACTAGGAGAGCTCACCATGTCTCTATTAGTACACAGTATTACTAAAGGTGGAAAGTGGTGGCACTACCACTGATTGAAAATGAAGCCAATAGTGCCAGCTCAAAGGCAAAACTAATTTTGGCCAAAGGACTAGACTTGTTATAAACAGGTTCGCTACTATATTGCGAGCTAGTTAACTGTGACATGAGATATAATTGAGTTTATGCTTACCATGGGAAATCTCTGTCTAAAGTGTCAGTTTAGTGTGAGTTTTCTACATACTGACTTATAGCCAAAATTTCTGATGACTACTGTGTTGCTTTCTCCAATGCTCAGAAAGTAAACCCACTCTATACCCAGAATTCACAGCCTCCAATGAAAAAGCAAAGAGATACCAGTCCCTGTTTTGTAAGAATTTGTAGTTAAATTTTAATTTAATTAATTAAGAAGGCATAATATTTTTATATCATAAATATATATCATAATATATAACTCATATTTCTGTCCTGAAGTGAAGCAGGTAAGTTAATTTGCTAGAGTACAGCACAGAATGCAGTTGTTATTCCCACTCTGCACTCAAAGAGGGACTTTGCAATGAGAAAGGCATTGCTAAAATAGTAGATCAGCACAGCTTTTTTTCTCTCGTTCTTTTGGGGACCTTGCAGCTTAAATTCCAGTCCTTTGAACCTATCTCTGCTTTTGTAGCAAAGAAAATTTAACCCTCTGTTCTTATGACAGAAAAAAATGGATGTGGAGAGCCCAGAAAAATATTATTTAACTCAAAGTAGGTATTGAGAGGAGAGGAAATTTTTACTCTCTTTCTGTAAAGGATTTGACCTGTCTTCACGTGTGATCTCTACCTAAATAAACTATTATCAATTAATTGTTATTTCCTATGCTATTCAGAAAAGCATAACATGCTGTTTAAACAACCACTCCCTCCAACTATAATCTCATTGAAAAAAAAAAAAAAATGGAAACACACTGATTTCAAATTTTATTTGAAGCACTGGCTCCATCCTAGGAAGGGTTTTATTCCTCTATAAAATATTTCCTTTGAAGTTGACCTGATATAACATGAGATTCAAGCAACATTCAACATTCAAATTCCAGGATTTGCTCTTAATTGCCTCCTATGCCACACCATCTTCTGATAACTTGTTAAAATTAATGGAATATGTAAGACCAACATAAACCACAAAGTACTACTGTCTGTGTAAACACTGTTGTGGACAAAGAACTAACAAAGTTGTTAACAAAGAGAGTTAACTCCTGGAACAAGTCTAATTCTTTGCCATCTTGGACAGACCTATGTATAATGAAGTCAAATGGAGTTTGAATAACAAGGTGGTTAAAATATACGTCAATTACTAGAGGCAACTGGAATTACATAGTTTACAGATTTCCTAGATAAACATATGTTAGTTATTTTTTGAAATACTCATAAATAGCAAATCAAGAATGCTGTTGTGGCCTTCAGCATTTTTTCTAAAAAGGTAATAGGCTTCTTTCTTTTTTAAAACCCACAAAACTATTGTAACTAGTATATTAAAACTTCTGTATAAGTCATACAAATATATCCTTTAAATGATCAAGTTGCTTATAGTACTTTATCTAAAATTTTAATGATTCATCCATTATAACAAGGCAACAAGGATTTTTAACTCAATGAATTCTACTTAATACTGTCTCATTTCCTATATTAGTGTTTTCTTCCATTTCCCAGATGTTCAATTCAGTTGTATGCTGAGTTTACTCTGAAATTTAGGAGGTGGGGGCAGACAATGTTCCTTCCATGTTTGACAGAAAACAAAACAAAACAAACCCTCTTATTTTTTGAATCCAAAACCTGTATTTTCTTTTTTTTTTTCCCCTTCAGAAAATAATTGTTGCTTCCTCCAAATCTTGGCATATATCTGCCCACTCAAGAAGAAAACATTTAATACCATATTTTCTTCTCATCAATTATTGTTTCTTAAATAATAATAATAAAAACAATAACAACTATTTTTATTTTCTCTTATTAGTATATACTTGGGCTTGAGTGAGACTGGAGGATCAGATACCTTAGACAATTAATAGTAGCTACTGTCAAATCACAGTCAATGCGGTAATTATGTGTGTGTCTAAGCTTTTGGGACTCACAAATTGCCTCTTGAGCATCAAGGAATTAAGTACCCCCTTTATGGGTGTAAATGACCATGATTACTTCTCTTAGGTCCTGACGGGTAATCACTTCTGATCTTATTGCAATTTTACTGAAATCACTGTTTTCAATTATACTTATGACACTAAGCTGACTTTTCATTATACAGAAATTTCCCTAAGAAAGAGCAAAACAAGACTCTATCCTGTTTTCCAATAGAATTAAAGAAAGGATAAAACAATTCTGGAGCATTAAGCTATTACCCAAGGGTCTTTTTATTAAGGAATGGGTAAATAATAACTTTTTTTTCCCAAAATCATTAGTTTACATAGAAGAAAATAAGATGAAGAGACTATTAAGTTAGCTAATTTAATGATTGCACAATGAGAGACTAAAATTAGGAATCTATTTTTTTTAATTGATTGTTTTACAGAATTCAGGTCATTGTAGGCATGTCATAATTTCCATTTTTGGAAGTACAGCTTGAGACAAAATGAAAAGGAAAAAAACTCACTAAACAGGAAATTAACACTAGAGCTTAGCTAAGTGCTTTGATATTTGCAGATCTTGAGGACTTTTAACAATACAGTTAGTAATACTGTAATGTCAATCAGGGTTGCAAACCTTATTATATATCTTTACATCTTTAGAACCTTTTAATTTTGACAAAGTATTTCCAGGCTTTTTGAAAACCTTTTGTTGCACTTCTTTGAAATTCACTGGACTGTATTCCTGTCTATAACCCCTAAGAACCCTTCCATTTTGATTACACTTTGTATAATCTATTTTCATGACAGAATATTTTTCTTTTTTTGTTCTGTCATATGAAATCCATTTAGATTGTAAATGATACCCTGATCTACTCAGCTTGTTTGCTTGTTGGCTTTATATACCCAGTATATTGTGGTATAAACCAGGAAAAAAAAAAATAGTTCTGATAATTTTTCACTATCAACATCACTGGTTTAGATGATTAAGTTGGACTAAGTTATCTAGTAATGTCATCAGAAAACATGAACCACATGGAAGCAAAAGCTGGATTAGGCACCTCTACATACATTTACTACATTCCATGATGCATATTAGCTACTTAATTAAAAATTAGCCAAAATGTAGGCACTATCAAATTTCTCTACTTTCTAAATGTCTGTGAATGAATTATTTTTATCCATATTTCCTTTTGCCTTTTCTTTTTATCCTTTATCTTCACTTCCTTTGCATCCTGTTTCAATGTATTTTTCCTTTTCTTTTGCTCTTTCCATTTAGATGCTTCTGCCTGTGTACCTCTCCATCTTGCATTCCCCAAAATAATTCTTTCTAAAAAAAATTTTTTTAACCTAAGATGGGCATAATTCATACCAGCTGTGTCTTCTCTTCTTTTATTGAAAAGTAGTAGTTTTATGTCTCTACTTTGCCTTTTCAGAACCTAAACTTTTTGGAACAGGGTCCATTTTTTAAATAGTAAGAGACTCCTCAATATTGTATTGATCCCAGTAGAAGCCATTAGACACTAAAGAAATATAAATAATTATAAAAGATTGCCTCATGCCTGATCTCCAGCAGCTGTGAGCTCTGTAACAAGAGTGTGATGCTCCCGCTCTCTCACTTGCAACCCCTTCAATCCCACTGGCCAGTCTGCGGTAGGGTATAACATTTCTTGGCTCTTCCTCCTGCGCCAGCAGTAGTTGTCAGGCAGTGTCCACAAGATTTGATATCTGAGCAAAGACTGCAGATCTACATGTCCAGTGGCTCTGCAAGATTCCCATGAAGAGTTAATCTGTGCATGATTGTCAGATATGAGTAGCAAAGTGATCTTTGTTTGTCAGTATTATCAGTCCATGAGACATTGAGAGTTTGAGTTTGAAATTAAATGTAACACAGACTAGCTTCAATATTTGGCTCTTTGAGTACTGACAAAGCATATACTACACATGAACCTTGACTCCTGTTTTCAAGATGCTAAAGATATGTTTATTCTTTTATTTCCTACATTCCATGAGTTTTGACCTGAAAAGAATTTTAACTTTTCATCAAAGGTTAATTATTTAAGGGCTTTCACTTTAACCCATTCACATGAATGAAGTGAAAATAAATGCCAACTTATGAAATTATACACAGGGAGTCAAAAGAACTAAAACAATGTTTATCCAAAGAGCTAAACAGTAAGTCTTTTGTAATAGTAGAAGCAAAAATTGTGATATTAGAAGCATTCATGGACTACAGCATTTATCGTCAGATGTGAAAGCAGTAGAATGAAACACTGTACTTAACCCAAATTTACTTTCCAAATCCATAATTTATTTTCTTTGATATAGACATTAATTGTTTAACATGTATAGCTAATAGGTATCAGGCATATCTCAATACAAGTACAAATTTAAATGTGTGATAAAAATTGATGGTATGAAAGAGTATTTATTTCTGTGGAGATCTGAGGTACAATGTTGCTAATAAAACTATTTAAGTTATATCTCTAATATTTATATATGGTAGCAATAAAACCAGATCACTACTTATAAATGGAAGTGTAACCCATGATAATGAACAAATAAATTGCATATTCATGAAGTATAACTTAACCTGATTAATATTACCTGACAGGCTCAGCTTTTGAAAATTATCTTAGATCTGAACTCCATCTACACAGTCCTAGAAAAAAAGGCTCAGCTTAGATTTTGCACTTTTATTTATTTTGTTTGCAGTAATTTATAAATGCAGCTTATACACTAACTGCTGCTTTTTATTACAAAAGCAGAAGGAAAAAAAAAAAACAAAAAAACAAAACAAACAAACAAACAAAATCCTCAAATAATGTCCTGAAATGAATTTACAGATCTATATTTTGTTGGAAACTGGATGCCACCAGGTAGATTGTTCTTTCCCCAGAGGTGCTTCAGATTTCACTAGGGAGCTATTCTTAGCAACAGAGCCCTTGAGGTTTGAACTCAGATATTAAAAATCCATAGTCTTTTATAGAAATATTACCCAAGAATCTTCAAAACACCAGCAGCTTAAAAACAAATAAATTTTGTTTTCTTTCCTAACAGTTTTAAACTTTTAAACTTTTTTTTTTTTTTTTTTTTTTTTGGTGGGTTTTAAACCCACAAAATCATGGTTCTTTTTTCCATAGTTATCAGTCACTTATTATTTATCTGTTAAAAGTGAGACATAATCTTCTCATTTTCTTTGGGAGTTTAAGACATGCAATACAGTATAATGTATGTTAAAATAAAATGTCATTTAGGAAAAAAACCCAGTTTTTAAGGATAATTCAAGAGATGTCATTAGAACTCTTAGTAACCAAGGTCTTACAGAACGTTTATTATACTAATTCACTGTCTTTGTTGGGAAGTCTGAAAGATTGTTTTATTTTTAACTCCATGTTATGTGGAGACGCAGTAAGTTTCATTTTATCTAGGTTTATAACTGGGAAGCTGAAGAATACCTCTTCAATAAAATTACATGAACAGTATTATTAAAACTTTCCCATAATATAAAATCATATAATAATTTAAGTGGAAATGACCTCTAAGACCTGCAAGTCTATGTCAAATATTTTAAGCTTTTTGTATTTGTATTTTCTTTTGACAGTCTTCTCTTTTTTTTCAATTGTGCAAAAGTTACATTAAATGAATTAATAAAGAAGAGATTATGACATATATAGATTTTTTTTCTGCACATTTTTGTAGGGAAATAGAAACTTTTCATTAGATCAAACACATGAAAGCATTGAGAGAAAATTATGCTCTATTTTATTTACATAATCCATCAAAACAACAGAACTATAACTGCAAAATAAATTCCCTTGCCACCACCTGGCTTGTCATTAAAATTGTCTTCTGCTTTAATATTTAGTAACAAACACAATTGCAGAGTTCTCCATCGATATGTTGTTTTATATTTTGAGGACCTTGCTAATATATTTAATTTTCAGGTTTCTGTCAGACTATGGTAGCAGTTTATGTGATAAAAAATTAATAAAAATAGAAAATTTGTCCATACCTTAGCTGCTTATATTTGCATGACAGAAGTAGAAATATGTGGAAAAGTATCAGAAAGATCTCCTTTTGCTACCACAAAATGAATCTCAACTAAAGATAAAATTGAAAATGGAAGATCTGTGAAAGAGATCAAAATGAAAAATAACTCATAAAATGCAGACAAGTCCATTCAAAATTAGAGGTTACCACAAAGACAACTGTCAATCCTGTTGCATGACAGAGTGAAAATGAGAAAGAAGCTCCATTGTCACAGCTACAACGCCTGTGAAAGTATGGCTGGGAATGTTCTCTAGTATCTCTGGCATGGAGCAACTAGGAAAGATATGAAGGGATATTTTTCATCCTCTAGCAGATATGAAGAGGCCCTCCTTTTCAAGGACTTGCCAGCAGCCCCAGCTAACCAGGGAGGTCCCAGTGGTCTGGAGGTTGGCCAATATGACACCCGTCTACAAGAAGGGCCAGAAACAGGATCCAGAAAACTACAGACCTGTCAGTCTGACACAAGGAGAGTGATAGGAGAACCCCCAGCCTAGCCCCTCAGTCTTGCCCACACCAAGAGCGGCGGTCCCCAAACCATAGGTGGTCTGGGTGGCGGTGCCGAGCAGGGCTGCTTCTGCTCTCTACGGCCCTTAGTGCAGAGTGGAGGATCGGAACAGAGAACAGGGAGGGATCCTTCATGCAGTTCTCAAGATATTTTACTCCCCAGAGAGGGTAGGGGACAAAGAACCAAGAACAATGCTTTACACGGACTTGTAACAGGGGAAAAACAAGGGGTGGGTACAGTCTCTCAACCAATCAGGGATACATGAGGGAGGAGATTAAGGAGGGGCTCGCTATATAACAACCAGGAGGAAAGACATGGGCCAATGGGGCTTTGTGGAAAAGGGTAATTCCGGGGAGGAGTTTAGGCAGGGGGTTGGGACAACAAGGACTGATAGAGAACTAGCTAGAACAAAGGGCAGGGATTAGGGAGGGTTGACACTCAGGTAGGTGGGGAAAAAGGCAGTTTGGGGAGTGATAGGCAATTTGAAGAGGGAGGAGAAACTTGGAATAAACCAACAAGCTGGAGCAAACCATCTAAAAGGTTACAGTAAAGAAAGCCACATCACCACATCAGCCTGACCTCAGTCCTGGGAAATGTCATGGAGAAAATCTTCCTGAGCGCCATCACATGGCATGTGTGGGACAGCCAAGGCATCAGGCCTAGCCAGCATGGGTTTATGAAAGGCAGGTCCAGCTTAACCAACCCAATCTCCCTCTTTGATAAGGTTACTCATTCAGTTGATGGGAGAAAGGCGGTGGGTGCTGCTTGGTGAACTTTAGTAAAGCCTTTGACACTACTTCCCACAGTATTCTCCTGAAGAAAGTAACTGTGTGTTGTGTGAATGGATTGTCTGTTCTTTGGGTAAAAATCTGGCTGGATGGCCAGTTCCAGAGTGATACTGCATGGAGTTAGATTCATCTGGAGCCCATTCACTAGCAGTGTTCTCCAGGGCTCAGTGTTAGAAGCATTCTTGTTTAACATCTATATTGATATACATGAGGGGACCAAGTGAACCCTCAGTAAGTTAACAGACAACACCAAGTCAGGCAGAAGTGTTGATCTGCTGCAAGGCAGGAAGACTGCAGAGGTATCTGGACAGGCTGGAACAGTGGGCTGAGGCCACTTGTAGGAAGTTCAACAGTGTAAAGGGCTGAGTCCTGCACTTGGGTTGCAGAAACCTCAGGCAGTGCTATAGGCTGGGGAAAGAGTGGGTAGAAAGCTGCCCAGTGGAAAAGGACCTGGGGTAGCTGGTCCACATATGGCCGGATATGGTCTAGCAGTGTGCCCCAGGTGACCAAGACAGCCAGTGACTTCCTGACTTGGATCAGCAATAATGTGGCCAGCAAGATGAGGGTAGTGATTGTGTCTCTGTACTGGGCACAGGTGAGGCCACACCTCAAATCCTGTGTCCTGTTTTGGGCCCCTCTCTACAGGAAAGACATTGAGGAGCTGGAGCATGTCCAGGGAGGCATAACAGAGCCTGTGAAGGGTCTGGAGCAAAAGTTTGATGAGGAGCAGCTGAGGGAGCTGGGATTATCTAGCCTGGAGAAAAGGAGATTCAAAGGAGAGCTCTCTACATGTACTTGAAAGCAGGTTGTGGCCAGGTGTGGGGTTGGTCTCTTCTCCCAGGAAATTAGTGACAATACAAAGAGAAATGGCCTCAGGTTGCAGAAGGAGAGGTTTAGATCAGATATTAGGAAAAAAATTCTTCACCAAAAAGATTATGAGGCATTGGAAAAGACTGCACAGAGAAGTGACTGAATCACCATGTTTGATGGTATTTAAAGAATGTGTATATGCTGCATCTGTGGACATGGTTTTAATGATGGATTTGGCAATGTTAGGTTAATATTTGGTCACAATGATCTTACACTTCTTTTCCAACTGGAGTTATTCTATTATTCTATAATACGTAATTTGGAGGGGTTTACTACATGTTTGTAATATATTAAGAACGTGGAGTCACTGTGAAGGTAAAAACAAAAGTAGAAACGGTAATTAATGTACCCTTTGGAGATATCTGAGATGCTTCTGGACATTTCTGTGAAAAACCACTCAAATCCCCACTTTTTGTAAGCTCATTTTTGCTTCCATCTATGGAACTTTGTAGTGAAACCTCTCCCCAAAACCAAAAAGCTCTCTTACCCACACAACCAGGAAAAGCAACTGTAGGAGAACATCAAGATCAACTCTCAGATGTGTAAGAGCACCACGACTGTGTCTAGGAAGAAGCCTTAAATCCTGCACTCGCTGTCATCTAGACTTTCTCCAGCAGGTGCTTGCTGCAAAAACCTGGTTTCCAGAAGGGTCAGCCAAGATATTTATCTCATTTCTGGGCCATTCTTTTGTATTCACCTTCCCTGTATCCTTTTGGGTATGATTCTTGCTTTGATCCATTTAAAATCAGAATAAATATGTTGTCTGGGATCTGTTGCCACTTGTTCTGTTATGGGCATTTCTCTTTCACGACACTCTTTGCAGCTTTGAACTTCATCTAGATCTCTTTCTTACTCAAGTGTTATGTATGTGTTCTAAAAATTTAAAACTCCTAAGCTCTACTCTGTCCTACATATTGTACATCATGTTACATCCATATTTCCCCAAACCCCTTTTCAGAGAATTATCAGCCTTGTTATGAAGCCCGCCAGTGAAATACTTGGATAAACTGATAACAAAGCACTCTGTGGACCTTTTTCCAACTAGCTTTCCTAACTCCCTCTCTTCATCACTGCTTTGAATAGTTTTAGAGGTATAAAGATAATTCTGAAAATTTAACTGTGTATGTTTGATATATGTATAGTCCAAATGTACAGAATGGGAAAAGATCCTAATGAGAAGGTATTAGGGAATAGAAAATAGCCCTAAACACGTAGTCAAAAAAGCTTGAGAGAAGATTTTTTTCAAAATATACAGTACATTACTTAGGTGATTCCTAACCTCTCAGAAATATCTGTCTATATCTCTCTCAATATGCATGTATAAACTATAGGTATAACTTTCAAAATTAAAGTTTAATTTGTTTATATAAATAATTTTATTTACATAATCCATCAAAGCAACAGAACTACAACTGCAAAATAATTTCCCTTGCCACCACCTGGCTTGTCATTAACAGGTGCACATCATCAAATCTACGTGGCTCTTAAGATCCGCTAACACAATATATCATCAAAAGTGTATTGCTTAAAAGTTGTATATCTGAAGTATAAGGCAAATTGGAAATAAAGAATATATTCAGATTTTTTTTTTTTTCTGTATGTTTCAGATAACAGTTACTTACATGTCCATTTAAACATTAAAGTATGTTTAACTAACTTAGGCTGTTTAAATATGCAGTTGTAGTTGAGAATACTGCTAGATCTCAAAAAAAAATCATGAATGTGCTTCAATATGTGACTATTGATTTTCCAAAGTATTATTATTTATTTTTATTAATTATTCAATGTATTATTAGACTTTTTTTTAAATTCTTCAAGAGTGTTTAGAGACATGTTGATTAAATTGTATACTTTTCTCTCATATATGATAAATGTGATTTAGAGCTAACCCTGTCAAATTCCGTTCCCAGTTTAAACCTTTGTTCAAAAAACTGTTCATGAAGTTTCACATTGTATTACATTACTACAAGACATTACTTCTAGTAACAGTGATATCTGTCAAAGTGAATCTACCACAAAATGCATTATTGATTGGGGTTTAGTAAATAATTTGCAACAATGGATTTATTTTTAAAAAATTAGTCTATTGTCTGCATGGGGAATAGCTTCCAGCAAAGAAATAAACAAGCAAATGATAATATCCTTGAATAAATTTAGAAACATCCAAATGATCTATTTTCAGGCTTTGCTTTTTATTTTGTTTAATTTGTATCATTCTCTGCAGCTTGCATGTTCACGAACCGTTTGTTATGAACATCTAAAATACTAGCTTACTGTTTATTTATTTCTGAAGTGTCAACGATATCACTTTTTATTTTTTTTCCTTACACAAAGGGAGAAGGAGTTTTCTAGGACCAGTAAAGCTTTTGCAACTGATTGTCTAAAACCATGGCTTTGCAAATATTCACTTGCATCTTTGAAATTTACTTTCCTCTAATGCTCTTGCCAGTAAAACTCAATACTTCAAACATTCCTGCAGAAAGATCACCAAAAGGTTGCACGTATTGTCAAAGCAAATTCACGCAAAGGTTGGTTGAAAATCTTGCACTCTATTTGCTCAGCTGTGTCAAAAGAACAACTCATTCAAGTTGTTCTCAAGGCATCCCCTAAGAAAATCTAAGATTGAAAAAGTGGACTTATATTTAATGATTGTTTATTTGTATATTCTTGATTTAACACATAATTTTATGAATATGCATTTCAAATTTACTTTTTGTTTAGAAAGAAAACATTTCATAGAACTCTGACATTCTTTTTTAAAATATCATTTGCATAATAGCCCTAAGAACTATTTAGTGACAGACAAAGCAGTATCTGGAATCTTCTGAAGTTCTTTTTTTCTGGTGGGAAAGAAAAAATTACTAACCTGTCAACACTTGTTTCCTATTCTCCTAATTGCCAGTCCACACTTCTTAGGGATTATTTTATGTTGCTATACTCCGCCCCTGTGTGTTTCATTATTCATTAAAAACTTGTCCACACTAAAACAATAAGATCACACCGGGACTATAATAACATATGGGAAAAAAATCCCTCATCCTGCATATTGATTAAATGACTTTAGGATAAGCATGAATGTGATGATATTAGAGAGCAACCAAGTAGCCTAGCAAATTCCACTGCTTTTTAACAAAGTGAAAACTTTAACTTATTTGTACAACAATTTAAATTTGTAAGTACCGTATCCCATTTGACATCTAATTATGAGAAGAAGTGGGGAAATCTTAGCATACAGTTGAACTTGTATTAAAATTTCCAATTAATATACCATTCTGATTTTATTCTAAAATAGTTGAAAAACTAAAGTTTTTCCCTAGGCACAAAAAAAAAGAGTCTTTTATTGTTCCATTTTTCTAAAATGTGGAACACTCTACATTAGATACAGAAAATGCATAAAACTAAATGCAGAAAAGTAAATATGGATTGCTTTTATGCTCCCAGAGTTTAAAAATTGTTTTGTCAAGAAAAAATATTTACTGTAATTGAGACAAGAGAGTTTATGGAAGACCAAAGTAGCATGACTTAATTACTTAGTTGTATCGATGACTTTGAAATGTACTTATTCTTTTGAGAAGAATATTTTACCATTTCTTTTTTATCTGAACAAGGCCAAAGATCTTATCAAGACAGGATAACATCAGTTTATTTTATGAAGTTTTGCTTTGAAAACAGTAAAAAACTCAAAAGTAGCATTTCTTTTAAGATAACTTTACAAGACACAAATATTCTCCTATGATAATGTGTACCTGTGGTTGGTGCTACTGAAATTGTTAGAAAATCCTACTTTAGCTACTTCTGCCACAGCCCTAAGTTTAGTCAAGTGTTGATTTTCTTGAATGTTAATAAGAAGGAGAGATATGTGACGTTTCTATTTTTTCCTTCTTTAGTATGTGAAAGCAGTTATATTGAAGCAATAAACTGACTTTTTTTATCTGAAGTCTGAAAGATTCAGAGGACATGATAACAAACACTGAATAGTGAAATATAATGACAGGAAAATTCTGAAGAATTTCATAAACTGTAAGGACTTAAAGAGTTGGATAAATATTTATAAAGTACAAAGTTGAAAACTGCAGTCACAGGAATTCAACAGAAATTTCCTGTCACAGTTTTTCATGATAAGCCTTTATATATTCAGAGTGCTTCTCACACCTGAGATCTGAACAGTAAAAGATCTTTTCTTCCCTCTGCAAAGTACTTTTCTCACCACCTGAAAGCCACATATAGCAGTTAAAATATTACAGAATATCAATGTTACCTCCAATATCCATCAATTTCTGTAGATATAATCCTCTGTATTATGTTTCCATTATAACATGGCAAAAATGTTTTCATTTGCAATATGACATACAGAAAACATTAGAAGGGGCTCAAGTTATTTAAAGTGAAAACCATGTTTGAAAATAATTTTGAGAAGAAATTAAGTGATTCTGAAGGTAATGTTGTAGATCTGCTTGCATGACTGACTCCCAGTATTTTCTAGGCCAACGCTTAATATGTAGGAATATAGACCATTATATTTCCAGAAATTCTGTCCAGAAATATAATTGAGGCTCGCACCATTCCTTCTCATACTTACCACTATGAGGATTTTTGTATGTTTCCATGATGACTAGGTTTTAATTTCTCATAAAAATATTCTGTACAAGGTACAAAAATCCAGAAGTTTTTATTTTTGCCACATTTATTCTGTAAAGTAAAGTTAGAGTAGAGATAAAAGAGTAAAGATAAAAGAGTAAAAAACATCCTGTCTCCAATCCAAGTTGATACCAGTAACAGGAATACATTTAACAAATGAATAATGTTCAAATTACTTTCTTCAAGCTCAGAACTGGAGTATGCCAAAGTGCAGGAAATCAGCCAAAAGTGCCAGGATATCTGCATGGATGGAAGGTCAGTCTCAAAGACAAAAGGACACCGGTGGAAGGTGAAACAGTTAAAAGAAGGAATAGGCAACCCGGGAGGAATACATTCTCAGAGTGTCCACTGACCAAGCTAGGCAAAGCTACATCTGAACTTCAGTCCAGTAAGGGATGTCAAAGGGAAACATATATAGAAGGACTTCTAGAAATACAAAGGTGACAAGAGGAAGTCTATGTGGCCCTGATGACACAAGACATGGGCAAAGCTGAAGTCCTGAATGCCTTCTTCGCCCCAGACTTTTTTTGAAAGGTCTGCCTTCAGAAATGCCAGGCCATGGAGATCAAGAGGAAAGTGTGGAGCTAGAAAATTTTAACCCATGGTGGAAGAGGATCAGGTTAGAGGACATTTTAAAAACTGGACATGTATAAATCCATAGTTCCCAAAAGCATTCTCCCACAGGTGCTGAGAGATTCAAGCCCATAGGGCTGCTGTCACTGCGAGGTCAATCCATTACCTCTGAACAGTCATGATGACTAGGAGAAGTTCCTGATCATTGGTAGAGAGTAAATTGGTAGAGAGTAAATGCCACTCCTGTGTTCAAGAAGGGCAAGTGGACATCTCATAGAACTTCAGGCCAATCAACCTGACTTCATTCCTGGGAAAGTGATGGAACAGCTAATAACAGAAATCATTTGCAGGCACAAGGACAAGAAAGTCATCAGGAGTAGTCAGCATGCCTTCAGGAAGAGGAAGTCATGCTTAATGAACCAGACAGCATTGTACAATGAAACAATTGGCCTGCTAGATGAGAGAAGATCAGTGATTGTTATCTACCTGGACTTCATTAATGCTTTTGATACTGCCTCCCATAAAATCCTCATAGAGAATTTGATGAGGACAAGAGATGGGCCACTTAGAAATTTAAGGGACTGGAGCATCCTTCATATGAGGAAAGGCTGTGAGATCCAGGACTCTAGAGAACAAAAGCTCAGAGAATCTCAACAATATGTACTGACATTTGCAGTGTATAGTTGAACATGAAGCCAGGCTCTTTTTAGTGTTGCCCAGTGATGGGACAACAGGCACTGTACGCAAACTGAGACACAGATGGCTTCCTATAAGTGTCAGGAAACAATTTTTCACTGTGGGGCTGACAGACTAGCCACAGATTTAATGAAATCTCCTTCCTAGGAGATTTTCAAAAGCTGTCAGAACATGGTTTTGAGTATGAGGCCTCTTGGTGACCCTGCTTGAGGTACAGGGTTGGACCAGGTGACCTCCAGGAATCCCTTCCAACCTCAGCCATTCTGTGATTCCCTGATACCTCAGACTATCCAGACACTGTGAAGTGCACCCCTGTAGTACATGTCTGTTCATAACTTTTCAGAACATATTGCTACTAAAGCATATTGATGATATGTAGCAAAGTCCTTGGTGCTGCTGAAGGAAGCCTATGCCTTGATAAGTTCAGATCTAAAAGAAAATAAAGAATTAGAGAGGCAAGACCCCCGAGAGAGATCCAATGGTTATAACAGAGTTATTAAACTATTTACTGCTTAAGTATTTCTATTCATTCTGGCTCAGTGTTTTGAATTTTATATGAGAAGGATCTATATTATACAATTTATACATGATATACAACACTAACTACTAAGTGAAATAGCGCTCTACATAGTATAGAAAAGAAGAGGTGAAGACAAACACATCTTTCAGAAATCTTCATGATCACTTGGTAATATTAGGGCCATTACAGCCTCTGGCGAAGTTTAGCACAGCCTCAAGGATACTCTAAAATCTGCTGGTTTGTAAATGCCTCTGGGGGCCATTATGCTAAGAACACTCAAGCCATGCCCTTGACACTTGACATGCAGAAAGTTCAGAAGATGATAAGGGTAAGATAAAACCAAAGATCAAACAGACAACACAAGCATCAAACGAGAAATTCTTAATCTGTATCAGAAGAAGGAGTACTGAAGGAAAGTTAGCAAATCTGACAGAGAATCTAGTGTAAGGAAAAAAAGCCATTAAGAAAGAACACAATATCAATGAGAAGGTTGGTTTTTTTTTTTTTTTTCTTTTTTTTTTTTTTTTTTTTTTTTTTTCCCCTAGTCTTTACCACATGCTGTCAGTAAGAGGTTGATTATCTGGACTTCCTTTCTAGTAATAAAGAATATAAAATAATTAAAAGGCTTTGATACAAACTGATAAATGTATTATCAAATCTCTTTTTTTTTTTTTTTTTTTTTTTTTCATTTTGCTTCTGCACAAGCTGAGGGAAGAGGCCATGCAGTTGCTAAAATTTTCAATTTCATCTTAAAATAAATTAATATCCCAAAAGAGTAAAGTAAGTGCTGTAACTGTATTTTAAAATGTTGTTAAACATGATCCAGGCAGCCAGAAATACGAAATACCACTTATGCACCCATTTAAATTGCTTGAAACTATCTTTGATAAAAATTAAATGATTAGGAAATGTAGAAAGTAATTGTATTGATATATGTGTTCTTTTCTGCACAAGAAGAAAGTCATGCTTCAATAATCTGTTGCCATTCTTTGAATGTAAAATGTGGTTTTTTAGGATTAACTTTAATAATGTTGCTCAGAATTTGCAAATTTTGACAATAATCTTTTTATAAAGATAAAAATAGTATATTTTTTTAAAAAAATCAGTGTTTTGAAGGAAACTGGAAGACAAGACAAACAGTAGGGCAAGTACTGTTTTCTCAAGTACCACTGCAGTTAGACCTTTCACACACAAGGTAGTAAACTAAGGCTGCAGGAAAAGTTAGCAGGCACAATTTACGTGTCCTGCGAAAATCTCCTCACTATTAAAACAAGAAAAGATTTTCCATTAATCTATGTTCAGTGAGCAGTCTTGTGTTTTACACAAAGGTGAACTTTCACAGGAAGGTTCTAGGGAGGTTTAATTCAGAAAATGCTATTCTACTTGGAAGAAGATTCCTCTTTGTCTCAAACTTCGGACAGTGATATGAAACTAGATTGTCTGGAAAATAGTAAACTGCAAATATGTGGATGGCTGATGCAAAAGAAATGCAGGTATCCCACAACATATTGGATAAAATTGGCTATTTTTGCTGACATTTCTCCTTATGAAAATTCAGTATTTTTCTCACACATTTAGGCCTCAAATATCTGTTGAAAATGATATACTGCAGTTTGATGATTTTTTCCAGGCAGATAAAAATGTTACATTTGTCTAAAAGTGTCTTTTCCAGACCTATTTGTGAGACTGCACTATAGCCCCATTTTTCCTGACGGAAAAAATATGTATTTATTCTCTTTCTACAAGAAATTGAATGGAAAGTTAGATATTATTTTTTAATTTCTGCTGCTGGTCCAGTCAAATTTTCTCTTATTTTGACATTACCATTATATATATATTTTTAATTTAAAGAAAAATATTTTATTAGATTAATTTTAATGATTATTTTCTTCTTTTTCTGCCATTGTTAGCCCTCTGATCACTATACTGTGAAACCATAGATTTGAAGGCACTTTGTAGTCTGTTGGTGGCCCCAGCTGCTATTTTCATAAAAGAAGGTGTACCAGTCTTTATCTTCTAGATTAAACTGGAAGATAAATTTATTTAACACATTTTACATTCTTTACATATTACTTAAGAATTATTACTTTGGTGTTTTGTAAATTTTTGATCCATTAAGCTGAAGTTATTGCATAAAAATAAAAAATTGTTTAAGCAGAAAGCAGGGAGCATAATTAGCATTCACTATTGCTAATATCACATGATTTGGTCATACTATCTGTGAATTGTTCATACTACCATACTACCTAGATAAAATATGTTCAAGGAAAAGAGTCATCATCAATGTGCTTTTTTGTTCATTTTTCCAATCTATATTTACCTAATATCTCTTAGGGATATTTGCTTTTACATTAGAGTTTAATTTTCATGGACCAGACAAATCACTTTTAACAAATTTGTGGTATTTATCCTATTATCACACTTTCTTTATTATTTTCATATAACCCAGAATGGCACTGCTAGCCATTCAGAATATCAGTTCTATCAAAGAGGTCAAATATTTTACTTAACAGAAATATAACGTCTTTGGCTTTCTTTTTAATCAGGATGCTGAATTTAGCACTCGTCTTGAAATTTTTTCAAGGAGCACCAAACCTTTTTTTTTTTTTACCCATTTCCACACATTAACTAAGCCTTTTGGGACCTAAAGGTTAACTTTTTTTCAAGGATTAGTAATTGTCACATTGATCTTCTCATTTTGGCAACCAGTTCGCACTTATCCAATGCAAATATTGATCTAACACTATCACTCTGTAGCAAATTTAAAGCTTTGGGGCAAAATCTTCTTTCCTTCTGACTGGGTCATTTATTTTTTGAAAAAGTATCTACAAAAGATACAGCACACACAAGAGCTGAAAGGAAAGGAGAGAACTGAAAACTTTTAATGGGAATCCAAACCTTCTACTGAGAGGTTGGACAGGTCATCTCCCTTAACAAGGCAGATAGGAAGTATTCATTTCTTTTAAACTGACATTGGCAAGGACAAAATGTGAAATAGCTTTATTAAAAGAAAGAACTTGAGCTCTCACACAGGGAGTCATTAAAAACAAGTCTGTGATACAATGATAGTAGTTAAATACAGTGCAACTGACATTATAATTCCTAGCAGAAGTCTACTAACTATAGTCAAATATATGATGTCGTTTCGTAAAATAAAATGACAAGAATCTTCTGTTAATTATTAAGCTTATAGGACCTTGCCCCCACTGTGCTGGACTTCTCTAATGGCATTGACAAGAAACTTCTACAAAAATATGAAAGAGGCTTTAGATCTTATACATTAAACAACAGACATTTTTAATCTATGTAAAGGTTTCAAAAAAATGCTCAGTATTTCTGTAATTATTCACAGCCTCACAAATTGTGAGCTATTTCTTACCTATTTTACAGTTTTTAGTGGAATCCTTTAAAAGAGAATCAGAGAAGATTTATAAATACTGTCCATTTGTTCCAAAAAATCTCAACCATTTCAAAAAATTGCAGCTTTTCCACCATTCCTTTATAAACATGTAAAGACTGATGCAATTAGGAAGATAATATTATTCTAACTTCAGAAGATAATGGAGTTATACATCCTGGCTTCATCAGGTCCAAGTGTATTTTAGTTTTACAGGTATATTAGCAAAGAAAGCAATCAGATTAAGGACAACCTATTAATATTCCTTCCAGTTAATAATCAGGTGAATTTATATTTCTTATTATATAAAATTTCCTTGAAACAATTCCTTGTTGTGTTTATTTCAAGTGTCTGTCTTGAATCTTAGGTAGCATTGTTATCCAACACAACTGTCTTTAGGAAAGAATTGTTCCTCTGGGCACTTCAATATATTTTATCTATGTGGTGTCACTCAAATGTCACTTGGAGATTACAAAAGCTGACAAGCATATGTGAACCCACAGACCTCAAAGATCTGCAATTTTTATCTCATCATTTGTCTTTATGCTATCTACATGGGTTTCCCTCGGACTTTTGGGAAAAATATTTTTTCAGCCATCATGAGCAGACAATGGAACAAACATCTTGAAGCAGAGAGCACAGACTGGAATGCATAGCAGGAGTTCAGTTAAACAGAAAACTCTCCAAGGAGAAAAGTCCTTTTTTTTTTTTTTTTCTTAAATCCTACAAATGCTGATGGACTACGTTGAAAACCAAATTTAAGCTAAAAAATCATTGACAACAACTGAAAATTCTAAAATCATTACCCCCCACAAAACTGATCCACTATTTTAGTGTTACTCTGGGTTTTTTTCCTATCGAGGAAGATGAGACTTTACTCGTGAATTTCCTGGGAAACTATCCTGAAATAATGCTGATATCAGGGGAAAATACTTCTATATTTATCTCATAGTTTTCTTTCTTTTCTTCCTAGCAGCTCATACTGTGGAAATTGTTCAGAGCAAAGAATCAGGCAGGCAGTAGATTTCCAGGTTGAAAAGCCTTGTATTTGTGTCGAAGTGATCTTCAAAGGATCTGAAATAGAAAACTTGCAGAATAGCTCCAAAGCCATAGCAAAACATCTTAATGCATTCCTGTTGAAAACATACAAGTTGTATGTTTAGTTCGTTTCCAGTGGTCAGTGTACTGAAAGCTGAGCATGTGCCTACTATTACTTGTAACTCCAGTGTCTCCATCCACTAAAGACCACAGTAAAACTAAAATGAGGCAGGGAAAACTAAGGCAGGGAATGATCAAAGATAGAAGTCCTTCCGTAGAAGGGGATATTAGATTAGGCATCTTTAGCTTAGAGAAAAAAGACCCAAAGGGATATATTCTTGATGTATAAAATAATAAAAGCCATGAATAAAGAGGCTAGGGAGCCATTAGACACTATTTTTGTAAAACAAGAACAAGGGGCACTAAATGAAATTATCATCCAGAAAATTTTCAGCAAACAAAGGGAAGTGCTTTTTCACACACTGCATAATTAAATTGTAGAACTCATTGCCACAGGATGCTGTGGAGGCCAAAGATATAAATGGATTCCAAAAGGGATTAGAAATATGAAAGGAGATCCATCAAAAGGAACAACAAAAAAACCCCACCAACCAACCAACTACCTAACCAACAAAAAAAGACATGGTACTCAAAAAACACCTCTACATTGCAGGGCCAGAAATTATAATTCTGTATTTGCCCTCTTCATATACTCTCTTTTCCCAGGCTGCTGCTTCTGACATGTGTCAAGAAGAAGCAGGACATGTAATCCGTTCATACTGAATGGATAGGCTTTTCTGGTCATGCCTGCCTGCAAACACTTGAATGGAGGAAGCAGCAGGGTATCTTTGATTTAAAACGTTTTCTTACACCACCAGAGGTCTCTACCAGAAAATCCATCCGGTCTCTGTCAGATGCAAGATTCTGGCATATAGTATGGCTGTTTTTCTAGAGTTACCATACAACAAGCCAAGCAGACACTATCTGCCTTGACTTTTGGGACAGACTTTCTTACCAAATCTGTTATAGCTATGATGTTGATATGACTGAACAATGAAAATATTTTTTATTATGTTTGAATGATCAGGAACCTCTGATGAAAATCAAGTTTCTCTAAACACACAGAAATATTCTGAATGTTTTTTTCAATAAGAAAGAAGTTTAGAACTTAAACAAATATTTAACCACTAAGTCAGTTCTTTGAAGTACTTTCAACCAAAACTCATTGTAGTTCTTTGGAGTCTTTCAGCCTCCTTTGAGAGATATTGAGTCAAACGAGCAACAATGATAAACATTGCTACAATTTAAACAACTACTTCAGGATCAGTTAGAGCTATCTTTGTCTTCTGATAAGAACAGATTTCTTTACAGATTAATTTTCATTACCTACACACCTCCTTTCTGAACTCATTAATGTTTTAAGTTTCCTTAAAAAATCTAGAAAAAAAGGCTATTTTTCTTTTTTAAGACAGAAATAAGATTATGTTTGTTCCTAAAACCACCCAAAAAAACCTTTCTGCATTTTATATTTTCTAAGATCTTGACTTAAACAAATTGATAATATTAACAAAACCTAAAATTGTGCAGTTGTTCAGTATTTTCTTAAAATGGACTTGTTTTTTTTTTTTTTTTTTTTTTTTTTGATCCTGAGGTGTAGTCCTTACAGACTTGAGTGGGCATATATATGGAGCTCTCTCACGTGAGTGTTTTTTTCATATCTAGCCCTTATTCCAAATATTCTCTATAACTCCTGACTTTATATAGAAGTGATTAAAAAACTCTCCTTAGAAGGCATGGCAGGGGGGCAAGACCACTAAATAAATTAATCACAGGACTAGTAGTTGAAGACAAAGATACCAATCAGCACTTGTCCACTCACTGACACAAAATTCTTCTGGTTTTAAGGCAGATGACTTTTATATCAATGAGTTTCCTAGAAATCTCATCGTCAAATTCATCTATTAGTCAGCCTCTGTCACTGAACTCTCAAGCCAGCACAGCAGATTTTACAAGTAACCAGAGAAGGCAATCACAATTTTCGTTTGATGATCAGCTAAAGCTCATAGATGAGAGGCTAGATTAATTTAATCTACCAAAATGGAAGGCGGGATATTGTATAGCTATAGCTATAAGAGATAAGCATCTGAAATGTTCAATTTCATCTTGTAAGGTTATTAAAAGTACCAGGAAAAAAAAAAAAAAATCTGAAATAATTTAGAATTATGATAATACCTGTCGGCTAATTTTATGTGAACCTACTTTACTGATTAAGTACCATTACATACATTCAGCAATTGAAAACAAAAACATGCAGACTACCCTTAAAGAATGTAGACCATGTCTACCTCTCCTCAGCTGATACCCATGTGTAGATTCATTACACGTTTGCTCTCTTCCTCATAACACATTTTTATCACTGCTAAGTAAGAGTCTCTTTGAAATACAGTGAATAGATTCATGAGTTAGAGCTGGACTTTGACAACCATTGTAATCTGTACCTTAGAATTCTCCAATACTATTCCTTAGGATGCCTCAGTACAAGTAAGCTATGTAGAACAAACTTGCAGAAGACATAACACAAGACAGCTAGGAAAATGCAAATGTATGTCTGCTTCATCTAAATATTATACTCTCTGAACTAAGGCTAGAAATCAGGAAAAACGGAAATGCACGTCTGCTTCATCTAAATATTATACTCTCTGAAATAAGGCTAGAAATCAGGAAAGTTCTTGAACATTGCCAAACAACAGATAAGGATGTTAAAATAATATTCTAAACTGTGTCTGTACTTTTAAGGATAGGAATTTATGCTATGGGTGAATAGTGTTTTGGTGGATTAAATGTGTGTGAGTACACACAGGTGCAGAGTCTCACAAATAGTTATGATATTCCACAGAATTTTACAGAAAGGCATTACAGAGCAAGAGGAGAGAGATAGATATCCTATGGAGGCAACATTTCTTGCAGGTGGAGAAATCTGCTACTGAGTTATGCAGTCACCAAAAGTAGGTTTAGAGACTATTTCAAAACTTCTCTCTGTGTCAAACAGCTTTATTGATGGATTTGTTTACTGCTTTTCCACAGCTATCAGAAATCCTTCTGTATCACCCTTCTTTTTGACCTTAAACTCTTGGTGACCTCTGGCTGCCTAAATAAATTAATACACAGTCAAATCAAAGAGCTTCCCCATTTTTTAATGAGGGTATGAGCCTCCTGGTGCAAAATTTATGGGGGCCATAATATTTTTTCCCAAGCTATACACAATGCTGTTTGGAAACAATTGAAATAAACTTTTTCAATTATATCTTGTGCAGTCACTTTGCCAGAAAATAATTAATTCTGATATTTCATAAGAAATTCTTAAGTCACTTTTCAATCTTTTCTTATATAGCTTTGAGTTTGTGTGGTTTTTTTTTTGTTTTTTTTTTTTTTGTATCTATGCAAAGGTTTTTGCAATACCTTTATTGCTTAGTCTAACCAGACACATTGCTGAATCTAAGATATTTTAGTAGTCACAGAGTGATTTTGTATTCCTGTGTAGGACTTAACTTTATATTGGTTGTGATCTTGGGCTTTAAAATATGCATATAAAGAGAAAGAAGAGTTAGGCTACAGTATTTTTTTTTTTTTTTTTCCAGTTGCTTAGGCACCTTCTACTTGGTTTTGTCTTAATTTTCTGAGTGGTAGTGATAAAAATCTGCCTATAATTTTGGATGTAGACAGAAAACATAATGAATTGAAATCAATATCACTTGAGAAGAAAAAGAAAGAAATAAAGAAAAAGAAATGAGACACAATAAAAACAATTGGAAATATTGTTGATGCCTTTTCCTGGTCTTGAAACATTGAGAGCCAGACACGGTTAAGGGATAAGGGGTATTTACCTCAGTATTTTAATAAAGATCCTTATGGTGCCCTGTTTCACCAAGATGGGATGCACCTCAATGCACACTCACGATAAATTGCGTATACAATTTATAGATCTTAAAAATTAGCATTTATAACAATACGCCCCAATGACAGGCTTGAGTGAATAGTGTGACATCCTCCCATCCTGAGGAATTTCCCCATCAAATCTCTAATTTACAGGGTATGTTCTAGAGGGGGTGTTGGTTTCTCAAGATAGAGTAGGGCTTTCTGGCCTCCAACTGCAAGGACTTTTGGGTGTTTGGTCTCCTGGCCTAACAGAATACTAGGACTATGCTAAATTATCAGACTTAGGGAATTACAAGTATGCATGCTAAGACTACTGAGGATACATAAAAGGTATATAAAAGGTATATAAAAAGTATATAAAAGGTATAAAACAAGGTATATAGAAGGCAAAGAAATCACATTGCCATCACTGTGACTTGAAAAAGCAACAGTCCTTTAAACAATCAAATCTGGAGATTAACTTTTTGTCACTTTCTGCCTCATAAGTGAGTAAGGCTGCCAATCTTCCCTTTCTAACTATTCCACACTGAATTTAACGGTTATGATACATTATTCCTTTAGGCATTTGGAGAATCATGTAAAATACTTATGTAGAGTTTTGCTTTGAGTCTTTCATGTTTTATATTACAACAAAATCCAGAACTACTCTGAGGTAGTGATTATGTCCACTATTAAACAATCCACAGACCTGGCTAGATTGAAACATTATGTCACCAACATCTATGACCTGAGAGACAGTGATTTGTAAATAGGCAGATTATTCACTTTGCTTTTATGGGACATAGTATATTTAATTTACAGTTGAAAACACACTTAGAAAGTACATTAGTGAGAGCAAGTTATTGATTACTTTCTTCACAGTTGCCGTAGTAATAAGACTCTGTGTTGACTTGAATTCTTCAATGTGTCTGCTTTGAAAGTCTGCCTCTAATAGGCATACAGGTTCTATAAACTCAAGAACTATAATGGGCTATAAGCCTGAAGTGACTGTGTGTAAGCTCCTAGCTATGAAAATGCTGAATGCTAGCTGGTTTTCACCAGCCAAGTGAAGTTTCAGTTATAAAGCAATCCTGAACACAGAAATACCCCTAGGAGTCAGTGGGATGTTTGGAACTATGCAACACAAACCTTGTGCTTCCAGTGAAAACCATCCTCACTGCAGCTAGATTTTTGTGCCTCTGAACTTGGCTAGTATATGACACCAACACAAAATTTTCTTCAACAGAGATCAAAACCATGTGATGGTAATTAAATATAATAAAAGTTTATGGTTTTGTTATTTCCACAGAAATCAAACTTTGGACAAGCCCATTTAGATAAATTACGCAACTGGATAGGATGCTTCAGTGTACTCTGATTCAGTGGCCTCTCTGAAAGGCAGATGGCAGAACAGTGTGATGAATACTTTTCTTTCCCTATTTAGAATAATGATTTCAAGTATCACTATAATTTAATCGTTATGTTCCTAATGTCTACTTAATTTTTCTCTTTCTTTCAAAGAAGCAAGAAATTTTATTTGACACATAAGGAATCGGCATTTCTAAATACAACACTATTTTAATTTCTGTGCCATAAACCTCAATCTCCAAGCAGATAAAATAGATTAAGCTGCTTGAGTCATTATTAGGAGAGAAAATGAAATTAGGTGTACAAGAGTCAGTTATTCAGAAGGAATATAGTTTCATTAGGATGCAAGTAGGTATTGAGATAGAGTGATGGAAGGAATAAAAAGGAACTGTATGATTAAATATCTCATACACTCAATTGCAAAGGCTCTCTAATGTGTGAGTAAACATAAAAATATACACAAGGCTCACAAGATCTTCCTGAGGATCTGGAAAATAGTCAAAATCTTGGGTTGCCCTAAATACCCATGAAATAGAATTTCATATGAAACAAATATTACTGGCCCTGAATAATTAATCAAAGCCATTTTGTTATAAAACCAAACATAAATGCAGATTGTAATGAGCCCTTTAAGGAAATGTGCTTATATTGCCTTTAAAGGAAAGTACTTATATTGCCACAGAAAAATGTTAGAGAGAACACGTAGGAGTACAAAATTCCACTGGGAAATTATAGGGCTTTTAATATAACACCATTTAACTAAGTGATGTGAAAAGAAGCATAGGAAAAATGTAGACTGAGTAAATGGTGAAGATTGAGACAAGGATTTTTAATTAGAATTTGAATAAACAAAATGAAGGAATTGAAAGTGCAGACTTGAAAAAGTAATACTTTTTTTTGGTCATCTATATTACTCCATCATCACAAAGTTCAATTTTCAGAGCTAATTTTCCTGAGAAGGAAGTATAAATGGAACATAACTATCTTCATTAGGCAAAAATTAAAGCACTGGAGCTTCTAGTGGGAAAGATGCACGTGTCTGTTTACACATTTAGATAAATACGTGCTAGTTTGAAATTTAGTGTTACATTTTGGAGTACATTTTTCATTGCTTTAATAAGTAGGCCTTGTAGAGAGAGGCTTTGCCATGAATCGGAGAAAGGAAAGGACTTTCTCTCCCACAGATCAAATAACTCCTCTATTTTCCAGCTTTGCCCAGAATTTCCCCATAAAGTGCCATAAAGAATATCTGTTCTGTGCATTGGTCACTTGACAAATCTTTTTATGTGACTGGTCTTTTTACCCACTCTTGTTTTGCTGTTTGAAGGAAGGCACTGAATCTTCTAGGCAATATATTTAATTTTTCTAAGATAAGTTTTCTGATTTTTTAAAAGGTTGTTTTAATGAGTGTTTGAACTCCATAAATTTAATGTGGGTATTTTGTAATTTTTTTCTTCTGCCCTTCCTTTTGCCCTAAACCATCACATAATAAGGAAAATTCTGCCATACAAACAGCAATTAAATGATTGAAGAATAGAAGCAACAAGTATAAGGGTGGGTAGAATTTCTTTAATCTGCATTACTAAACATCCACTTTGTTTCCCTATTTATCAAGTTTAACAAATATTTCTAGCTATAATTATTTCATGTCTGCTTTTATAATGGCTCAAGCAAGAAAAGCAGTAAATAAATTTCAGGAGCATCAGTAACTGCTTTCAGTGTTTTGGCTCTCGGCATATGCTCCATCAGGCAAACAAGACAGATGATCTACTGTGTACCACTATCCTTGCATTTCCTATATTAGTGCCCTCTCTCACAGGTCAGAAGTTCTTCACAGTATTTCATAAAGACAGGGTTAAGTATGCATTTGCCTCCATGTATCCTCCAGCTGCTTTAAAAATTATTGATGATTATGTCAAGCTATTTAAAGAAGCAGTAAATGAAGATTCACCTGTTTAGGCCTGTGCTTTACTCAAGAAATATTCTTTAAGAAGGAAAAAAGGTCTTATTCTCTGTCTTCTTTCACCGCCAAAGAAAAAACTCTATCAGTATTGGAAATGTTTTGTTTTGTTTTGTTTTGTTTTGTTTTGTTTTTTTGGTTGGTTGGTTGATTTGGTTTGGTTGTGGTGGGTTTTTGTTTGGGTTTTTTTTTTGTTTGTTTGTTTGGTTTGGTTTGGTTTGGTTTGGGTTTTTTGTTTTGTTTTATTTGTTTTGTTTTTGTGGTGGTTTTTTTTGGTTGGTTGGTTGGTTTTTTTTTTTCCCAGGTTTTCCTAAGTGGGAAATATAAGTAATGTCTTTCTTTGAAATGTAGTACTTTATGGACATTGTTATCAGGTCCTGATAAAACTGTGAAATTACACCAGGGTCCTGAAGGTAAGGATAATAGATTTAAAAACAGTATCTCCTTGTTTTGATAGACCAAGTATATTTCCTATCCAAGCACTGAGATCTCTAGCCAGAAGCCATTGTTACATATACTGTGATTTTAAATTTTTTTTAATAAGAAAAAAAATTTCTAGTCGTCCAAGCAATAGACTAATAGACTACTTTTTGATTTTGCCTTTTTTTTTTTTTTTTTTTTTTTTTATTTTTATTTTTCCACTTTTTTTCTTTTTTTCTTTTTTTTTTTTTCTGTAGTTTGGTTTGGTTGCTTTTAAAGTCCAGACAGGATTTCAGCTGTCTTTGTAACTAATAGTTGATTGAATGGTCTTAGAACTAAGGCAAAATTATACACTTCAATAAAAGAAACACTATGTTGTCATAGTGTTCAGTTTCTTCCAAGAATGATTTTAGGTTTTCTGACATGTACATTACTAAAATGTAGTAAAATTGTAGCTTGCAGATAAATAAGAAACATGTTTATAAATATAATTTTCAATCTCATTGAGAATATTGTGTACAGCACCACAACGGTATAACAACAAATAATTTATGTAATATTGCTGTATTTTAAGAAATATTTCCTCTTACAAATGTTTTTAAAGTTGCTTTTATGTATTATTCCTTCAAAAAGACATTATCCTTATTTGGTCTAATTTCATGTTAGATATACTTAAGCAAAATGGCATTGTAAAAAAATATGTAATATAAACTAATACAAGTTTATGTAAAGTTTTTCCTTGATACAAGCTACTATTTCTTAAGCGCATGAGATGAAAGCAGATGATTCCCTATAGATGGATGTCTCATGTTTACCAGAGATCTCCCTGCATACCTCTTGCCAGATGAAGAGATGGGTTTCCAGAGACTTTTTCCATAGTTTTTCAGGTGCCTGGTAGCAGGTGGGTAACCCAAAAATATTCTTGGACACTCCTGAATCTTGTAAATGGGTCTGGAAAACATGTTTAGGCATATGATTTAATTCTAATAACAACAAAGCATTGATAGTTAGTTACATATTTTCTTCATAGTTGATACATACAGTGGGTCTGGGGTTTCATGAGATGAAATGTTTTTCAAAGGATAGATTTCAAAGGCCTAAACTTTAAATTAGTGAAAGCCTTATTTTATCCATTATCCAGAAACTGAAGATACGTTGCACACTTTCCCCTTAATCAGTTCCTGACTTACAGCAAGGGTAGCTACATTTCCTGATTTATTTAATTATTTAGCATTATTGGTTTTTCATCGTTCTTTCCGTCTGTGTGAAAGAGAGAGAGACAGACAGAAATTATTCTATGTCTGTTGTTACATGAAAAAATATTTCTGATACTTGCCAAAGATCACCAAGAGATTGAGGGCAATATATGTGAAGACCAAATAGTTTTAAAATGCACTAAAGAAAAAAAGTATTTTCTGTCATGTATGTATATAACTTTCTACAGGATAACTCTTTTTAGATATGAAGAGTAATATCAAAAGTTTGGCGTTTGTTTGAAGAGTGAAAATACATTTCTGCATAAACTCCTGGAATACGTTTTGTGTAGTCAGTATTTTGGTCTTGTAAGGTTGGTGTACTAATTTCTGGAAGCAGAAAATTGTGTTCTTCAAAACCTGTTTTGTCTGCAGATGAGAGGGAAATGTGAAACAGCTGGAGTGTTGTATGTAAAGAATAAGCTATGTGTGTAGAGCAGGATCAACATGTGACTTGTAGGACTAGTAAAATGCATCAGTGAAATAAGAAAAACATTACATACATAATCTAATCCCGACTCTTTATTTTTTAATCAAGGAAAAAAAATGTCAGCTTTATTGTTTTCTTCCTTGCAGAGGATGAAAACTAAATTTAAACACATTCTGCTATAATATAATGGTGAATGCATTGAGGTACCTTTACCACTAAATACCTAAACTGGAATTTATCCAGCCAGGTCATTAGCAGAAGAGCGCAAAATATGTAATATAAATAACTGTTACTGAGCAGCTAGTCAAGTGAACTAATCACAGGGGTGTCCTGTGGAAAAAAAGGGTGATACTATTTAAGGTCTATAAAACAAAACACTACAAGGGCCGTAAATGGAAGAAGATAAACTGTTTTGATATATTCTTATAAACAACTAACACCTATCATAGCTAAATCCTGTACTTATTTAATTAGGATTAAGCAAATTGGTGTAAGAATTATTCTCAATAGCATAATACTGGAATCTGCAGGTTGGAGAAAAGACAAAGAGATGGAATTTTCTCATAAATTGTCTGTGAAAAGGGGTGGTACATCATCAGGGCCCCTCTCTGTCTCATCAAGCATACAATTGAATCTGTAGTTGATATACAAAACTGTTATAAATGGCAATGTATTTCAAATTACTGACAGGCATTTTATGAGTGTATATATATATATATATATATATATATATTTAACAGGCTTTTCATCTAAGTATTGTTTTGCAGTCTGGATAATAAGGAATTCTACCATATGAAGATTTTAGTGATGATAGAAAACATTGAAATCCTATAAAGGAAAGAAATGGGAATGAAAGAAAGAATGAACTAAAGAAAGCATGGGGATGAAGCCTGCATATTTTGTATTGGTGACTCAACTGATTTATGTTTGTGCCACATACCCTTGACATTAAGGACTCAGTTGAATAAGAATTGAGTAAGGTCTTTAGTAAATTCCTTAGGTATACAATGAATTGTTTGGGTCAACCTTCTTTACTATTTATTTAAAAAAAAAAAAAAAATTACAAAAGCATCAGCTATAAATCCGGCAATTCTGGCAACATTTCAGAGCTTGTTTTGGCTTAGAACCAGCTGCTCTTTTGGTAGCTATCCAGACATTCATGTGAGAATTTTTGATGAAAATTGTATTTTCTTCAAAGTTTGAAGTCGTGTTTTCAGAATCAATTTTGATGTCTTACGAATTTCATTTTGGGTCACTTCATTCCTCTGCCATCATGGTACAGTCCCAATATACTGAAATAATATTTTACTATTCTGAGTTAGTCAAATCCCCATTATTTGCAGAATGACTCATCTCATTCCTTGATCTCATTGTCCGTTTTCTGGAAAAAAATTTCACCATCTCTGAAGTACTCAAGTGATAAATAGGGGGCAAAAAATGGCAATTAAGGTCTAGAATCATGTATAAATGATATTACAGATTACATTTATAATGCTGGAGCATTTTTGTATTTTGCATCTGTTCTTTTTACTATTATGCATTTATAATGCAGTGGTGTCTAGAGAGCAACAGGCTTTGGCAAATATATAAAAATGGCATTCCTTTGCTCAAAGGGACTGTCTCAAAGGGACTGTGCTACAAGTGAATGCAACACACATACAGAGTAAGGGTATAGCTGCTGAGATGTTGTGAAGAGGTGGAAGGAGTATGGTTTTGAGCTAGTTGCAATGTTATCCCAACACATTGTCTGCAAGTTCACTGTGTACCTGTTAAAATTTCACCATACACAAGTTACACATGCATCATTTCATGTCTCTGAAGTGCCTGTATCCTAATGCAGGCAGCATGGGGAGTTAAGACAATGAGGGAGAGATCTGTGTGCAGTTGTGGACTGTGGTCTATTTGGAGATGTGGTGGGATGGCTTCTGTGTCTGGAGTGTTGCAATGAAGGGGGAGATACGAGTTCTATAGGAAGTACAGAAGGAAAACTTTAGAAGGGAGTGTTGTCCTTTTTCTAAGAGAGAATCTGGAGCGTATAGACCTTTGCCAGGATGGATGAGGAACCAAGAGCTTATTTGCTAGAATTTAAAAAAAACCAGACATGTAAAGGTGACGTTAAAGTGGATGTCTATTATTGGCCATCTGAGCAGGGAAGAGTGGTCTATCAGGTCCTCTACAGAGGAACAGCATTATTTTCACAAACACTGGAACTCATGGGGACTTTAACTACCCCATATCTGCTAGAGAAACAGCACAGTAAGATATAAGCAATTCAAAAGATTCCCAGAGTTCATGAGCAGTTACTTTGTCCTCTGACTGACAGAGAAGACAACAGTCTCCCAGACTTCATGCTCACCAGCAAGGAAATAATCTTTGGGGATGTGAAGATCAAAGGCAGCCTTGGCTACAGTGACCATGAGGTGGGGAAGTTTATGATACTGAAAGCAGAGTGAAAAGCAGACTCACAAGCCTGGACTTCAGGAGAGTATATTGTGGTCTCTCTCGAGACCTGATTGGAAGAGGTCCATTGAATTGAGTACTGGATGAAAAAAGGGGACTAAGAAAATTGGTTAACATTCAAAGATCACCTCTGCCAAGCTCAGGTTCACTCTGAACAAATACAAAGTCAGCCAAATATGCAGGAAGATCTGAATGAATGAACAAGGAGCTCCTAGCCAAACTACCTGAAGGCAGGTTGTGAAGAAAATTGACTCAGGCTCTTAGTGGCACCCAGTGACAGGAAAAAAGGCACACAGGTAGTTTCCTCTGAACATCTGAAATCTGTGAGGGTATCTGAGCAGTGGCTCAGGTTACCCAGAAAGGTTGTGGAATCTCCATCACTAGAACTACTCAGGAATTGTCTGGCCATGGTCCTGGGCAAGCAGGTGGCTCTACTTGAGCAGGAGAATGGACATCCAGAGGTCTCATTCAACCTCAAACAGTCTATAATTTTGTGATTCTGCTTTACACCAAAGGTGAATCTTAAGGTGGAATGGTGTAGCAGCAACTTTACAGAGGACTCAGAAATCTGCATGCCTCTGGAAAAATGCCTAGAGCTAAAAGACTTGCTTCTCATAGATTGTGATGAAGCTGCTCTACTTAATTATTAATGCTATGCCAAATGCAGAATCCAGTATGTATTTTCATCTGAATGATCTCGTTGAATTGTATATAACAGAAATAAATTGCATGAACTTAAACAGACTTCTCAAGGACAAATAGAATACATTAGCACAGTGTCCATGAAACAGAAAAAAATAATCTTAATAACAAATGTCATTCATTACAAAGAGTTAATATATAGTTTTGCTTAGATGATACTGACATTTTACCAGTGTGGAACCTTAAACTGTTCCCTATTAGACAAAATTACTTATTCTTCTTCTTGTAAAAGATTAGAGAAAAAAAATAATAGCCTGTCGCTCCAATAAAAGCCATTAGTTTGTTGAAAGAAATTCCAGGCCAAATCTGCCTTACCTTTGCTTCAGCAGAAGCTTCATGCTGAGACTAGAGGTGTCTGATTGACCCATCATCCCTGCTGGAAGCCTCTACTCATCCGCTAACCCTGACTTGTGAGACCTCGAAATAAGTGCTGATATTTTACAATTCAATTTACAAAGGAAAAGGAAAAAGTGAAAATGGAATATCTGATTAGGAGTGTGATTTTCAGCTACCACTCTTTCCTGAATGCTTTGACTCTTGGTACCAGCAGTTTGAAGGTGTGCATATATTGTGCTGGAATCCTACTTCCTGTTTAAATAGACTAATGAAGACTTGGATTTAAGCCTCTTTTTTTTTTTTTTTCTTTTTTTTCTTCTTTTTTTCTTCCCTCCTTTAGTTGCATGCAAAATAAAAATAAAAAAAAAAATAAAAAAGGAGAAAGTGTCAAGTATGAGTTCTTGTCCTTTATTAGCGAACAGAGAATTAATTAATATATTGCAAAGACCTTTTTAATGTGTGGCGCAGCTCCACTATCCCTACTGGAATGTTAGTGGAAGCCTAGAGTCAAATATCATATTGAATTTTAGAAAAGATTAGTGCAAAACAGCAAGTGGTTGTACAAAGTGATGGAATTTTACTCTATTTTAGAACTGGAAAGATACAAAATAATTTAAAATCTGTAGCGAAACAAGCCAATGACTGGATTATACATACTTTTTTAGTAATTCTCACCAAAAAGAATCCCAAAATTCTGTCCTATACTTTCTTTTAAGGGTTTCTTTCCTTATAGGGACAATATAGTGTTTTATGGTACTGAAGTATTTATTTAGAAGAAATAATGCTAAGAATTAGGTGTTTCAAAAAGTGGGTTCTTGATCATCTGTATCTATGTAAACACTTGAAGCAAGTCCTCTGAAACACCTGCTCCTCAGTAGCCAGTTTTTCCTGTTAGCATTCCAGTTCAGTCTCTTCTCCCTGCTTTATCATTATCAAAGGAATTTCCTTGACTACTCTAAAATTTCATTTTTGCTTAGACTTACCGTTATTTAATTCTCCTCTTACCATTCTGTGGCGTGTACCCATAGATTTTTTTTGAGAACCAGCTTAGAAGATATGTTGAAAACACTAACAATCCACCCCTCACCTCCCTTGCAAAAGATCCAACCAACCAACGACAAACAAACAGAAAACTAAACAAAATAAAAAACACAAAAAAAAAAAAAAGAGAAGAGAAGAGAAGAGAAGAGAAGAGAAGAGAAGAGAAGAGAAGAGAAGAGAAGAGAAGAGAAGAAATAAAGAGAAAGAAAACAATGGCTCACAAGAACAAGGACCAGACCAGACCAACTTCACCACTTCCATACAACAAAACCTCCACGACACCTCCACTCCCCTCCCCTCCCCTCCCTCCCTCCCTCCCCCACTCCCCTCCCTCTCAGAAACTCCCCTCCCCTCCCACTCCCGCCCTCCGCCCCTCACCGCCCCGCCCCGCCACAGAAAAGAAAGAAAATAAAGAAATACCAGAAAAAGAAAAGAAAAGAGAAGCCCACAATAATTGTTCTTTCTTCCATATTCAATTTTGGTGAGTTTCAAGCTTTTCTCTTTCTGTTCAGAATGGTAATGACACAATCAGAGATTCAGAGCTCAAGATCCAGCTCACAAGTGGCATTAGTCTATCTTACAGCTGCTCAAGAGAAAAGATGAGGATTTGGCATGCCTTTTCCTTTTAGTACTCAAAACACAGCTAATGCATTATTGAAAATGTTGGGTTTTTTCCCTCTTTTTATTTCTTCCTTTTCTCTTTACCTTTAATATTGCCAACTGCCTTGAAGTAAACAGGAAGAATTTTTGGGTCTTTATCAGAATGTGAAAAAATTGATAACCTACATTGAGTTGCACTACACTGAGAAGATGCCTGAATCCCAGAGTAAAATTTTCTTCTATATAAACATATTATTTCTATTTTATTCAGTTACATAACTCAGATCAATGCATGCATATATTTATGGTCTTTCAGAAATGCAAAAAAGACATATAGCTACATATACACATATACACATATATATCAGTACCTTGGTTTTTCGGTTGTAGAAAATTAGAAGGCTGATAATGAACCCTGTTTGTTGTAATGCATTAACTGGGTTTATATTTCATCGGATTTGTAATGTTGTTTTCCATCTGTCCTTGCCCAGCAGTGCCCATCCCCCACACTGAGATGTAATCTAACTCTGTTCCCTCCTGCTTCTCCCTGATTGGGTGGTGCCTCTGGGCCCTGCCTCTGGGCCCTGCCCCCTGGGTGAAAAAGCCACGATGGGGGAGGGCCCGGGTCTCTCTGGCATCAGCGAGTCATTGGGAAAGATCTCCAGCAAGCAGGGCAGGACTTGAGAATAAAAGCTGTAATATCCAAGTCGGTGCCAGAGGGCAGACTCTTACTTTTCCCATTGGTGACCATCTAATCTTGTGGGGAAAACTACAACTGGCGCCTTAACATGCGGCTCGAAGCCACAAAAGGTTCCCAAAAAGCTGGAAGAACCACTCGGGGAGCACGTGGCCAAGGAATCTCATGCAGGTACGTGAGTCATGAAACATAGCCCACCCATGCAGAGACAGACCCATCAGGCTTGGCGTTCGCTGTGGAGTCTCCAAAACACAGGATTCCACAGGCAGGGCTGCAGTTTTCTTCCCTGGACTCAAAAATCCCATCAGAGTGCTGCAAAGAAGCCCCCCCAGAATGGCAAGCTTCCTAGGGAAGGCGACCACATATTTGTGGAAATATGATCCTGGGAACCGAGACTGGAAGCTCTTTTTGCACCAAAAAGGGTCAGTCTCAGGCAAAAGGAGTGATTGGGAAAGAAAGAAAAGGAATGCTGGAATTTTGGTGAGTACCACTTTCGGTTTTCTAAAGGAAAATCTTTTTCAGAGGTGGGATTCCTCAGGGAAAAGGGTTTTTTCCTCTATCGGGGAAGGTTGTGCTTTCAGAATAAACCTTCCAAATGCTTTTGGCAGCCTGGGGGAGTGGAAAAGGAAACTGTTTCCCCTTTTGCCTTTTTTTTCTCTCCAGTGAGTTTTTTTTTCCTTTCAGTTTCTCAGTCACAATAAAGAGGACACAGAAACTCAAAATCTGAGCCAAAAATGGGTGCTAGGCTGTCTGTACCTCACAAAAGAGTCTATTATAACATTTTAAATGCCTTGGATGATGGCGAGACCCATTATTCAAAGAAACGGCTGAAAAAATTAACTCTGTGGTTATTTTCTCAGTTTCCACACTTATCATTAGAGCAAATAAGCTCCCCAGAATTTTGGGAGGCTATAACAAAAAAAATAGTTGAATCTGGCTCCTCTAATAATAAAGAAGATGCAAATTTTGCTTTTCATAGCTTAAAAATTAAGTTTGCATTGCAAAAGCAAAATAAAAAGGAAAAAAGGCCAGTTCTTTGTGAATTTTCCCCAGCTTGTACCTTTGCAGGCAGTCCAAGTGCTCAAACCTCCCATCTTGGTGGTCCCCAGGTGAGGGGGGGGTGTCACAAGATGGAGGGGACTCCTTTGTCCAAAATGGCTGAAGCCATGTACTCCCGAGCCACTAGGAGTCTATCCCTTTGTCTGTCCCTCTTTCCCGCAATTCCTTCTTCTCCCCAGACCCCTCCTTCTCTTCGGTGCCGCCCCCAGCACTGCCCTCTCCTCTGACTCTGCCCCCTACCCTCAAATCTCCACCCTCCGACTCCTCCCTGTGTGACTCAAGCCTCCAGCCCCTCCCTGCCCCTGGTTTCCCCACCCACAGTCCCGGTTCCCATGCCCCGGAGGCGGTGGGGGGAAGCCGGGAACCCGGAAGCAGGAAGTTATCCCGACTTTTCTGCCACCTCTTTCACATATCAACAATCAAAAAGAGGGAGTGCTGTCCACAGTAATTGGGAGCCCTTCCCCCAACAAGCGATTCAGGGTTTATGCAAAGCTCAGGCCAAATTGGAATATGAAAGAGAATACTTTTGCAACTGTTTAAAAGCAAATTTAGCAAGAAATACTACCGTTCCCTTTGACCTCCGAAAAGATTTGCTTCCGGAGCTTTGGCAAAATCCTGAAACGGCTGTTGGTAATAAGAATCTGCCAATTCAATTAGCAACCCAGCCCGATGGGCCTTTCCAACCTTACAGTAAAATAAAGCAGCTTCCATCAGAACCTTTTGTAGCATTTGTGGAGCAGTTAACTGGAGCTATTGAGTTACAGGTTAAGAATGAAGGAGCCCAGGAACAGGTCCTGGAGGAGATTGCTCTGGCCGATGCAGACGAACAGTGTGAGGTTGCTATCCTCAGCCTGTCCACAGAACCAACTTCACATGACATGCTCCAGGTGTGTGTCAGGAAGATTGCCTTCATAAAAGCTCATCAAAACCACAGTTCCAAAGTCAAGCTGCCACAAAAAGCTGCTGTTGCAGACACCGTGCCTCCTGTACCTGTGCCACAGCCACCACCCGAGAGAAGAACGTGTCTCCTGTGTGATCAGGCTGGACATTGGACATCTCAATGCCCTTTAAAGAAGCAATTTCTGGACTTTCGGGACAATGGGGCTGGGAGGTCTCAAAGGTCTAAAGGGAATTTTTCAAAGAAACTAGAAAATGTAAATGTTAAACTAAATAATCCTGCTTTAACCAGTTCTGCCTTTCAGCAAAAGTCACCGGATATGATAGTAAAGGATCCAGTGACCAGAGAAACAAAAAGTCCTCATGATCAGGTCACCTGGGGTCGTGGGTACGCCTGTGTGTCCACTCCCCCAGATCTCAAGTGGGTCCCAGCCGAGTGGGTGAAACCTTTCATCCCAAAACTGCAAAGCCACCTGCAGAGGCCCCACAAGTGGCCAGTGCTGCCTGGAGGAGGAGAAAGCACCGAACCTTCTCCTTCTAATTATCATTATTCCTTAACAGTGTTTTTCTAAACAGTTGGCACTAAAGGTCATTTTTCTTTTGCAACTTTAAAGGTACTCAAGGTACTCAAGGTACTCAAGGTCCGAACTCTGAGAATCTCCCACGAACCGAGCCTTTCTCCTTCTTAATTTAATAAGAAAAGGGGAAATGTTGTAATGCATTAATTAGGTTTATATTTCATCAGATTTGTAATGTTTTTTCTATGTATCATGTGATCTGTCCTTGCCCAGCAGTGCCCATCCCCCACACTGAGATGTAACCTAACCCTGTTCCCCTCCCACGTATCCCTGATTGGGTGGTGCCTCTGGGCCCTGCCTCTGGGCCCTGCCCCCTGGGGAAAAAGCCATGATGGGGGAGGGCCCAGGTCTCTCTTGCATTGGCGAGTCATCAAGAAAGGTCTCCAGCAAGCAGAGCAGGACTTGAGAATAAAAGCTGTAATATCCAAGCCAGTGCCAGAGACCAGAATCTTACTTTTGCCATCGGCATCTGTCTAATCTCGTGGGGAAAACTACACCTGTTGAAGGGCACTATCCCTTTTCTTCTATTTTTTCCCTGTAAAGTACATTTTGACTTACAAAAGGGGAACAAAAAAATCCAACCCCAAATATTTTTCCTCCTTTCTTATTATACATAATATTCTGAATAAACTATTACTCCAGGGTCTAAGTAGAAATGCTAGTTCTAAACATAATTGTGCTAAGGGCTTTTAATGCTAGCATAAAATACTAGTAAGAACCAAAAACCAACATACATTGTCTTAGGCAAAGGTACTTCAGATGCATTCAATGAATTCACTCAAAGTTTGAGATGCTTTCCTTATTTATCTTAATGCGTGAATCTAAATGCTTTTTTTTTCTAGCTAGAAATGGATGTTTGAACTTCAGTCTATTTTAACTTAAAAAGCTTATTTTTCTCTGCTGTGAATTAAAAATTGTTTCTGTTTTGAGACTACACTACTAACTGAACTCTTTAATAACTAGCTATTTCTGTCACTTTAGATAAAATTTAAGACCAAGTTCCCCTATATCTGAAGGCTTTATTATTGCTTAAAGGAGTTGATATTCATTTCAAGTCTGCTTCAGATACAGTTTTATATATGACCAAATATCATGATAAAAGATCCATTCATCACAGTTGTTATCTAAATTATTCTGAACCAATAGGTCTAGCACATGTTATTAAAACACACTTTTTTTTTTTAACCTTCTGTTTAGCAGTTCAATCCTGAATCAAAGGATGTTAACCATAGTTATATGTTTTAGCAGTCTTAGACCACTTTTTGCCTATTTATATGTTGTGATTAAATTTCTTCCTGCTGTAGGGGATTCCTAACTTCATCACAGTTTCCAGAGATCATTTGAGTTCCACTTATGTTCAGCTTTGCAAGTTCCCCATCCCTGGTGTCTCACACTTAATCCCCTGACATCTCAGAAAATATCAAACTTTAATGTAAAATATAATGGTTAATCCTGGGGCCATGCCATGTATTTTGGCTGGCTTGACTAGGCAAAGCAATACCCTGGTCAGCAAACAACCCAAGGCAGCTGCTTTCTTTGGGTAGTCACAAGACTGACTGATGCTGGCAGGCGAGTAGGAATGGTTTGAACCATCATCCAATAACAGCAGCAGTAGTCCATCCTAGAAACATCAATTATTCCCATCTTGCCCAAAGGGGCTTGATGTCTTTTTCAAAATCTCAGCTTACTTCCTGCTGTCCAAGGTAATTTCATTCCTTTGAATTTGTCCTTTCCTGTAGGAGCCACTTACACCTTAGTACTCAGCAACTGCATTTTGCATTAATGTCCCACAAACCTTGGGCTCTGTGTGATTATCTTGAGGTTATAGATAATAGATCATGTCATAACAATTTGTGTGCAAACTAATGCTCCATATTTTTGGGCAATTAATAACATAATTTTCTCTTTGAGTTGTGAAGCTCATTTTCTCTATCAGGCATCAAAATCTAGGTCTTTACTTTGGGTTAAGTTAAATCTTGTATGAAGTATTCTTGATTCCATGTACATCTCCATGCTCACATGTAGTGCTCTGTCTCGTTATGTCTACTACAGAAATAGTAGACATAACAAGAAGAAGAAATGTCCTTGGTTGGTTTGCTATCTGTAAAAATAAGTCACTGTCCTCACTCCTTTATACCTTTTGGGTTTCTCTGACTCCTGAACTCTTTTCTGAAAACACAGGTTTGAGGGTTAAGTGTTAATTGTCTCCTGTGACCATGAGTAACAGAAAGTGCCAAAACTGATGTGACAAAACTCTCTCTAAACTGCACTTTAACATCTAAATATTTTATATACCCTATGCAGGCAACACAATACAATGTAAAGTACTTTCACTTGAACTTTGTAAATTATGAAATGGCTCCCAGTTTTCCTGAAACCTTAGGAGAAATATAAGGACACTTGCCAAGATGTGTCCTGCAAGTAAATCATCTCTACCTCTATAAGGATAACAAGTTCGACAGATGGCCATTTAGAGTCCACTGTTTCAACAGGGATGAAAAGGACAAGAAAATGGAAAACAGACCATCATGTTAGGGCAAATCTTACAGTAAAATATATATTTTTTCTTTCTTTATTGCACTATGAACTGAAAGTGCTAACTAACTGAAAGGTGAAGATAGACATAGCTACAATATTGAAAGTATTGAGGTGACACTTGATGTATTCATAATAACTGCTTGACTACCCATATTGGGTGAGGTCTACACAATCTTAAATTATGGATAAGTAGGATAAATAAAACCTATATTCCTTGAAAGACATGAGCAAAAATAACTTCTCATTCTCTTAACATGCAGTCTGATGTCTGATTTAAGAATTCCACTTCAAAAAGGATTTTCCCAGATAGCAGAATAATTGCATTTGAATTTCCAAATCATCCACATAACTGGAAGAAGAATGAAAACAATCAACTTGCAGTATATGTATTCAAAATAAAGAACCCCAAATCATGTGTATTTTTATCCAGGTGTCCTTATAAGATGTGGCATATATGGTAAAAATTGTTCCAGTGTTCCAGTCTTTTATGTAGAATATTATAAAAAAATTATTGTTTGCTAAGCCATATCCTATCAGGCTGACTTTCCATAGTTGTGTTGTTGTTGTTGTTGTTGTTTTGTTGTTGTTTTTGTTTTTAAGTTATTGTTTTTTCCTGCTGAACCTTTTCCACTGGTGTCCCACCTGAGCAACTGAATCCAGAGGGCTCTTCTTGATACTGAAATTACACTAAGATAATTTTTGCCTGCATCTCCCCAGACTGGTGTATTATTTGAACACATTGTGCTGCATATTCTCACAGCCTGTTTCCCCAGCCTGCCCAGGGACCACATTTTTTCAGAGGTGGATTTGGAGAACAGTTCCAGAAATTATAGAATATTTGGTCTCACAAATCTACTTCTTGAGTGCAGCCTTTGTGCCCAAGCTGTTTGGCTGTATCTGAACATCCTGCCATTGTCACATCATTGTCAGGTACTTCTCAGATCATAGCATTCTGATCAGCGCCTCTTCTTTCATAAAATCAGAGTCATCAAATCCTGTTTACTCACTAATTTCTGTATATCTGTGAAGAAAATGTTGGGTCTGAATTAGTCCCCTTCAACCGAAGTACAGCATTACATCACTGGAGTTATTTTTGAGAGCAGTATAAGGACAATTTAATCAGTGAAAGTAGTATAAGAAATTAACACAGCCTCCATTACCAACTGCTCTTTAGAAATACACAAGAAAGTAACACGAAAATGGTGTTGGGAAGGAAGAAGAAGAAACATTAGGAATAATAAAAAATCCCTAATAAAGTAAAGAACTCACTTGAAAGATCACAAATGAAACTATGGAAATGTACTTTTATGGACTAGATGTAACTGTATAGGATACACCATTCCTGAGGTTGCTACAAAAGGTTAAGATTTCTTTCAGAGAAAACTACATTAAATTTATAAATCTGATTATTTCAGCTTTTCTATTTCACATGTATAACTTCTTGTTGTTGTTCTTAAAAGTGAGTTTTCCTTGTGAATTCTTTTGTATGTCACAGAAAAAGGACATGTAGACATATATAGCATATCTATTATATGGATTATAATCAGTCCTTCTGGTGAGTACTCAGAGCCAGAAATTTACTGGAAACCTCTGGCCTCCCATTGTCTTTCTTGATTTATGCCAAAATTGGACCTTTTCCTCTGTGTTTCCTTTCTGCCTTCTTCTGATGCAAAACTAGCAGAAAATATCTCCCAAAAGTGTGATGTCTTTTGTTATTTTTCTCCATATATCTACATATACAGATACACATGTATATGTACATGCATATATTTTAGAAGTAGAATATTTTAGTTTTTTCTGTATCCCTAAATACTACACTAACTATGCAGGGTGATTTTGAATCTCCAAATTTAATTTTCATTTTTACACTCTATTAAACATTTTGGCATCAGGTAAGTAACTTTAAAGCAATTAACACAAGATGTTGATATAAATGATTAATGTGGCAATTAGTACAGGGTATGAATTTTTAGTCATAAAGTATTTGAATGTGAAACTTGAATTTTCAAAGCAGCTCACTTAATATACAAATAAGTACGTTATCTTCTCCTTTGTGAGGTTCTATTCTTCTCACTAATGAAGCAATGTGTTCCAAGGAAAAACAAGGCATCATTTATGACAAAGTTGTCTTTAACATCTAGGACGTTCTGAAATAGTGTACGTATAGCAGTGTCCTCTCACGCCTGGCGGGCGCGCAGGCTAGCTCACTTCTGCACTGCCACAGCAAGGATTGGTCGGGGTTACAGGCAGGGCAAGTAACCTCTTCCCGGTGAGTTCTTGGTTCCCCACACCAGCCAGTGGACCTGATGGAGTTGCGACCGACGGAAAAAGAGTTCTCTCTCTTTAGGCAGGGTAGAAGGTAGTTTATTAAGGGGAGTCCGGCAAGGAGCTCCGCGTACTGCTGCCCAGAGAGAGCAGAGATCAAAGCTTGACAGCACTTCTAAACGGGGGGGGGGGCGCTGAAAATGGGTCAGCCAACCAGGGAACACCGGGGTGGTAATAGGGGTGTCAACTTCTAAACTATTAACGAATCACAGGAGGGGAGGAGGGGACTCCCTGGGTACCAGCCTATCACTCTACACCTCTCCTGGATCTTTCCAGAATCCAGGGAAGGGTCTCGAAGTGACAGACAGGGCGACCACGAGGAGAGGTGGGGGGGCGGGGATCGACAGGGACAGGTGCAGGGGAGAAATGATTGGCATATAACGTCTGGTAATATACCTGACTCATAAGGGGGGAAAACTATTACAAAACACAGGGGGGTACAGTGGACTAAACCATTACAAAAATAACTTAAAAATCTTACAAAAATAACTTAATAACTCAATGAAACAACTCTCACACCACTACATGTACAGATGATGTAACATCATGACCAAAGTCCACTTTCCATTACATCAGTATTTCTGTCCTACAGGATGAATGATGCATTCTAAAACAAAAAAAAAACCCTCTCAATTTTTAAAGGACAGAGGAATGTCCTGCCTCCTGAGGATAATGTGAAAGAAAGCTGAGAGCAGCCGCCACTCTTAGTTATATAATTAATAGATAGTCCTTTTAATCATCTGACAGATATATGCAGTGAAATGATAGAAGGTATTTCGGCTTCTTCCCAGAGGCGGCTGTCCTAGGTCGCAATGTAAGGTGTGCCCAAAGTATGTGTTCTATCACCATCTACATGAGCTGTTGAAACTAGGTTGGGCAGTGTTTCCCTTGCCCCCTCCCTCCAGACTATTTTCTGTTAAAGGCCTTTCAATGCCCTGCTGCATAACTGATAGATAACTCCCTCCGGGAGCTATCTCTGTTTAATGGGCAATCAAGGACCCATTACAAGACTGATAAAATGATATCAGTCCATTGTGAGATGCTCCGCCCAGGGGGAGGAGCCAAGCATTCCCACCTGGATATAATCTGGGATTTGGGACAGCACAGGCTGCCTTACCCACTGGATTCCCAGAGGACAAGAGCTACCAGACCTTTCTATGGGATCCCTGCTTCAATAAGACCACTTCAGCTACCACCACCACCACAGGGTATCAGATTGTATTCTGGCTCTGTCAGTGATTTTTTTACTATTGCATTTATTTTATTTTACTTCCTCCCCCCTCCCCCCACAAATTGGTTTTTTTTTTTTCTGACTTAGAGTCTCTTGATAGTTTTGCTTTCAGGCCAGCACAGCAACCCAAACCAAAGTTATGGTAGGTTAGATACCGTGTGTCTCACTGTTCAAGTATACAAATTACTACCATCACCAGACTAACCCAAAATAACAACACAAAAGAAAAACTTCATGAAATATATCAAAAAGAGGCAGTAAATGTCATAAAAGAAGACCTCCTCAAAAGATTTTTTATTTTTTGCTCAGGATTAGATTTGTTTACTGAGAATCTCTCCAGACCCTGAGATGCCAGAAATAATCTGGGTATAACAAAAGGCTTCCAGCCTTGCTTTTCTGTTCATCTGTTTATCTTCAAACAAGAAAGGCTTTTAAACACTGCATTTGCTTATTTTCAACTTCTAAGCTTTTGTCTTGTCATATTGCTCAATTATTTCTTATATTAAAATCTGAAAAATTACACTATCTTAGTGAGTATCCAGTACCTTTCCTTAGGTATCCTGGGTATCCATCATCAAAACATCTTGGAAAGATATCAAATGAAATTAAATACTCTCATGAGTTAAGATTGCATTCACTGAGTTTCAGTTTCAACTTTTTTATAATGTTTAATATAACTATATAACTTATTTCTTTTCTTTGTTTAGTTAAATTTTGATTTTTATCTGAAAACTTCCCTGAATGACCTCTGCCTTCTTTTCTTGTATCTGCTTTATATTTCCCTTAAGTACATTTGCCATATATTTCACTTGCATTACAAAATTAATTTATTTGCTGGAATCCTCATATTTAAATTATTTCTTTTTCAATATACCCTCAGTTATGCTTCTGTCTGTACTTGTGATCTTGGTATTGTTTCTCTTTTCTCTTCACTATTAAAGTTAGACTTAGTAACTACTAGCACATATCAGTAAATGTTATCTTCACTCTCAGCTAGTAGCAAAGGTTCATATCATTATTTTTGGCTCTTTTGCTCTTTCCCAAATTTTCATCCCTTTTTGAAATATGAGCCTTTTGGCGATGATATTTCCTTTACTACTGTAATCATAGATACTTAGAACTTGGTTTATTGCTCAGTTATGTTCAAAATTATCAATATTTACCAAAGCAGTGTTTGGTGTTTTTTGGTTTTTTTTTTTTTTTTCCATACTTAAGCAAATGAAAATGTGAATAACATCACACTGTACACTAAACAATGTAGTTCTCCATATTTTCAAGACCAGTTTTTGGTTCTTTGAACTCTGCATCTCTCAAGTATAATTCATTTTTTACATCACATACTCAATTATTTTTTGAAATTTACTCCGTGATGTTTTAAGAAATTCTGGTTT
Organism: Hirundo rustica; assembly: GCF_015227805.2. Taxonomy (NCBI): domain Eukaryota; kingdom Metazoa; phylum Chordata; class Aves; order Passeriformes; family Hirundinidae; genus Hirundo; species Hirundo rustica. The sequence goes on from NC_053450.1 coordinate 57,869,751, forward strand.
TTCTTCCTTATTTCATCTTGGTGCTGTCATAAAATCTTTCATTGTGTTGTACAGACAGAATTACAAAGGAACCAAGGAAATAATTCTGATTCTGTGAATCATCAATATTACAACAGAAGTTTTGCAATTTTTTCCATTTTCTTTGTTTTCATACAGAAATTATATTTTCTAATGGAATGGAGCTAGTATGTAAGATTTCATTGTATTTTATTCCTTTCAGTGGAAAATTAATTTCTATGAAAACTATTGGTTTCTTTTGAGTTTTACAAACACTGCAATAATATAGAAATATAAAATTATTAAAACCTCCAAGATTTATTTTAAGTGAAATGTCATGTTTATAGTATTAGTCTAGCAGGAAGTAATCCAAATAGGTACAAACCACTCAAATTTAGGCAATCCATTAAGTTAGAAACAGCAGGTTTCCTCCATAGCTAAGGGGGATGGATAGACATCTCCAAGAAATTGTCCAAACGATCGAAGATTTCAACCATACTTTTTAGACCACCCTTCTCTCTGCTTTAATCATAAAAAATAAGTAAGGAGGAAACATCAAGTTATAGCACTCTACTTTAGTTACATCTGGGTTATGTCAAAATCCAGTGGAGTATAAAACCAAAGTACATTGCATGTTAAGATTTTTATTCCTTGCCCCATATGTACTTGATGAAGAATTTCTGACTTGTTGGTACAGATGCACATGGAGAAACAGAACCTAGTCTGCCATTTATTCATCAACTGTTATATTGGCACAAGCCAAAAACAGTTCCTGTAAGAGGGTGTCAAATATAGAACCTGGACATTTCTATTGAAATTCAAATAACAGAGTTATTTCATAATTTAGAGCCCATCTGGACCTGAGACTCCATTTTCTGCCAAATGAGCACCTTGGCAAGGGCATGGGTTGTTAATTTTATGATATGGCATTTTTATTAAATACGGAGCATGTAGCACTATGAATTTATGTCATGCTTTACAAACAGGTAATAAAATACAGTTCCCCTCCCAATTCTGAGATGAGATTTCAAAAGACAAAACAGAAATGTTTCAGAAATCTAAAAAGTGAAGAGATAATGAAGACAGAAAAGGTGGAAAAACACTGAACTTTATTTCGATGAACCTTTTTTGAAGTGAAATAAGTGTCAACCTTGGCAGGGAAAAGAATTAGACTTTCCAAACCGCATCATGATAGAAGGCATGAAAGTTAATTTGGGAGAAAAAAATATCAGAGGGACAGAAAAGAGAATAGGGAAAGAAAATTTATCTAAAACATCTGTCTCTATATCTCCAGATCAATTAATATGATGTCTTTCTAAAACTCCTTCATTACCTTCAATTTGGGTTACTGTACATAACATTGACTCATTTAAGAAGTCAGTTTGCTAATAATTACTTTTTAAAACGTCTTTATAAATGTATTGAACAGCATATGATTGAAGTCAGATCATTAGCACTAACTTCTCCCCTTATTTCCTACCTCTTATTTGATTATCAGTCAATTAAAATATGTTCTATGGATTGTGCCTCACCACATACTCATTCACTCTGTCTGCTATTTTTAGTTCTTTTTTTAATTCAGAATAACTTTTTTTTTTTTTTTTTTTTCCCCAGAAAATATATGTAGATATAATAAATAACAAGAATGCTGGTCAGCATATGGTCAGAAGAGAAGCAAACAGTTCTGGAAAAGATATTTTGGATACTCAGATGAGAGACCAGACAGGAAATAGAAGGGAATCAATCTCAGTGTTATGAAAATTCCATTCTGTCAGGGCCTGAAATGTCAATCTGCTCAAGGTGGGAAAAAGCACTACTCTATCAGCTTCACAGTTGTTGAAGTAAGACCCAGGTAGTTAAGGAGGTATAAAATTCTTTCACCCGTTGATAAAAGTTTCTTTGGGGTAGATACAAGTTCAATTTTTAGGCAATAATTTTCAAAAGTCTGTCAGGCTTTATTTATCTTTTCTTAACTTAAAAATATGTGGATGTACCATGAAAGCCTTCCTTAAAAATCTCTCTTAGTGTGCACAACTAGACTACAACAACCATAAGAATCCAGAATTAGTAAGAAAACAGCAGTTTATTCCATGATAGCATTTTCTGCCTGTTCTTCCTAGCAGTAAAGGATTTAGGAGAAATAAAAAGAAAATAAATCCATGAATTTTCACTATAATTTTTATAAAGTGAATTTGACAAAAAAAATAGGAATATAAATATAAAGCATGATCACACTGTGACTGTATAGTGAAGTGTAAAGTTATTTAGCACTGTAATTTGGAGTATATCTGAGGTCAACTTTTTTGTCACTTTCAATTAAATACAATCAAGAAGATGTAACAATATATATAGTGATCCTTTTCCCCTGTATAATTTTACTATGTTCATAATACAAACCTGTATGATTACTAATACCTGGTAGAGATTTTTTGTCTCCTTGTTTTTAAAATTCAAAATTCTTAGAGGTTTCTCTGTTACTGTATACTTATTATGAGCTCAGTTCAATGCTTTATAGGCTTTAATATTCAAATAGATGCACTCATATATAAGGAACTGCTTAATCTGGGCATGATGACCTATAATGGCCTAGGTAACCTGTTTCTTTACATGAAATGCATTTAAGATGAAATGGTACTTAGTCTTTCCCTATTTCTATTAATTATCTCCAATATATGAGTCAGCATTGAACTAAAGCTCTTTTCTATATATTGTGTTCTGTAAAGTGTGATGGATAAAAAAAAGCCAAGGTATGCAGCATGTGTTGATATAAACCCTAGCAGTTGTTTTGCAAACATAGATTGTCATGGCCATATGTATTGCTTACAGGCAAAATCACCTTAAAATGTCATGCCAATTCAGAGTCAAAGATTTTCTGACTAGGACAGGCTTTATGTAAGTTCAGAAAATTAACTCTTAAAAAGCCTTGCCAGTTCTGGGGGGAAAAAAATCCCAAACAGAAACACTGCTGTGCAATGAAAAGTACGCGGAACTTCTAAAGAACTTAACCATGCAAAAGACATAACTGAACTACTGGGGTTTTTTGTTTTGTATTTTGTATTTATAATAGAAAATTTAGATTGGTAAAGATCTTTAAGATCCTCTATTTCACCTGTAAACCTAACACTGTTAAGTCCACCAATAAACTATGCCCTTAAACACCACATCCACACTTTTTTTTAACACTTTCAGGGATAGTGATTCCACCACTTCCCTGGAAATCCTGTTTAAGCACTTGTGATCCCTTTTGAGTAAAAAAAAAAATTCTTGATATCCTATCAAAACCTACTGTAGTGCAACTTGTTGCTGTTCTCATGCGTTGTCTCTTATTGCCTGGGAGAAGAGGCCAACTCCCACCTGGCTACAGCCTCCTTTCAGGGAGTTGTAGAGAGTGATAAGGTGTCCCCTGAGCCCCCTTTTCTCTGGGCTAAATGATCCCAGCTCACTCAGCAACTCCTCACAGGACTTGTGCTCCAGACCCTTCACCAGTTTTGTTGCTATTTGGATGTCCTTCAGCAAAAGCTTTCCTTTGTTCTTATAATAATGACAAAAACAAAGAGACACTTTTGTCAATATCACTGACCTAAAATTGTTGAAAAAATGGGCACTTTTTAAAGTTTTTTTTTTTCTTCACATTGATTAGCAGATCAGATAGTTGAATATAGAAAGGCAGTGGGTAAAGCATTTAAATAAAAATATTTTACATACATATATTGATAGTTTTTACAAGCTGATCCATATTTTAGTGAAGTTATTCCATACAAATTCAGTGAGTTTTGGAAATTCAATAAGTGATCTTTCAGCCAGATGTAAATATTTGACAGCATTATTAGATATAAATAACTTTTCTAACTAAACTTAGCTTTTTTATATACCTTATGTTGCTTACTGCAAAAATAATGGACTGCTGAAGATTAAACAAACATATCCTCATGAATGTAATGACATTCCATGTGTAAAATTAAAGGCGCCAGAGAGGCAGCTTATGAAAGCAGCAGTCCCAGAATAAAACCCTTTAGAAGTTGGCATAAGGCAAGTTACTCAACTTAACATGATCAATGCTCTTCCGCTCTGTCCTTTAAGAATACTTATTGCTGAAAAATTAACACAGTCTTAATACATAATATTCTTTGGCTTCTATGCTAAAAATGCGTCTAGTAGCAATTGGACTGAGACTGTAATTTTTTTAAAAATGGCACAGTACCACACAGCCATTTTGAATAAAATAAGTTGTCTATTTGCCTAAGATGAACTGATTGCAATGTCCTAAGAGGAAAGATTCTGTAATTTTTTTTTACCAACACCCTGAAATATCTAATCTTTCTCCCACTGCAAATGTTGTAGGTTGTTTTCTTTCTTGACTAAGAATAAATATAGACTGAAAAAGGTGAATGATAATGGTATGTGGGAGGTAGCTGATGGTTTGAGCAAAGCTACTTTCTCAAATACTTTTGTTGAAAGTGAAAGGTTGTGGAAAAGGTCCAAAAAGTGTCAGCATAAAGTCAAAATGAGATTTCGTAAGAAGGTAGAAGTAAATTAGTTGACATATTTCAGAGAGCTTATCTTGGAAATGATGGAAAATGCAAATTCTAACTAAACTACTAATTAAAATATTAACAGAAACATTAACCATTAATAACAGAAATATTAAGCATCTGTGATATACAAAATTGTTCTAAATATAATATTTATAAAGAAAAATTCTAATTCTTAGTGATTCCATGTAGTGGTTTCACGTTCGCTTCTGTTCCTGTTTGCCAGATTTAGTGTAGTGGTTTGTGTGTCTTTTCTGCTGTGAGACAGGATTAGAAGAAAAGCAAGCGGGCCCAACTTGAAGGTTACAATGATAGATTTATTAAGACACATAAAAGACATAAAAGAAAGAAAATTAAAATCAGAATGAAACTTTTCCTCCCCCACAAGTGTTCATTTTCCCACAAACAATGTAGAGACAAAACCTTTGACTTTCAGCCAGTTTCCCTATTTAAAAATAATCTTTCATCAGTTCTTTAGGAGAGGATTCTCTCTTAGAGTCCAATGGAGCTATCGCCATAAGGAAAACAGTCCTCTGGTGGCACCCATGTCACAAATCTGCAGCCACCTGAAAGAAGCCTTAGTGAACTGTGAAATCCCACCCATTAGCAACCTTTCCCATAGCTTCATATGGGACTGTCAGCTTATTAGGGGTACCATTTATGGATGCCATTTCTAGTATAAAACGATTCTCTTCCTCTATCTCTAAAATCACCTTCATCTCCAGAACTAGAGATCTTCTTTTTCCCTAGGAGAAGAGGACTTCATATCACTTTTTCCTCCTCTGTGCAAAATTCTCCATTAAATCTCAATTACATCAGTCCACAACTTTTAACTAGAACCATGCATCCCCGCCAAACAGCATTCATATGTTACAGGAAATAGTCTATTCTCCATGGTGCTGATTTTCTATTGCCCGGGGTCTGTGATGGTCATGTGCTCTCTGCTGGGCGGCAAGGCTACAGCATTTCAAAACTCTACCGAAGGTGGTGGTGGCGCAGGGGTTGCTCAGGAGCAGTGGCCAGGATCTCAGTAGCTAGGCTAGTGGATACCTCCCTCCTCCACTTTTCACTTTTTGGTCTCATTTGGGGTGGCCCAGCTTGAAGATGTTCCCTGAGGCTCATGGGGACACCTCTCAGCCCGAGCCAGCAGCGGAGCAAGCCTCAGAATCAGCTGGATGTTTAGCAGCTGCGGCCTCCCGTTCCTCTCCACTGGCTGCTGCCGGGATCCAGGGCCCCGCTCGGCCTCCCGCCAGACTACAGCAACAGCTGAGCCCGTCCAGGCCATCCCAGGCCCGGAGGGTGGGCCCAGCTCAGAGCTGTTCTCTGAGGCCCCGGGGACATCTCCCCTTGGGCCCAGGTCTGTGGTGCTGGCAGTTTTAAAGTCAAGTAGGTGTTAGTAGCCGTGACTTTCCCCTCCCCTGCCGGCAGCCATGGCCCCGGCCCAGCTCGGACAGGCCGGGCAGTCCCGGCCTGCAACCCCCCACCACAAGGGTTAAGAAGCCAGGCTGCCTTCTTAACTCCTCTGAGGCTGGAAGGAAAAAGGGCAGTTTCCCGGGATCCTCCGATATTTAACCCTGTGTGTTCACAGAGACGTATCCCGTTCTTGTCAAGCTATAACTTTCTGAAAAATCACTTCCTGACTGTAATAAATACGATAGACAAAATTCTATAAAGCAAAATTTTAGAATTTTATTGAGAGACAAAATGACGGTCTCTGAAAGCCACAATTAAAAGGACAGCGTGGAGCCCGGGACTGGTGCTGGGTGAACACGGTAACACACTCAGTCAGTATGTCACCCCCCAAGTTCACATTTCTGGCTTGGAGCAGTCTCTTTTTATACACTGGATCGCTGAGAGAAACTCGGGACTCCGAGGTTCCCTCTTCCGAGGCAGCCTCATTAGATATTCATGTTCGGGTTCTGGTGTTTTGAATGGATTCTCCCGGGAAGACAATGTATTTGATGGTTGTGTCCAGGTGCTGTGTAGAGATGTTAATGTCGGGAGGAGACGGATGAGATATTGATCTGATGTAATAATTTGGTTCTCCGGGTTCTCCATCTCCCTTTTCCGTTGTCTTTGTTTTTCTTTTAACGATTCCCAGCAGAGGTATCCTCATATCCCTTTCTTGTAATTCTTAGCATAGTTTCTTGTGTCCCTCCTGTGTAATTTCTGGCAAAAGAAATTCCTTGTACCCCTCTCTGTGCAGCTTTCGTCTCAGTTAACCCTTAGTATACTTGATTAGAAATAAAACTTATATTTATAGGGGGTGAATTACATCTTATATCTTTTAACACGAATTAACTTTAGGACATATATCACACTGACCAAACTGCCACATTCTACTAAAGAAGTACTTATTAATTTTGGCAGTAAATACATACGCATACAAATGTAGAGAGACAGATAGATAGGTAAGATCAATTGACCTCACACAAATTAAATACAGTCTGCTCACAATATTTCTCTTAAGAATATATTATCAACACTCCAGTGCTGATCTATAGAACAATGATTTTCCAGCAAATTAAAGACCTTGATATATGTAACAGACGTCAATGTCAACTTCTAATGGAAAAATATTCATATATCATTTTACAGACTGCTACAAAACAAAGTATTTCCTTATTTTCTGCCTGCCAGATTTCCTATGTACAGTGCCTTTTAGCATTTTTCAAGTTTAGTCTAACATCACTTCAGTGCCCATGGCCTTACTGGAACTCTGTCTCAATCCAGCAATGAGTACAAAGGGTGATACTGAGATCTTTATGAGAACGGGAATTAAGTCCACAAAACCAGTCTAAGGAATGACCATTACCCATTGAATCTACACATATATTAATTTTCTACTGACTACACCCAGATTCTTGTAGATTATGAAGAGGCAAAAGCCTCAAAGCTCTCAGATTATTCCAGAATCAATTGTGTCTTGAGGAACAGAGCTTGCTGTTTATCCAGATCAACAATGAGTATTTCAGTTACGTCCTTTGTACCTACAAACATAATCCAAGAGCAACTTTATTCCTCTGCAAACAACACCTATGCATGTCATAATACAATACACAGTAGGGTACTAGTTAGATCACTTTTTACAAGAACCATGAGAATTATATTAGGATTTAGCACAAATGATGCTATTATGCTGATTGTACACTATGGAGTATAGAAAAGGATTACTTAGCAAAAAGGCTGGGATTATGTTTGCCTTTTAAGAATGACTTTTGGGTGTGTGGGCAGGAATAACTTTCTGGGGCTGACTGAGGGAGTGGGAATTACCACTGTAAACCCATCTGTTCTCCGCTGTCTGTCGGTCATTCTCAACAATCTATGAATAGCTGCCATCAAGATCTAATTAATTTTAATCAGAATGACCTCAATCATTTTAAACAGCTTTAAAAATTAAAAGCTTTGCTGACATAGCTTCATTTAACTGCAAGTGGCTACAGAACAGTCACATAAGCTGTTTTAGAGCCATACCAAGGTATAGAGGGAAGAGAAACTTCAGTAGGTTGGAAATTACTGTCAATTTAAAATGGGTCATTGTACTTTGGTGAAGTTGCAAGGTTCATTTATGCCTGTGGGTGCATTGTTTGGCCAATGTCTATAACTTGTGAGCAACATTAATAGATGCTCAGCAAACTCAACTCTGCTGATTTTTGTTTGCTTCTTTGTCACTACTTTTTTCCTGTTGGTTCTCTTCCTTCCTACATATCTTTCCCAGCTCCATTTGCAATGCAGAAAAAAACCCAGTACTTTTCTTAGGCCTCTAAATGTGATTGATATTTGGGTGGTGTTTCTATGCATTCTGCGAAACAAAAATATTTGTCAAGCTCTTCAAAGCAGAACAGTATATTAAAAAATATTTATTCAATTCTTTTTTTAACTTGAAAAAATTGCAGTGAGTGTTATTTCTTTATGTTTAATGTATTTTTAATTATTTAAAGCAATCTTGTTTACTGTATCATTTTGTAAAACAGATTTATGTTTACTTTCATCACCACAGAAAAGATAGATCTATAAAGGTAATAAATCTTTAAGTGCTTCATAACCTTACACAGTCTGTATAGGTTGAAAGATAATCAATAATCCTGACAGAAAAACTGCATATGAGTCATCTTTCAAATCAACTTGCTTCTTTATGACATAATGCCAATAGATGAGAATGTAAATTCCGTGATTTTTTTTTTTTTTTTTTTTTTTTTTTTTTTTTTTTTTTTTTTTTTTTTTAATAAAAATACCTGGATTTGAAACGCTGTTCATTAGAATTACTTTCCTAGGCAAAATTAACACTAGATGGATCTTCCACATTCACTACACTTCACATGCTGTCAGATTGCACTATCCAATTATTCAGTCTTTGCTGTCAAACGCAAAGTGCTTCTGACTGCAAATTTAGCTGTATTTATACTTTTATTCTGACAGTGTTTTCTATTTCTAATTCATTAATGTGAGCAAGTGCTAGTGAGGGGTTTTCTACCCAACATAATCAATTATTGTTGAATAATTCAATAGATTGAATTTCATTTTAAATAAGCAGCTTTGTGTTTCTGAAGTGACTGTATCCTAAAGTGTCAGGCTTTTCTTGCTGAATCAGTGTGCTTGAGCTCAGACAGCCTTCAAGGTGTTTCTTGTCCTGGTGACATCCTTCATAGTATCACTTCAGCAAACTTAGTCAGGAATTTAAATTTATCCATACAGATATTTTTTTCAGACAAGGCTCACAGAATCAGGATTTTTATTTTCATTAGTATTCTTTTTACTGTTGTTTATTCTGGACTGTAAATCAGGACAAAATGTATCAGGAATTGTGTTTGAAATTATTTCTTCTTCTTCTTCTCCTCTTCTCTTTCCCCTTGAAAACAGATAATTATAGTGGCAGCATAACATGGAAAGTCACTCTGTAATTACCACTTGGGAAGAGAAATTTGCTCTAGCTACTTAAAACCCTCTTTGCCTGAAGGTATTGGAGTTTTGGCCTGATACTGCCACTCTATTGAATGTAAAAACCATGCCAGCATGATCAGTGAGATATTGAACAGCTAAATTGTGACTTAATTTTAACCAGAAAAATGGTCAGTGTCATCGGATGTCAGCACACTGATTAATTGTGCCTGGACTAGTGAAAGAAAAACTGACAAAGAACCTTGTTTTTCAAATCAAAGTTTGGTTCAGAATGTGACTATCAAGCACACTGATTTCAGGATAATTGCATTTGGCCCATAATATTCTATATTGAACAGTTAAAAATACCATATAATTACTTTTTGAAGTATCTCTGTTGTGTTTTTTCATAAATAGAGTTTATTAATTTGCCATTCCAAGTTTTGAAGCACATAGCATTAATATGTTTAGGATTGTTGCATCAAATTAAAATATATTTTAGCTTCATATGCAATGAAATATATATTTAATACAATTTTTAGTTTTATTGTTTCTCACTCTAGAATTTATACAGTTTGTACAATAAATTACAAAGAAAATTAAATATGGCAAAACATTACCTTAATAGATGCAACTAATTTCAGATATTAATCTAATACATATTTGTTTAGGGTTTAATAATGCATGCTATGTACCTCAGAGACTGGGTTGGTGCATGTAAATAGACATTGTCTTGGGATTATATATTCTGGGTTACACTATTTTATTATTTACTTAGTATCTCAATTCCAGTAGACATTCATTATTCTGTAGACTATTTGATAGCAATAAAAAACTCTCCCACTCTCACTAGATTTAAGTAGTTTTGAAAGTTTGTTCTTCTATTTTTTAAGATATGGTAGTACTCATATTTTCATTCAAAATGAAAGCAAAAGTTCAGGAACTTGAACTCTCTATCCACAGCACATTCAACTACATATGTTGGTAGAGGAGGTGAGTGTGAGTGAAAATAAGGAGACAAAGCGCCTCATAAGCCTGATCAACCTTCCTGCAAGAACATGAGATGTGAGGGGTCTGGGAACAATTGCTGTCATTAATTGAAGAATGTAGTCTACACTCAGATATGAAAAGGTATGTATGTATTTTTGTAAATAAAGAGAATACTATAAATCATGTTAGGCACAGCACCAACTGTTGTTTCTAACTGTGATAAACAAGATGCTTCAGTTTCACTTTACCTCTTATGGAAAAAGGGGGAAACTATGAAGTTCCTTTGAAGCTGGTACCTTCGCAGTGTGCAGCCAGATATATCTGTTGGCACATAATGTGCTTCTGAGATGACTCCTGACAATTAGAAAATCTGTTACCTTTTCAAAACGTTTGAGGATAACTATTTGCTTGAAAACAAAAGCGTGTGTGCTGGTGGGTAAGGGGAGGAAGAGGACTAGTCCATCTTTGGGTGTTGCTGTAACGTAGAACTGAGCCATGTGAGTTTTGACCCATGTCTGAATGTGGTGCCCTGGCAATTAGCTGCTTCAAAGAGCACAAATACAAACAGATAAGATAATGGATGGTGGATTTGCAACTCTTGCTGGACTTCAGCAAGTCTGAGTATTAAGCCTTTTAGGATTCTTTGAAAATTTAGTTCCTTGTGAACTTATTTTTTTACTAACTCTTCCCAACTTAAGTAGTTTCTAATCTACAATAAAAATAACACTGTACATGTATTAATATCACAATATAAAGTTTAGAGACAGAAATCACTCTGTAATAGATATCAACTCAATACAATTCAGAGGAAAGATAATATAAGTGTTACAAATATCCAGAGATTTAAAATTTTCATTAGTTTTAGATTAATCTTGAGGAGTATTCACACAAGAGTCCTCTGTTAAATTGTGCATAAAAATGGATTTTTTTATTCTCATATAGGAATTGTTCTATGAAATATCAATTGAATTTCATAAGTTGTCATTGATAGGAATCAGGACAAAAATATTTGTTTCAGTGAATTATATAATGGACACAGAATCCCACCCTGAAGAGCAGAAAAAATTTCTTATACTAACTTATAATTGTTATAATAAAGAAGTCTTTCAGATTCAAATAACTAATATATCTTGATATTTTATTAAGTTTAGTAAAAGGTTTCACTAGTGGTATAGCTCTCCAAAACAGCTGAGGAATGGCATGTATTAATATCACACTATAAAACCATCTTACAACACAAAGCTGGAGAATAATTTAAGTTAGCTACTAAAGTAGTGTATATAATAAAATTCAGAGCATACCAGGAATTGAGTATGCTAAAATGAAAAATTATATATATAATTATATAATTTACTAATTATTTATAAAACTCAGTTGATTATTTAGGAATCTGATTTGTGCTGTTTTGCACCATGACATATGCTGTAGTGTGAAATTTGTTGCACATTCATGGAACACATACAGTCACTGTTAACTACGTGTGAATGTGCCGTCCCACTGACCTGAGTCCAGAATTAACCTGGTTTTTAAATTTACTGTCTAAACAGATAAATATAATGTCCAAGGGATCTGATGAAAATCTCTGTGCTCTCTCTGCCATTCAAAGCATAAATTCACAAGAAATATAGTTTACCACAGTGGTATTAATTAGTTCCTATAATGCAAACAAAAGACAGATAAACATAGCCTCTTCTTCCTTAGTTGCCTGGGTTATGCTGCATGGAAATTTTTTTTTTTTTTTTTTAATTAGATAGAATGATGGACAAGAAAATAGGATGATTCACTTATTTGTACATGAAGGGGTTTAAAGAACAAGTCTATAACTTAGAATGGTAGCAGCTGTTGGACTACCTAATATTTAGCTTTTGGGGGTTGCTGTTCATTTAAATAGTGGTCAGTCATATTCTGCTTCAGCACATCAATTTAAATATATTGCACTGAGATGAAAGCTGGTTAGTTGAACAGTTTTTTACATTGAAGTACTTTTAAATCATTACATATTTTAAAATCTTAATTCCTAATGTTAAAAGTAGGAGCTACTGCTATCAATCAACATGAAGAATTTCCCCATGGTGGTGAACTAGCTAAGTATTCCATGATCACACTGAATAAAATATGAGATAGTGGTGTAAAGTTTAATCATCCTGTTTCCTCAATTTCCTTCTTTCCTTTCAACAGCAGCCACTGGGGGAACAATTCACTTTTCTTCTTTGTGGAAAGCTCAGGCTAAGGATTTTCTGAGCTCTTTTAATTACTCGGTCTAAGCTAGAGATGCCAAAGGACCCACTAAGCAACAATAAGGGGTAATGACTTATGCATAGAAAATTGAAAAGTGTTCATCTTGGTAGAACAAAGGAGAATAAAACACAACAAATGGCAAGTAAAATTGAAAACACAGAAGAAAAGAAGGTGAACTATATAGATTTCAAAACCAATCTATAGCTGCAATTAGAAACTGTGTTTTAAATCAAGTTTTAGCTCTTTTGAGGAATCAAAAGTCACAAAGGTAGTTCAGACTACTGTACCTACTTAATAGATTATTGATTTTCAAAAAAAAAGATAGCAGGACATCTTTCATGTAGAGCTATCAAATTTGCACTTATGGTACTTTTACGTTCCTTTTTTTTTTTTTTTTTTTTTTTTTGCTTAGTTGACTGTTAATTGCCTTTTGGTTTATTATTGAGGCAACAAATCCATGATTGCTTTTGGGAAGTGTTGTCTCCCAGACACATATTGTTCAAGATGTCTAAATGAAACCCTGATAAGACTTTTGCAATCTTTCCTATAGCTGTAAAGTTATAAAAGAATATGAGAATATATTGAGTTCTTTTGAGAATATGAGTGCTATTTCAGAGTTTCGGTCTTCTTTGCTACCTCATCCTTCCAGCAAGACCTGGACAAATTCTCCCTTGGTTTCCATGTCACCTGCAGTAGCAAGGTAATCACACCAAGGAGAGTGTCTGTTAGAAATTCCTGATGCACTCATGATGACTATGACAATAGCCAATTCTGAGCCACTTTCATGCAGGGGGGAAGAAAAAGGTAAGAAATCCTTAAACTGATATTATAAAATATAGGGGTAATGCAAAAGACCATTGCCTTTTATGTGGAGTCCTGAAAAGAGGGAAATGCCAAAAGTCACAAGTCCAATAGGTACTTTGATTTTTTTGTCAATGTTGCATACAAAAATTTCAAGACTTTTTGAAGGAACTATTTTAATTCGATTATGCATCAGCAGTAATGATATTTCTGTCTATTGGAGATACAAACATTTGGATCCAAGGCAAATAAAAACTTAGACATTAATAGGCAAGATAGCATGATTATTTCCATTTAAAGCAAATTATTGAAAGGTTCATGCCTAAAATATAGCTTATGCAGTGGTGATAGACACCATATAGACAGTTTAATTTGTTACATTATGCAGCTCACTTTCTACTGCAAAATATGACTAACTGCACAGATGACCTGAAGAAAAGTCTGTTCAAGGCTACTAAGAACAGAAGTGACTGAGCAAAAACATTTTTGAACTCCTCTAGGGAGGAGTTATGACATTTATTTCATATTCCTCAACATCCAGTATTTGTTGCTGTCTTAAATAGGGTGCAAGAATGGAAAAACCTTTAATTTGACTAATTCTGTCAGCCTTACCATTAAAAGTGAATTTTTAAAAAAAGTTTGAAATCAGTCACTTTTTGGTTACCATTATTCTTTCAGTATGACTACAGAACTTACATTTAATTTTAATATATCTTCCAGAAAGAAACTCATTTAATTTGAGAAGCCAAACATTTTATTCTGATTTTATTGTGCTTTATTTGATTGGTAAAGCAGTTGCCAAGCAAGGAAATGACCCACTACACCCATGTCATTTAGTGGAATTAAATGATCTGGTACATATCTACAAAGCTGTTTTATTTTATTTTGTTTATTTGGGGATTTTTGGTTGTTTGGATGAAACAAATCATTCTTGGACTGCTCTATCAAGCCCCTCCAAAAATAGTTTCAGAATTTTAAATTTCATTTTGTTTGGATGTAGCTTCCAAAACTGAGTTTTCATTATCACTTTGTCTTAAAGTAGGATCATTTAGCCCCTGTGATGCTAAAAGCAAATTTCCTATTTTCTTGTTTAATAACTTTTTTTGATAGAATGCTTGGCTTCGGCATCTTAAATCTGCTGATGGGATGAGCTTTTCTAAAGCCTCAGGGTTTTTTCCTACTATTTTTTTTTTTCTCTCCAAAACTGGACTCCAGTATGAACAACTACTTCACTGCATTTTTTGACAGGTACTAGATTTTCTCTATGAAATTAGTTATTTTCTATGCTGTATGATTAGCCTTGACAATACAGGCTCACTGCTACTGTATGCTACTTAGTCCCAAAATTGTAAAGAAATTTTTTTTTTCTTCTATATGGGCTTTGCCCTTTTGAAAATATATTACAATAAAATTACTCATCTTTTAGAAAACACAAATTTGTCATTTTTCTCATCTAGCATAGTACATCATATATCATTTGTGTAATTATTATGTCACAGTATTCTTTGGAAATGCAAAACAGTGCTCAAAAATATAAATTCAATCTAACCATTTGAAATGCCAAAGTAATTTTTCATTGTTAGCTTTTTTCATTGAATTCAAACCTCCTTCATACCTAAAATAAGGTGAGAACATTAGCTTCTCTACTGACATAGTTCTGTGTCACCTCTCTGGAGAAATATTTCTGACTAGCCTTGAGTTTACTTTGCTAAATAGATATTCAAATTTGGTGTCAAAAAGAGTTTTTAACAAAAAGATGATAAAAAAAGCATTTACTCTTCAAAATATTTTTCCTGATTTCTTGTATAAAAAGTTTTCAGATAGATGTGTTCAGACATTTTAAATGCTAGTTTTTATTTATATATGCTTATGATAATATATGTTTAATTAAATGGAAATTTGAAATACAAATGAATAATAATCATGTAGAGCTATTGTATCCAAATCTTTTCAGCCAGCAATTTACCTTCAGTCTTTATTGAAACCCTAAAATGGAAGAAGACTCTGAAAAGACTGACAAGAAGGCTCATTCATGAGGCTCAGGGAAAAATATATGCAGTGACTGACCGTGGCTGTTGCAAAGAATGCTGAATTTATCTCAGCACAAAGGAGACCAAAGGGTGGCCCTGGGCATGAATAAATGGCTACATATGAACCAGCCAGCCCCATCAGCTGAGTGCATTTGGCAACAAACTTCATCTGTCAAGTGGATCAACTGGCTTTATCTCTACAGTGAAATAATCTTTTAGACTATAGAGCATTAGTGAGCATTGCATTTGTATTGTGATTATACTGTAAATTACAACTGTTGTATTCTCATAAGTGTAATTTGTATCTGTTCTGTGATTTACCTATACATCTGTATCCCTCACCAAATTAAAATTCAGTACAGAATAAAAAATTACAATTCAATATTAAGCATCACACTTTCCACATGTAGATCATTTTAAAAAGCTCGGTCAGAATGTATTAGACTCTGATAAAGCCCTAAGGGAAAAGCCTCACGCTCCCATGTTAGCACTGTTCTCTTATCTCCCTGCAGACCCATCCAAATTTACATGAGGAAAATAACTGAATGTTATCAGACAACTTGGAAGCAGTCAACTGTACTAATAACCAGTTGTAACATTTACTGTTCACAAGTAAAGAATGGAAAGAGAGAAAATCTTCGGTTCATGTGCATTTTCAGAGAGTGGGTTCCAAAAGGAAGTTTGCATTTTTTATGCAGCCTTGCCTCTCTGAACAGAAGTATGCCATTCTCAAAGTAACTTACACCTTTACTTCCATTTAAGGCAGAATTATAACTTACAGCTAAAAACACTCTAACATGGAAATTATAAATTGACAAAGAATCATAAATAAATGCAAAAATATAAACACAATTAATCTGGAGTAGACAGAGAGTGAAGAATTAACAAACTGTTTTTAATTTTGTTATTAGAAGATTGAGCCTTCTTGGAAAAGGTATTATCTGGTGGATTGTTTTAAACTTAACTGTAATTCAGTAAAAATCCTTCTGCTGTATGTAGACATCAATTTAATCTGTCAAAGAGTGCAACGTATTTACAGTACTTTTTGTATATTATATAAGGCTAATTGTTTTATTTGTAACATTCCTGTGAAGCAGGAAGTATGCTTTTTTAGCAAATAAAATGAAGAGTCACCTGCTTTAGTTCTGGGGTTTTGCTTTGGTTGTTTCTTTTTTCCTTTTCAAAATGAGACTGAATAGTTGCATCACAGAATCATAGAGTAGTTTGGATTAAAATTAACCTCTACAGAGTCTCTGGTTCCAACCCCCTTGGTTGCTGCACCTTCCCCTAGACCATGTTGCTCAAAGCCCCATCCAACCTGGCCTTGAGCCTTTCAGTAATGAGGCATTCTCATCAGCTCCGGTCAAGATGCCCATGCTGGAGTGTGCCTTCTCTGGGGAAGCCCACACTAGAAGAAGCTCCAAGCAGAACCTGTGACCCTGTGAGAGAAAGAAGGCAATGATGGAGGATGTTTACTGGCAGGACTAGTGACCCTGAGGGAAACACACACTGGAGCAGTCTTTTCCTCGAGGACTGCATGCTATGGAAGGGACCCACACTGAAGCAAGGGAAGAATTTGAGATGTTCTCCCCCTGAAGAAGAAGTAACAGCAGAGACCTGTGATTAATTAACCGAAGCCCCCATTCCCTTGCTCTACTGTGGAAGAGGAAGAAGTAGAGAATTCAGGAATAAAGTCAAGCACAGAAAGAAGGAGGGTTTGGCTGGAAGGGGGATTCAAATTAGTTTGCATTTCTCATTATCATGCTCTGTTTCACTGGCAATAAATGAAATTATTTTCCCAATGCCCAGTCATTTTGCCTGTGTTGACAACTGTTGAGTGACCTCTGTGTTCTTATCTCAGCCCATGAACTTCAGTCTTTCTGTCCTGTTCGTGGTGAAGGAATAACAGAATGACTTGGTGGGCATCTGATGACCAGCCCAAGTCAATTCACCACAGATTTAACCCAACATTTTTCAGTGCTGACAAGATCATGACTTTCTGGCTGCCCAGCTGGGCCCTCACCCATGACAACTTACTAGAGAAATATGGCCTGATTCCTCTGTGGAGTATCACAGGTGTTTCCATGCTGTTTCCCAATAATTCAGCTGGCCTTGATTCTTTTCTGCTGTGCAAAACTCCACTTGCTTCCCCTTTTAAAAGACAGGCATTGAAACAGGCAGTCTGAAGCATAATATTTTATATGACTTAAGAGACAGAATGAAATGAATTGTTTAATAGCACTGTATTAACCAAAGTGGAAAAGAATGCTGAATATAATACAATCCCCTGATTTAAGTTAAACTACGTGTAAAAGAAGCATTTTGCCTTTTTTTTTTTTTTTTTTTTTTTAAATAGGGCATACAGTTATAATGAAAACTTGAATTCCATTTATAAGTGTAATTCACATAATATCAAGAATATTTGAAACATTTTCAGCTCTGAATAAGGAATATATGACTTACCATTAGGAACTTATGATTAAAATATTACTTCTTCAAGCTGGCTTATCTATTCTTAAAGTAGATATATTATTACTGATATATTATTACACAGCCAAACTGTGTTTGGGCTTTAGTGTCTACTTTCCAGCTCTTATCAGTCTTTATTTATTAATGATACATAACTAGTTTCAACTCTATATTTCTTTACCAAAATTCCTCAATGGAAAATTTATCTGATTAAAATTTCCCTTTTCTACTGAAAATAAGTATAAATATGTACATATATGAAGATTTAATAAAAGAGCCATCCAAAGTTTAACAGGTAGCTCAAAGTGTCTCCTATAGGAAAGTATTCGCAAATATACTAACAAATATATTTTTCAACCCCCTGATGGTTTTAAACATTAAATAAATAGCATATTTTTTCCATTAAAAAGAAGAATGCCATTTCTAGGTATAATGAGTACTTTCTATTTCATATTTTCAAAGAAAAAGTAAACTGTGTGCCTCATATATATATATATATATATATGCAATCATAAGTATCTTTTAGTCAATATGATTTGTTTGTTTATTTCATTAGTTTTTTCATTGCGAACACACAGAGTCCAGTATTAAGTGAATGCACTGAGATCTGTAATGTTACATGCTGGGCTACAGATCTACAAATATATCTTCACATACATTCTGAAGAATAATGAAAAAAAATAACATAAAAATGTCTCTGCAAAGATCAAAAATTTATCAAGAGTATTTTGGAAAATTACATAATTGTCAATAGCAGTGTCCTTTGAAAGCATTGTTAATTACTAATCACTTAAATGGATTTTTAATTAAAAACAAAAACAAAAACAAAAACAAAACAGCAATGCATATGAAGACAATTAAGAGGGAAAGACTTAGAAAGAAAAGTACAGAGTTTCATGGTGTATATGTAATAAAATGCCTCTCTCAGAAAAGACAAAGACACAGTACTTACTGTTATGTCTCAGAGGAGATATCAAGGCCCAACAAAAAACAGATTCTAGACTCTCTTTTATCTGAATTTTCTGTTAGTTGTGAACAACAAAAAAACCTGTAATGATTAATTAAATACTATAACATCTATGTTCCCTATTTATGTGTGAGGGATTCTTCTGAACTAAACAAAGTCACAAGACTTGGTTGACTCTTTTTCAGTGTGACTACTAAAGAAAGAAGAAAAAAATAACACATTATTTGGAAAGGAATTACCGAATACCTGGAAGATATTGGATTTTGGCTCAGTCAGACGTAATTCAGTAATGAAAAATATGTTCTGTATTTGCAAGCCTTGGCTGAAACCCCTCTGTGTTGATGTCTCCGTGGGTGGGAGTACAGGATCTGTTGTGTTACTCTGGGAAATAGTTCCACCTTAGACTTTCAACACCTCATAGCATGTTATAATTTAGAACCAAAATCTTAATCTAAGAATGAGTTTTAAAAATAACCTTTCATATCCATTTGGCAAATGTTTTTGTCCTGTATTATGGTTTAATTAATAGAAAAGGAGTGGAGAAAATATAATATTAATTTGAAACAGTCATAGATGAAGCATATAGATATATTATTATGTAATATTTTAAATAATGTCATTATGTTATTAATTTTAATAGTATTAAACTCTAACACTGATTTTTTTTTTCTCCTGATATTTTTTAATGCAGACATATATCTATCTCTGTTCTTTACCTTATAGTCTTTTGTTTGTAAATCTTCTTCCAGTTTAGAGCACACAGTAAAGGAAGTTATTCTGGTGAAACTCACCAAATGAGTGAGGCTATCAAGATAGTCAATAAAAGTGGCAAAAAAAAAAAAAGGTTTTCTAAGTGAGGTCTTCAAAGCCAGTGGCTGTAGCTAGCACTAAGATAGCAACTTTGTGAGATGAGTGCTGGCACAATTTGGAGATGTGTTCATTATATTAGAAATCAATTGAATTGCAGAATGCTAGAATAGATGCATCAGATATATAAAGGTATCTATCCTGTCCTGAACTACAGTCTATACAAAACTATTTGTTTTGAAAATGGTGGGAAAACCGTAGTTTATTAGATGAGAGAAATCTAGTTGTACTTTTATACCAGAAAAAACTATGTCAGCTTGAAGTATTACTGTTTTTCCCACGTATTCTACATTTTCTACAACCTTAATTTTCACTATTTTTTCCCCTGGATGGTGTAGTGCTATGATTCTTACTCTCTATTTCTTTAGAAAAGGGAATGTTTCATATATGGCTGTGCTTTTTTCCTCTCTCTTTCATTAAATTTTGTTGTTGTTTTTAATATTTGGTAGTTTTCTTTTAGTAATTTAGTAAGAAATTCTTAAATATTCTATCTACCAATTTCTGAATGGCCTGGGTTTTGGCAGCAGGGGGGGCCACAAAGCTGGTTCCTGTGAAAAGCTCCTGGAAGCTTCCACCTTGTCCAGCAGAAGTAAACTCTGATAGTTCTGAAGATGGACATGCTGCTGGCCAAGCCTGGGACAGTAAGAGAAGTTGGTAACACCTCTGTGATGGCATATTTTTGAAAACCAAAATCAAAACAAAATCACTCAGCTTTTGCTTCTAGCCAGAGAGGAGCAGGAGGAGGTGA
Source organism: Hirundo rustica (assembly GCF_015227805.2). Lineage (NCBI taxonomy): Eukaryota > Metazoa > Chordata > Aves > Passeriformes > Hirundinidae > Hirundo > Hirundo rustica. The sequence goes on from NC_053450.1 coordinate 57,890,268, forward strand.
GAACATGTGAGTGAAAACAACATGTTGACACCAAGGTCAGTGGAGAAGGAGGGGCAAGAGGTACTCCAGGCACTGGAGCTGAGATTTCTCTGCAGGCTGTGGTGCCACTGTGGTGAAGCAGCTGTGCCCCTGCAGCCCATGGGAATCCACAGGGAATGCAGAGATCCACCCACAGCCTGTGGGGATCCACAGGGGATGCAGAGATCCACACACAGCCTGTGGGGATCCACAGGGGATGCAGAGATCCACCCACAGCCTGTGGGGATCCACAGGGGATGCAGAGATCCACCCACAGCCAGTGAGGGAGGTGCCCATGCTGGAGCAGATGGATGCCTGGAGGAGGCTGTGATCCAGTGGGAGACCCAGTGGAGAGAGGGGCCCTGCTTCCAGGCTGGAGCAGCCAGCCCTCCCATGGAATGAGAGACTCACGTCACTACAGTTTTGGGAGCACTGTCTGCCCGTGGGGGAAATCACGTTACAGCAGGTGCAGTATGGCTGCTGCTTGTGAGAGTGGACCCACACTGGGGAAGTTCATAGAGAACTGTCTCCCGTGGGATGGACCCCATGGCTTCACAGGGGAAGGACTCCTCTCCCAGAGCAGCAGAAGAAAATCTCAGTGATGAACTGACCAAACCCCCATGCCCTGTCTCCTTGTGCTGTTGGTCGGACGGAGTGAGGGGCAGGGGGGGTGGGGGGGGGTGGGGGTGGAGGAAGGTATTTTAAGGGCTTATTTTACTTCTCATTATCATCATCTGATTCTATTAGTAATAGATTCAATTTCCAACTTAAGCTGAGCATTTTTTGCCCTTGAAGTTCTTCTCCTGGTCCTTATCTCATTCACAAACCCTTCAGTAATTTTTTTCTCCCTCTGCTACTCAGCTGTAGTAGGGGAGGGTGAGTGAGGAAGCAGCTCTTGTGGATGCCTGGTGTTGGGCCAGTGTCAAACCACAACATCAGTTTACTGTAAAAAATAATCACCACCACCATACAAATCTGGAAGGATACACAGATTAGGAAATTAGTTTTTGATACTTAGTCACATTGTGTTAAAAAGAACATAATACACAGTTCATAAACTACAAATAAAAGAGGTATCATCTGTAATGGTCTTCAGCTTGTCACAGAGTTTAGAATTGCATGATACTTGCATCATTTTAACACAGGAATTAGACATTGTGTTTACTTTCTTGGTGGAGGCTGGTTGCTAAGCTCAGCACAGAGACTGTGGAACACTCTCCCTCACTTCAAGAGAGAGATATACAGGACCCTGGATTTCAGAACAATTGGTCCCCATTTAAATAAAACTTGACTTGCCACTACGTGCAAAACACCTGGAGAGAAGCAAAACTTTTTGTAAACCACCCTGAGTCTGTAGATACTTCCAGAGAATATGAATTCTCTTGATGCCAGAAATTTAAATGTCGTTCTTAGAAACACAGTTGACAAGTACCCAGTAGGTTTATTTACTGGAGGATTGTTTGTCTGTTTATTTAACTTCAACAGTGCCTAGAAGCTCCATTGAATCAACTTGGGTCCACTGAGTTTCACCCTCCATCCATACAAAACACTAAAATTGTCACTTCACTGGTAAAAATACTGCTTTGAAAAGATCTGTAATAAGCCACCTGCTTTTAAGGAAAACCTCCACTGGCCTTACCTTTTGAAATTTTCCTCTTTCCTGCAAAGGCAGTTGGATTTTTTTTTTTTTTTTTTTTTTTTTTTTTTTTTTTTTTTTTTTTTTTTTTTAATGTGCAGAATGTTTAATTCTATTTTGCCAGAAAGGTCTAAAATGTTTGCATTGTCAATGAAGCACAGAACTTACCTTTCATACAAAGCAACTGCTCTCATAATCAAAATTGTTTCCTGTTTCTAATATGACATCCAGGGGAAAAAAAAAAAGAAATCTTTACTATTTCCTAATCTGTTATTGTTGATCTTTGACTATGAAAAAAATCAAGAAACACTAAGGTTATCATTACATTTTCATGAAAACCAAAACCTCTTTTTCTGAATTTGACTCTGTTCTCTTAATCTTTCAGATCTCAAGTGACTACAACCTAATTAACATTGTAACTAGTTTTCATAAAAATAGATTACATTGAATAATGTTCCAGAAGAACATTTTATTTTTATTTCTACTTGTATAAAATACATAATATAGATGCAATTTTCTTTCTCAGTGTTAAAATTTAACAATGCAGATCTGCTCATGGATAGGGCTCCAAGGTCTGTAGTTGTTCTTGGTAAGTTGTTCCATTAGATTCTCTCAAGTACAAAACTATGAAATTAAATGATTTTCAATAAATTTACTTCAAAAGACTCATTAAGGATTTGATCATCAACCTTTCACTCCCTTTGATATAAAGATATTTGAGTTCAGTCCCATTAAATCAAATTATTGTTTTAGCAACATTAGATAATTACTATTATTATTAAAACTTGTTTTTAATAACCACAATAACACTTTTTTTCTAAATAAATAAAATAAAGAAAAATGTTAGAATTAGGGCAGGGGGGGGGTGGGGAAGTGAGTTCAGAGAATCAGGAAAGTGTTTCTTTCTATGTGTCCCAGTAGAGGGCTAATAAATCCATGAAGTTATTCTATTGAATGTGGCAGCAAGTTCTTTACTTTTTTTTTTTTAATAAAAGTACATAATTTTTTCAAAGATGACTAAATATTTAGTGTCAGAAATATAAGGCCCTAAGGCCTAGATTATGGGCATATTTTTACTTACTTTCTTTGAATGAGTTAACATATAAATAGTCTTACATTTTGACCTAGAATAGATCCAACAAATAAAAAGATATTGCTCTATACAATGTAAAATAGTAATAAATTTTCTTAAAGCTCAGAGATCTCATTCCCCATCACTGTACTAAATTACAACAGAAAGAGATACCACCAAGTAAAACAGTGTCCCAGCAGCTTGTGTACAGGACTTAAGAATATCAGTGTCAAGAACATCATGACCTTTCCTCAGTACTGTGAATGACACCTGAATATCCCAACCCGTCTACATCTTTGTATCCACTTTCTTATGAGGGTAAAACAAAACAAAAAGTCTATCTTCCCTTTTCCAGAGATGCCAAATGCATACAGCAAAAAGAACATGCTTTCTGCTTATTATTATTCCTGTTATATTCTTACAAGAACTTTTTACTGGAAAAAGTGTACTGTGTAAGGATTCCATATGGATGAAAAAACTTTTTTTTTGTCTAGTAACAGTGGCTAATTTAGACTGGCTTTGAAAAGAAGGAAAAATCAATATAACAATCAGAATGACAAAAAAGGCTATGGTGGAAAAGAAAACTTCCATAGTCCATATAATGTCACTTTTTAGAGGGAACAGTTTATCATGAAACTTAAAGTGATAACTCTTCCCCAAAAGCAGAACAAAAAATATAATAAAATATTATGGGTTTGGGTACTATTATGGGGTTTACTTCTTATAATCGAGCAGTATAATTACTTTTTTAAGCCCATGAATTGAGATTTAGTCCTTTTAAGTAAACAGCGCTAGTCAAGGTTTTTGGATGAAATTCCACATTGAGTAATCTCATTATTTATCTCTCAGAAGAGTTTTTTGGTCTGTTTTTCATTTTGTTTCATCTTACTTAAGTAATCTGGAGGGGGTTTTTTGAGAGTCAGTTAAAACAATGCCTTTAAGTGTTAGGTAGAAAAATGTTTTCTACAAATAATAAAAATACATTTTAAGGATAATTTGAAATTAAGTATAAAATCAATGCTACATTTGTATGATTTACGTACTATTATATATTGGCCATTCACATGTATCATATATGTTGTATCTCTGTATTTTGATCACTTGTGGGCTTTTCCTTGAAAATACTGGAAGATAAGTATGGCCCCAAATTATTTTCTTTTTGAGTCAGTTTCTGTGTTTCTTCTCTCTTGTCCTCTTCCACTAAGCATATCCACCTATCAACAGAATCTGTGATATTTATGAGTTCATCTGTTCTTTTTTCTTATTCTCATCTTGAAGATATAAACCTACCTTTATGCCATAATGAGCACGTCTAAGGAAGATACTATAATCATAAGGCTTCAAGCTGTAGATTACACCCTAAAGCGAGAAATAAGCAACAGAAGCAGATGAACATAGACTTTGTTTACATGCAAATGCTCTTCATAATAAAGAAGGGAAGAGAATTGCATTAAGTGCACTGTATAACTACATAACTCTACACAAAATTATTTTTTAAGTTTTCCGTGTGTCACCTGTGGCTTTTAAAAATACTTGTTACTGGCAACTAGCTCTATACAAGGTTTCACCAAAAAAGAGACCTCATTGAGTATGTTTCAGTTGGAAAATAATTTTTTCAGAAGAATAAGAGTAAGTCAAATGGATTTAAATGACAGAGAATATTTAAAAATACATATTAATACTGGCAATATTCCAAAGACACATGTATTCAATTGAAGAGTTTTAAAATATATTGTTCCTGCATTTGGTTCAACACTAAATTGTCATGGCTCAATCAGGAATTGAATTATACTGAGTAAACCAGTAATGCTGAACGCAGCAAAATCTTTATCTAAATTGAGTCACAGGTATATTCCAAGAGGAGAGAAGCTGCACTGCTTTTCAGAGTATAACTGACACAGCCCTCAAAGAGGGAGGTACTCTCTGGAGAAGAGTTCATACTATGGCATTCAGAAGATCTCAAACATCCCGTCACCTCTCTACAGACGCAGCTTCTGGAGAACACTTAGCAAATTTTACAGCTGTACCATGATATCAAGTCTCTGGAGGCAAAAGGTAGAGCAAACCGTTTGCTCACTTTCAGGGTGAGCTGCCCTTAATGCAAGCAGCAATATTGGTGTAAAGGAGTAAAACTAATTTATCTTTTTATTTGTCTATCTATCTTTAAACTTCCTTCATTTAATTTGCCATACTCTGCCAGAAGTAAAATTGGCATATTTCTTAGTGAGATCAAGTGAATCTTCTGTAAGCTGCAGACACCGTAATATAATAATTTAGAATACTTTTAAAGAAAATTAAATCAGCATTGGAAAGGTTGATATAGAAATTTTAGTGCAGATTAGCATAACATGAAAAAAAAGAAAGCCTTTGGAGTGTTCAGACAACCTTTATGTTTTTTTCACCAATAGAAGTAAAGAAACAAAGGAAAACATATTTTCTATTCAGTGCCCTGCCCAAAATGTTGAACAATAATGTTGGGCCTTAAAATAGTGTTTATAATAAGGTCTAAGCTTCTGAATTCTCTACAGTCACATTGCATTTGAAAACACTGTATGACTCTTCCATTACCAGTTGTGAAAGATGACAGTGATTCATGCGTGATAGCAAGTGAAATACTCTTTGAATTTTAACACAGCTGAAGTGGGCAAGATATGTGCTCATGAAGCACATGTCCATATACTAACAGAAGTGACAGGATGGTTACTACCCATACCAGTTTATCTCCAAGACAGTTTTATACTTCATTTTCTCACTGGAAGGTCACAAAATGGATGACAAATCCATGCTTGTCTTATAAGGCTACACATGTCAGTACAGATCCCACTGAAACTGGAGACTAATATAGATGAGCTAACTGGAGCCATTTCTTTTCTGACCTACTAGTTTCCTGCATCCGTTGGGATTTATAATGCTTCTGATTCAGCTGTAGTAATATTCTCATAGTATGTCTGTTCACTTTCTCTCTGTAGATTTGCAATGCACAGCATCACTTCACAGCTCAGTGATACTAAATATACATGGCTCTGGGCACTATCATAGGTTTCAAGCATTGCATTTATTGAAGTGTGCAACTGTTGAGAAAGATTCATACAGTACTGTATATCACTAATATGACTAGAGTTAAGGCATATAAACCATATTTTTGGAAGTTTGTCCCTGAACATACCAGCATTCCCCAGTGTGGGCATCTTTCTGCAAGGTTTTATAATAAAGAAAGTTATTTTTTCAAAAAAATGTGTTGTTATATTGTCAGAGGGCTGACTCCCTGAAAAATTTGAGTGCCCTTTTTCCAAAATTTAAAAATATTCAATGTTTAATTAATCAGGCCTTCAAAAAATTAATATGCTAGTTAAATATTAGTATTTTGATAAAATAAGTAAGGTAAAATGACTTCAGTCTTGTCTGTGGCATGTCATGATCTGTCTGAGTCATTGCTCAGACAACTTTGTTAAACATATCCAAATGGGAAATAAGATTCTTTGTCAGTACCGGAAGGGACCTAAATCATGTTCTGACTTGAATTATTTGCTGATTTAAAACAGAAAGGCTAGTTAAACCTAATAGGACTTGGTTTAAGAATAACAATAAATTGTGCTATGGTCTAGTTGGTAGTATCTCCCTGCAGTGTCATTTCTACCAAACCAAAATGTGTAAGACAAGTATTTTAGCATCAGTTACCGATATTAAAGGTGCCAGTCTCCAATGCATACACCATGAATCTACAATGGACGGAATTAGGTTAATAAATAGACACAGTTCATGAGATCCAGGCAAGAAATAATTTTACCATGGTTTCAAAAAATGCTCAGAGACTGCATCTGTGTGATTGAAACTGTTCATCCTTCTCTTATCCTTCTAGTCTACATTTTATTTCTACATAAAAAATAAATTTTAAAAATTGCTTATATAGTTCTTTGAATAAATTTATTGCCTTCTTACCTGCTGTCTAAAAGGGCCTAGAAATATGATAGACCACTCCAAGGCAAAGCTTATTGGTAAGAAATCTGGTCACAGGTTGTTTCTGACAGTTTTTGTGCTACTGACCTTAGTCTTTAAGTTCTAATATTATAAATTTGGATGACATTTATTTCCCATACTGCTTACTTGACTATGCTTATCTTGTCACTGACAGAAAATTTGACAATTTGAGGTTAAAAAGAACACAGAATGTCTTATGAAGATAAGTATAGTTGGAGATGGACGTCTACAGGTTTCAGTGCACTGGTATGGCCTGAAATATAATGTCATGGCTGTAGTTAAATCTTCCATGAAGTTGTCACTAGTTTATTTGCTGAAATATCTGATATTTTTCAAAATTTCAATGCATTCTTATCTCTCCCCAAAGGGAGAACAGTGTATTACATGAAGTGTTTTGTTTTGGTAGGAATCTCTTCATTGTGTTGTTTTAGTTCTTCTTCAACCTGCCTTTCAATGCAATTTTCAGAAAAGCAACCCTGAAATCAAATGCAGTGCTGGGATTAGAGTTGTGCCTCCAGCTCATATTGCCTCCCAGGAAAGGTCTAATCTTCACAAAAATATTTTATATCTTTTGGTATTTGCTATCCACTTGTTCTTCTCAGTAAATTATCATGGCTAAACAACTTTTTGTAATAATTCTCCATTCATAGTCATATAAGATTAAATACTAACTACACAAAATTAGTGGGAGAAGATGTTTCATAATAGGGGGAATGTATCATGATTTAAAAAATGACATTTTGTAAAATGAATGCAGATTATTCTCCGAGAGGCTTCACTTTGAATGCTTAGCAGTTCCTGGCTTATCATGTAGACATTGTTATGCTCTGTTTAAGTATAAAATTTCAAAGTTATTTTAGTAGTAAAAACAATATACTATGCATCTTAAAATGTTCCTTTTCTTCCTTCAGATAAAAGTGGAAAGCATACTCTATAATGAGTCAGTTGGTACACTTACAAGTTTTTCCTCATTTAGAATATATCTAACTTATGAATTAATTCATTATGAATGAATGGCCAGTCATTCTTACTCTTTTAAATTATTCCAAATTGAATACTGAAATCCTTTATATCAAATAATTGAAAAAAAGTTTTTATCAAACAAAGCAGCTAATGGTTGTTATGGTCTTAAATCTTTCTGATTTTGAAAGTATTTATAGCTGATGTTGAACACTGAGCAAAAGCCAAATTTTTGTTTGAATGAAGTCAAAGAGTTTGACAGGCTTGCTTTTTTCAATATATAAATACTTATTCCTGTTGTTATTTATCAGTCTGTTACTTTTGATCAGCTGATTGATGAGATGGTTTCTTATATAACTTTTATAGAATAGATCTACATTCTCAAGGATATAAACTTACTCAGGTCTAGATTTTACATGTGCTGCATTATGTGGTTTTGAAATCTGCTTTTTTGGGCAAATTCTTAATTCCAGTGCAAACAAAATCAAATATAATTACTAAATTGTACCTTAATGTGAATGATTGTCTATGTTTTATGTAATTTCTTTTACTCTGCCCCTAATGTCAGTAGGTTGTGTGAAAGGGATACTAGCTTGAAGTATATGAATCCTCCTGTTGAAGGTGTGCCTTTAAAATTAGGCACGGGCTTTAGTAAGAGCTGCCTGTTTTACTACAGCTTCACAATTTTTTTCTCCATAATATGCAGAAGCTCATTCAACATAGTGAATTGAATGAATTACTAAGAGTCCTGAAAGGTAACCTCTCCATCCACCTGAATATACATTTTTCACCAAAAATACTTAAGTCATTAGTCTTAAAGTTTATCACTGTCACATGTTTATTATTAGCACACTGCACAAATGGCCTCCATGTCCTTTATGTAAGTGGCAGGACTGAAAAATGTTCATGACTTTCAGATAACCAGGAAAAAAAATAAACCTACAAATCACAATAGTACATTATAATGCATGACATAATGCCCTTATAACTTGGAAAAAGTGCATTGCTAGGTTCTCTGGATATGAATTATTCTTCCTGACTTACTTTAAGAATCTTTGTATGATACTGTCTCCTCATGAGGTAGAAGAAAACGTGAAAGAGGACTATGCTAAGAAAAGAAGTCTCACTAGGTTGGTAGCCACTGAGAAAGTCCTATCAGCTCAGTTGCTTATTTCTATATGAAAACTTCAGAAATTTTTTTTTTCTTAGAACTCTTTAATAAATGCAAAGCAGTGTCAAAAACAACTGATTTTGGAATTATTTTAGAACTACATATAACTATCTTCAATAAAACAAATGTGAGAAAATATAGGAATTATGGACTTTCCTTTTCCATACATCATTGCTGAAAATACTGTGCATCTCATCCATCATACTAAGCTATGACTGCATTCAATTAACTTAATATGGTGTTAATGCAATATGGAAGAGGTAGCACTCATTCATCATATTGTATTATAGCAGTAATACAGTAGTATTGTATTAGACTGATGTAATAAAGCTCTTAATAGAAGGCAATAAAGCTATTATCAGGAAACTGCCATTAATACCTGGGATTTTTAAAAGCCATTTCTGTTGTGCTTGTAAATCTTTTACTCACCAAGATGCAATAAGAAAGACCCTCTGAGACTGCAGAAGCACTTGAGTATGTGACATTATGAATGTGCTATTTTTGGCTTTTCGATGGAGGAGCACATCTTACAGCACCTAATAAATCTGTGCTGAGAGTTGAAAAGCATATTTTTCTGCTGAACAGTAGGCTGTAATACTGTAGAGATATATAAAAGGTCATGACAAGTTCTAAATATTTATTCATTTTTCTATGACATCAAGGCCAATTCCTTTTTCTCTCTACTAGGAACAAAAGGGGGTTTTTTTTGTAACCTCTATTTTTTTCATAAGACATACTAGATTATTCAAAAATCTTTAGTTGTTCTGTGATGTTACTTAGAGAGAAAAGATATATATTATGAGTTGTTAAAAACTGATATAATCACTGACAAAGACCTTCTAACTAATTAAAGTTAGAAAGTGGTATGTTTATTCACCAGCGGGCGGCACGGGAGTCATCTCTGAAAGGCGTGGCCACCCTGAACAAGGCTCTTTGCTCTCTATTTAATTTTCCAAGATCTTACATACAATACATATGCATAACCCCAGCACCTCCCATCCCCGCTCTGTATTAAAATGAGGCTATTAGTCCTTCATGCATGCACAATTCTTCTCTTGATTTGGATCTCGAATTGGGTCAGTGGTCTCAAAGGATGAAGTCAGGGGAGTCTTCATCAGGTCTCTGTGACCCTCTGGCATGATCCAAGGTCCCCTGCTTTGTGATTGATTGATATGAAGTCCAGGTGCTGGCCAATGTTCTTAGTGGTTTCAATCTGTTCTTATGACAGTTCACTTACTCCACTTTCTTCTATAAAAATACTCAAAATATAACAATTAGCTCTATCTTAGGCATCTAGTAATCATTAAATTACCATTTAATAATAAATTGCTTCTAACCTTTAGCTAAAATCTTAGCTCATTAAAATCATTATTCAGTTAGTTTACAAATGCTCTGTGCTTGTTAAATAGTTTTGGATTAAACAAGGTTTATATTCAGGGCACCAAACCCAATTGATTGCTTTCATTACCAAAATACTCTGTAAAAGTGGAACCTCAATCATGCCTCATTTGTCCTCAGAAATACACAGATTATCCTCATACCCTTGGTTGTTTTAGTTTGGGGTTTTTTTGGTGGTTTGTTTTTTCCCAAGTCATTTGACAGAGATTTATGGTATAACATAAGCTTGTGCAGGTAAGATTTTTTTGTCAAATCATATTGCTTTTGTTCAAAACCCTAAAATTATAGCATGACTGTATAAATTTTATATAATTTATATAATTTAGTCTCGTGTGACAGTATGCAATATGCAAAATTTATATTAATTTTATTAAAATATGAATACTGGACTGATATATTAGGAATATATGGAACATGTGTTTCAGTTTCATCTAATGCAACTTTAAAATGAAATTTGTTGTCCCAGATAGAGGAACTCCCTCTGCACAGTGTTGAACCAGGGCTTATTAAATACCCATTTAAAAAAGGGAATATTTTTACAGTGCCGGCCAATTCCTACTTCTGTCTCCTGGCTCAGGTATTATTTCCTCACACTGATGGTTCAGATGGATGTTGTGCTTGCATTCCTCACAAGGTTCATAGGCCTAGATAGCACTGTTCTTCAGAATGATCTTATTTCAATTTCAGTTTGCTATGAAGAGTCACACAAAAGAAGAGAGGTACTACCTATATTCTGTCTCCTCTAGCCTGGATCACTGTAATTCTATGTAAAGCTGAATGCCCAGGCTCCCTGGTATATAGGGTGCTACTGCCTGTGTCCTCCACAGCTCACCTTATTATTTGGCTTGCTCCAAATAAATTTCTGTTATATTTTAAGTCTCTGATTCCGGTTTTTCTAAATAAATAATCATTACATTGAATCATGTGAATTATTAAAATTACATATGCTGGGGAAAGAAAAAAAGGAAAAAAAGATAGTTTTAGAGTGAAAACAAAAAAACAAAGATGTGGAAGTCCTCTTTAAGCTATTCCATGCACTGTTCTCCAATTTCCTTCCCCTTTCCTGCCCTGCCCTCCCCATCCTGCAAAGAAAAGGCACCAAATAAAAACAAAAAACCAAACAAAACTTTGAAATGAAATCTGGCTAATCCAGAGAATAGGCAAATGAATAAAATTGTATTTCCAAGTTTTAAGAAACTCTAACATTATATAACACTCATATTCTATTAATTCTTAATCTTTTTCTCTCCCATATATATATATATATCCCACTTAAATCATATTTCTAGCATAAAATTAAAAAAAAATATTTTTCATTAATCTGTCTGAAGGCTAAACTTGTGCTGTTGAGCTGATGATTACTGCAGAGAAAAAAAAAGTGTCTGTGTTGTAACAGTGAATGTTTTCTGAATATATTTATCACAAAACCAGAGAACTGGATAAACATTCAAGACAACACTATTCAGCAGAATCCTTTGTCTCTCTTCTTCACTGTTTGCTCAAATTCACCTAGCTGGAATACCAAATGTATGCTCTTGCTTTCTTATTACACAAGATGTGTTTATGAAAATGGTTTTGCATATTGATCTGGAAGTTCCTTGGATACATAAAGAAAAGACCAAGTTCAGTGAACACAGTAGTACATCCTGCTTTCTGTCCTGTGAAAGTAACAGCATCAATGTTTCCTCTCTTGATTCTCTAGAGAGCAAGTCTAGGAAAAAATCTGGAACATTGTAAATCTTCTTATTGTTATCAAATGAGTCTTCTGAACAAAACAATTTATAAGCATGAAAAGATGGGATGATACAAAGTATTTCATCTAAGATCCTGATTTGAAGATCTTCATGGTCAGCAGCTGTGTGTTTTTGCATATGTGTGCACTCAAACATGCAGTTTACCTTTTGAGAATTCTTGCTTTCAAGTTGTTCATAGTGAGTCCAAGCGGAAAACAAACAAACAAACAAACAAACAAACAAACAACCCTCAGGATCCCTGGCCTTGATTAGGGAGTGCATTTAAGTCCCTGTCTATTCATGGGGAGGCCACAAGAATACACTTAAAAGTGTCTAAAACAAGTTTAGTATTTGAGTCAAGATTACATGTTTTCTGGAATCAGAGCAAAATATATCAATTAGCAGTATACAGGCTGCTCTGAAACATGGACTGTATATGAAGAAAGTAGACATAAATACAAAAGAACATAATGTACTTTGACAGAAGAGGGGTTCCAGGTATATATTGCTTTTTACTGGCTATTGTTAAGAGCAAACTGAAAGCAAAATTCTACTATCCCAACTTCTTTGGCAGTGGTTGGTTGAGACAGGAGAAAAACAAAATAAATAAACAAATAAATAATAATTCCAAAACTTATAGGCTTTGATTTACTTCTGAGGATTCGTAGAATCATAAAATATTATACCATTTAGCACAGAAAACTACTAACATCAAGGAAGAATCTTAGAATTTCTTTTTTTTTCCCCCTTATAGTTAAAAATAACAGGTAACTTCATAGATATTGAAATTTCACAGAAAGAGAGACAATAGACAATTCCAAAGCATTGTTGCTGGCAGAAAAACTATGGATGGACAGCCAGTGAGGTACTTTTTGCTCAAAACCAGACAAAAAGTGATATGGCTTTTCCATATTACAATAGTAGCACCAGATTATAATGAGGAGCAGCAGTAACTCCAGAGATAACATACATTTCAAATGCCACTATTTTCTCACTAGTGCTGCTCTTTCCTATATATCTTTTGTTGTGGGGAAAATTGGAGACAGCTATAGGATGAAAGCCTTGTTAGATCAGGATGAGACCCCAGCAGGTGTTTGAGAGTGTTGTTTAGTTGGTCTGTGAAAGCGTCCTGCAGGGCACATATTTTGGGAAGGAGAGGTGGTCCATACTTGGTAGTGGCAGATTTACAGTTAGTCTCAATCACTTTAAAGGCCTTTTTGTGATGTAAAAGGTTCTCTGTTCATATGATTATAAAGTAATTAATTTTTTACCTTCTCATCTAACCACCATTCAGGTGGTTGGTAAGAAAACTAGTTAAATAAACCAAAGAGAAATGGCTTGATACAAAAGTGTCTTTTTCTATACTTAAAATCAAGAGGTTCTCTAAGTAAAAAATATTCTTCTATACTCCTATTAATAAACTATTCATAATACCTTAGCTTTCTTTGTACTCCTGTTTATATCTTCTATAGTTTCTCCTAGCAAAATAGCATACCTATCCTAGTGCGATGTCCTTCTAAAATCCCAGGCTTCACTGAAAGCCACCTTTTTGTGAAACACAATGGTATTTACTTAAATTTTTTATTAATATTTCACAATTTGCAACCTGTGGCTTCTTTACCTGCATGCATGATAATGATAAACTCATGCACTATTTTTCTTGTATCTTAATTACAAAGAGTCTTTTTTACTATACTTAACATTTCCTAAGAGCTGCAGAAGTTCCTGTGGAATTAGTCATCTGCTCCTTTTTCATTCTATGTGATGCCACTGGATCTTAAGACAAATTCTGTGCTGTTGGGCAGAATATGCTTCAATATGATTTGGATCAGTCCTACAATAATCCTACAAATTCAGGTAATACTATCTCACAGACTTGTGTTCACAGGCTCTTCCGGTCTTAGACTATATATTTGTATTCTCCTGAATCTGAGTAAGAGAGTTCATGCTGAAGAGGAAATTTGCAAACACTGCTCCCTCCCTCAGAATCAGCATATTATAAATGTAAAACAGTCTGTCTCAAAATATGAAAAAGGTTATAATTGTGAATTGTTTAAAAGAATTTCTTGCACACAAGAATCACAAAATCCATGCTTATGTTGTATAAATATTGAATAAACAAATAAGTAAATTATTCATCTTGCTATTAGGTGCAAATCTCTCATCTCCTGCTGATTTTCTTTCATGTTTGAGCCTCCTAGATCTTTTAATTTGACTTTTTTTCCGCCAACCTAGCAACCATTTTCCTCAGCTGGCCTTTTATTTTTCACCTTCACAATTTGTTTTATACCTTGAACAATATTGCTGTTACAGACTGATTCAGGAATCTTTCCTAATTCAGGATCTGATCAAAAAGTGCATTGAAATCAGTTGTAATAATCTTTGTACTGGCTCCAGGCAGGTAAACAGGGTTAAAGATTAATACAGATGAACATTTCTTCCCAACCTCCACTACAAAAGCAACATATTGGGGAAAAAACAAACAAAAGAAAAACAACAAACAAACCAACCAAACCAAACCAAACCAAACCTAACCAAACCAAACCAAACCAAACCAAAACAAAACAAAACAAAACAAAACAAAACAAAACAAAACAAAACTTAAAATAAAAAAGTGAAGCTTTAATGAAATAAAATTGTTCCCAGATGTTCCCAGGCTGAACTGACAGAGGTGTTTTGCCTAAAAACATGGGGCTTATTTATTTTTTAAGTAGAATAAAGAAGACAAAATGCATTTTGAAAATCAACAGTCTTTTTTTGAAATAAATTTATTTGGATGGTATCTAGCTAACATTGGGTTTACAGCTGCAGTGCAGAATTCTTTTGTGTCCCACTGATAAGTGACTATTATAAACCAAGCTTCTTGTGTTCTAAAAATCTGTCATTGCTTTCCCACTTGCTTGCCTTCATTGTCTCTAACTCTTTCACTGCTCACCTTCTACCCTGCCTAGCATTTTCCTTAACATTCTAACTGGTTATAATATATAATTTATATGTGTTAGAAATTAAGCATCCTTGTTCTCTTTTACTTTCTTGAAGAGTTTATCAGCAAAAGCTGTATCTCTTCCTATTACTTAAGATGCACATACCTGTGAATGACTATCTAGTGAAATATTCTGAATATATTTCTCTGTATGGAATACTATTATCATTTGTTGGAATTTATTTTTTTTTTTTTTTTTTTTTTCATATAAACTCCCTAAATCATATCCTGTGTGCAATCACCTAGGTTTTATCAGCCAAGTTCTACTCAGGTTCAGTGAAAATTCTTCCTCTCAGATTTTTGTTAAATAAATTCTCCAAACTCTTCCCTTAATCTCTTGGATTAAATTGGTTGGGGGTTTTCTACCCTATTTTAATATTTGTTCTGTGAGATCAATAAACTTGTTTTCCAGCCTTTATGGTCTGAGATCATGTAGACTACCTGCAGTTTTGAGGGGCTTATCTGTCAGCTGGGGTGTGTTTTGTCCTTTCTTTTGTGCCCATTTGGAGATTTTTGTCTGTGAGTTGTATACTCCCATCTACGACATCACATGAAAGACATTCTCTAGTCATTAAACACATTGATCCTTCACATGAGTAAGGTGTGGGTGTACAACACCCGACAGAAACTGACAGATGTTGCTGCCATAAATGACATTTGAGCAATCAAATTTTAAAATACTTGAGCATTTAATGTTCTGTTACTATACCCATCTCAGTAATTTCTAAGTACTTATTGAAGAGTTTCTGTGAGCAGCATATGGATCTAGATTTCTGTTGTAGTATATATTGAACATCAGGGTGTTACTGCCAAAAATACCATATGTAGTTCTTTCTACTGAAGGTGCATATCTTATCAGTCTCAAGGTAGAACAGACTTTTTAAGTTTTTAAGAGTTATAAGCAACATTACTTTAGTCCTCTATCGTAGAAATTCCTCATTTCCACGGTATTGTTTTTCCTCCTGAGCTTTATTTTATGAAACCTTATTCCATCAAACCATTACATCATTCTCTATAGATATAGGTACTTTGCCTTTTGAGTAGTCTTCCTTCCCATTTCAGTTCTACCCAAGTGCAAGACAGCTTGAAGTGGAAAAAAGTGTTTGCATAAATATCCCTGCTTCTCTCTGCATATATATATACAATTATATACTTGTTTTGGATGGGAGTGAGTTATTTTTCTTCATAGCAGCTCATACATTGCTGTGTTTTGGATCTGTGGCAAAAACATTGCTGATAGCACGTTGCTGCGTGATGCTTACATAGAGTCAAGGTCTTTATGCTTCACGCTGCACAACTTCAGGTAGTAGATTGAGGATGCACAGGAATCTGGGAGGGGACACAGCTGGGACAGCTGACCCAAACTGACCAGAGGGATATTCCATACCATTTGGCATCGTGCTCAACAAGGAGAGCTGTGGGGAATAAGAAGGAAGGGGGAATTTTCAGAGTTACAGTATTTGTCTTCACATGTATCTGTTATGTGTGATGAGGTCCTGCTTTCCTGGAAATGGCTAAACAGGTACCTGCCCATGGGAATTAGTGAATTAACTCCTTGTGCACACAACTTTTGATTTATCTATTAAAATGTCTTTATCTCAATGCACAAATTTTCTCACTTTTACCCTGACTTTTATAATTTTTATATTTTCTATTACAATATTAATATATTACCCTTTATCCCATCCCATTTCAGGGGAAGTGAGCCAACAGCTACGTTTACCAGGGCTCACCCAAAACAAAATTATATCTACACGTCACACTGTCTACATCTACATATCTACACTGTCTTTTCAACAGTTAGAGCAAAGTTGCTGAAAGAAATACCATATAACATTTTCTTGTTTTGTCAGACAGTACTAACATTATGCCATTCTCCCAGAGTTCTTCTGATGCCTAAAGATTTTTTATCTTTTTAGATAATTTTCATATATTGGTATTTTGGTAGACTGTTAGTACAAGGTTATAAAGCTCCTAGCATTTTTCCTACCCTTTCTCTTATATTTTAAAACAAAAAGCTAATCCTTCTAACACATACTTGGAATTCTGTTTTGTTTTACTCTTAAGAAGAAGAAGCTCGGCAAGGACATTTAGTTTTTCACTAAAACTTAGAAGACATAACAAAAAGTGGTACAAAGTCCCTGGAACAACTGCAATGGAGCAGAACCCGGAGGAAATTACCTAACCAAGTAACTGGACAATATTTGTTAGATATATTAATTAAGTAACCTTATAACAATTGTAGAAAAAATGTATCACGTGTGCATATAGCCATATTGTGCACTTGAAAGCTTTCAATTAAAGACTTTTATCATTTTAACCCTTTGGAAAGGTTTTGTGTTTTATTCCACACAACACTTCATTGGTTCACCAGTCCTTACTTGGCACTCAGTAGTAAGACAGCAAACACTACAGGGTAGTAGTCTTCACTCAGCCACTTAGTTCAGTTAATGACATAACAAACTCCATCAATATTTGCAGAGAGGAGTCCCAAAAGACTAGTTGTTGCCAGTTCAGTTTTTTTTTTGTTGTTGTTTATTGCCTTTTCTTTGCATATTGGACTCTATGCATGATTGTTGTTCTTGACACAGATAATCCATGGGAATAAGGCTCTATTGGGTGATATTCAAACAAAAACGCTTGTAAACATTTGAAATTTGTTTGAAGTGACAAGTATTGATGATAGCATATCACACAAAATCTATAACCACTGCATGTTGAAGGTATAAGCACCCCGCTTTCTCTGTTTGTCTATCATCCATCCATCCATCCATCCATCCATCCATCCATCCATCCATCCATCCATCCATCCGAAATACTTTTAGCATATGATATCATGTGTCTGGTATTTTGATTTTTTCTTTCCATCAGTATACAGAAGTCAATAAATAATTGTTGTTAATAGTTTATGTATTTAAATTTTTGAAGAAGTCTTGTCCAAACAAAACCTGTTATTTCCTTTTTGTAAGATTTTACTTTGTTGTTGTTGCTAAAGATTTGTCTGGTTCTTTATCCAGAATTTATGTGCTTGCTCTTTGGGGATATACGACCTTTTCAGCTCCATGATATACTTGACAATTCAGAGCTGCTGTAGCAGGTAATGGCTTCTGAGTAAACAGAAAGTTTTACTTATTAAAAAGGGTCTTTCTTTTCCAGTGTTTCTGCTTGGGAATAAATATCCAAGTCGTATAGGCCTTTTGTTAATACGCTTATATATTATCAAGTATTTGCTATGGCTTTGAATATTTTTGTAATTTTATGCTATACTTTCTAAAAGAAAAATTCCTATAAACTTCACTCTGCTGCTATCTTTATAGACAGACCATGGGAAACAGGACTTTTCAAAATCTGATAAATATTTATTATAATCAAATTATAACTATATCTGTACTAGCCTGCTAGGCTCCAGCAGAAGTCCTGGTCTAAAGGTTCTCCACAGACCTCTAAAATTTTTTTTTTTTCATCATTAATTTACTTTTTTTAGCTCCATTTTATGCAGAAGTCACAAAGTCTTGGGTTCTGCTGCCCTCTGAATCAGTCTCAGCCAGAGACACAAGTAGACCCTGTATCTCTTCTGATTAAAAGAAATATAAGTTTAATTGCAGTATGCTGCAATATATTTTAATTTTTGATAGCAGACCACTGCATTTCAGTCACTATTCCATGCTTCAATTAATTTGAAGTGTCACTAATATTACTTTTAGTGAAGCAGGATGAAGTTGTAGTTGGCATAAAATTTGGCAGCATAGCTTAAATATACTTTTCAAAGACTTAACTTACCCTTTGTGCAACTTTGCTTTGTGACCAATATTTCCCCAAATCTTACATAAGCCTTAAATCTTAAATGCTCTGGAAATACATAGAAGCAAAATTGTTACAGAATGATTTCATTTAAAAAATGTCATTAAAAAAATTAAATGCACAATTAATTGCTTTATTTCAAATAACATCCTGGTTGTTGGGCCCTAAAACTCTTGGTTTCATGCTGTTATCTATTTTGGGGATTTTTGTATTTATTTAAGTGATCAAAAGAGTGTTGGTATTTTTTTGGTGTAACTGTCGTAGAGTACATAGCCAAGACCCCTGAATAGTTAATGCAACCTTTTATCCTTTATCATTTTCTTTTATGAGCTAAGGGATTGTTCATTCAAGTTCCTCTAATCCTCATAATAGCTTAGCCATTATTACAAATCCTAGCTTTTTGGGTAGCATCTAATTTCTTATTAATCTCATGAGTGCTGGAGGAGTCTTGTTAAATTAAAATGAAGCATCACTTTTTGCCCATGATTTCTTTTGTAATTCAGTACTTTATGTATTAAAAAATATAGACTATTAGCTGTGGATTCAGTCTGCATATTCTTAGTTATAGTCTTTAATTTTGCAGATATATGCCCTATATTAATGCCCCTAACAAGACGTGACAGGAAGTGTGCTATTTTTTATTAAATAAACCTTTTGTCCTGGGAAAGAAACTTAAGAAATAAAAAATTCTATTCGAACAGTAGTTAGTATTTTAAGCAACTTTATTATTTCCTTGCACTCAGTTGTACTGTCAGTAATAATTTTTAGGAATTTAAACTTAGTGATACAATTCCATACTTCCCCCCACCACCAACCTCATTAACTGATGTCCTGGCATTACCCAAAAGGAAAACCACACTGCATCTACTACAGACAGAACTTCATGACAAAAGAGCCTTAGGAATTCTCTCTAATGCTGAGATGTAGCTCTCCCTTGCATTTTTGTTTTGCACAAGAGAAAGTTAATGGAGAAGTTTGATGGAGAAAGTTAATATGAAATGAAATTATTTGGTTTTTTTTTTTTTTTTGCTTTAAGAGTAGTTGTGTTTCTTTTTAAGGGGGTAGGGACTGATCGTCTGAAGAATATTAAGGAGACAAGTTTGGTCAACGTCTACTTCAATAGCATAGGCCACAAGTCACATGTATTTAGTTTTCTATTTTGAAACTATCTCTCTGTACCTCCATTGCCTCTGCTGTATATTAGTGACTGCAAGACATTCAAATTTTGCCTACACCGTCTTGGGAATTGAATCCCGTTCCATTCCTTGTGTAAATACATTTATGTCTGAACTTCTGAACTTGAAGGCATCCAGTTTAACTGATATGTAAAAGCAAAGAACTGAAGTATTTCAAACACCCTGAGACTATACTTGTATGAAGCAGGAAGTCCTGGGTTCCTACAATCAGAGCTCCTCAGTCTGTAAATGGTCATGCTAAACAGGCCCTATCTTTGAATTATTACACTTTCCTGCTTTAAAATAAACAGACGTGGTCCCACTGTCTAGAATGGTGTCACCGCAGTGACCCAGTCCTCTGGGACTTGTTTGATGAAAGGATAAAGGAGAAGAAGGCGTGGATGAGCAGGGTGAGGTGGTAGCAGTGGCTGGGCCATCTTTCATGTGATGAGGAAACCAAGTGATCTGGGAGAAAACAGACAGGAACTAGGTTTTAGGAATAAGGTGCATCTACCCAGGTAATTCCTTTTCCTACTTGTCTGAAAATCCCTTCTGCTCCTTCCAGCCATTTTTTAATCTTGCTAGTCATTAGTATTGGTCAGGCTGAAATCTCTAAATTCATTGCTGGCCAAAGAATCCAAAGGGACAACAGGCCGACACTGCTATGACATGGACTGTCCATAACCCAGATGTGACAGGCATGGAGAGCTGCTTACAGTGTCCTGGGACAAGTTAAATGCACAAGAGCATCATAGGATTCCGCAGGACTCAGACAAAACACTGAGATTTTTCCTGCATGCCTCTCTTAAGGAGGGAGTGCTCCCATTTGGGGCTCCTTTGCATTTACATTTGCAGCTTAAAGATCAGTTTTACAATATAAAACCTGGTCTTAGGATAAACATAAATATGGCCTCAGTAACAGGCTAAGAGTAAGGTAAGGTAACACAATGTAAGGTAACTATCTTGACATATACATAAATAATGTAAGTGTAGTGAATGGGAAAAAAAAAAAAAAAAAACCCTGTTTTTTCTAGTTTATACATCAGAATAAAGGGTCAGTGTTTCCATTCAAAGTGTGATTTTTTTTTTATGTCGTAAGCAAAAGCATTATATTTCCTATATGATAAAATATGAATAAATACTGATTAACATTTCTTGAGGTTCAGTGTTTTAAATATGTCTCCTTTTTACACTACCTCTGTTACTGAAATTATTTCAACCCAAAAAGTCATTTTTATTTTGTTGAAGAGATAGAGAATATCTTGTAATACATCTGGAGAGAGGAGACAGCGGGGTTTTTAACAGAAGAGATTTGAGAAACTTGCCTCGTAGAGCAAAACCACACCAAAACAAAACCAAACCAAGAAAAAAACAAAACCCACACTGTCACAACAGAAGAAGTAAAAAACGGAATGAGAGTAGTTCAAGCAAAAAAGACAATGTCAGCAAATGAGCACAACCTGGCCATTAACAATTTAGGCTGGACTTGAGACAAAAATTTTCAGTCTCTTGAAAGATGACATTTCTGGAACAGATTGCAGCATAAACAGTGGGAACTACACAATGCAGTGAAACAATTTAAAATTAGGCTTGGAATAAGTTATAGGAGCATCTACTTCACTTAGGATGGAACTTGAAGAACTAGCATGATTCAGCTCTGTGAAGTGTAATTAAATGATGCAATGAGTCTATTATATGACATTTCAACAGTAGTGTTTTCTGAGGGCAATACTAGCTTGACTTAAATTTTTTTTCTTTGTTGGCCAGGAAGTTTTAAATTGTGATGTTTTTTCAGCTTCAGATTATATTTTACTGAGTTCTTCTTAAAATAGTTAAATTAATAAAATCAAAAATTTTATTAATACTTGTATATTCCCCAGCTGAAAAAAAATTGGAGATAAAAGTATCATGAGGCTTTTGTCCAGGAATTATCTGGAAAACAAGATACTATTGAGGTTCATTCATATTTGAAATTCATAAGTCTCATGCAGGAGCATATATTATGTGTTTGAAGCACCACTCTTTAACAGTGAATTATTTAACTAACCAACAGAATAACAAAGTAAGAAAAGTGAAGAAATTTATTATAAGTAGTTCTGAAGCCATTCCAGAAAACAAACTCTCCAGAGAGTTCTCTTTCAGTCCATACAAAGTTACATGTATTTCAGGGTGAATCAATCTTCACTGAATGCGCTTAGAACAATTCCGTCAATGAGAATTTCTGTATAGCAATTAGTTTATCTGATAAACCCCTTCTATTTAAGTTTAATTTCAACAGCAACCACCTTATAAAAGGCTAATGATATTCAGGTTTTTTGTCATCCTTTCTCATTTACACTTGAGACACATAATTTTTTCTCAGTCTGTAAATGAGAACAGTTGAGAAAAGTGATTTTATACTCTAATAGCAAAACTTTATGCTATAAACTGACCTTATATAGTAAATCATCTCCCATTTCCTAATATAAAGTGATCCAGTCCTTTGTACACAGTAATCTCATTCTCTGCTGTTCTACTCCCCACCAAAGTTATTGTTTATATTTTTGCACAGCAAGCTACTACTATTTGTATTCATCACTTTGAATATTAGATACACCAAACCTCCATTCTTGATGACTTTATCAAAGACATTCCTTCAGTCCTATTATTTAACTTCTCTAGAACCACTTTTTAATCACTTTTTCACCATCTTTGTAAGTCTTTATTTCTAGACTTGCATTATATTAATTTGGTTAATACTCCTCTTGTGTAATATTCTGTCAAATATTAAATTGAAACAGAATTACCTCCTATAGTTTTCCTTATTTATATGAAAGAAATTAATGAGGTTGCAAGATCTATTTTTGCATGTGTTCCTTTAACTATCCATATGATTATATGTTTTCTTGATCACTTCCTCAAAACTGATCCTAAAGCTTTACTCATCTTAGCTACAAAGGGTTTTATAACATTAGAAAATAGAAAATATAGGATTGACAGCTTAGAAAATGTGTGATTGCTACCTCTTCTGATTTAAGACTTATTAAAAATCTTTGTCATTACACTCGCAATTTCCTGTGGCAGCTGTCTCTGTATTTAGAAATGGAGATTATCCTTCCTTTCTCCACCGCTGCTCTCCACACCTTGTGACCTGAACACACCTATGTTCTCGAGTTTTCTTTTTAAGTTAGGTGCCATGATTTAATTTCTACAGTTTATTTTAAATTATGCCAACCCAGGTTTTAATTTTGCAGGTATAATTTTGTTCCTACAGGTAAAGCCAAAAATATATACTTGCACAAATTGTATCTATTGTGTGGATATCTATTTATTTAAATTGCAGACTTTATTGACTGCCAGTACAAAACTGCACCTAAGATGACTATTTGGAAAATATGGCTATTAATGACAACAGTGCAGGAGTAAAGAAATAAATTTGTTGTTTTATTAAAATTATAATTTTCTCTACATACTGAATGTTCATTGATTTCTGACACATAACAGTCTTTTTGTTGTTGTTGTTTCCATGACAGATATTGAGTCAGTCAGATGAGACAGAGTCATAAAGCAGAAACTCCCACAAGTTCAGCTGTAAGAATGTTCATGTAAAATAATCCTACATAAACCTAGCACATTCACACTGCACTGAAGTCTGTGGATTAATGCTCTAGGATTTGTTTCCTGTGGGCATAATAGAGACATCCCACCTGTCTAGAAAGGATCTCACAGAGATTAAAACAAAAAAACAAAACAAAACAAAACAAAACAAAACAAAAAAAAAACATCAAAAAAAAGTTTTATAAGAGAGTAAAGAAATACTCTCTCAGAGTAGAAAGTTCAGAAAAGAAGATTTAGCTTTTGCAGAGAATAATAAATCCACTGTCAGCTGATGGCATTTATAAACTAATCGTCAACAATAAAATAACATCAATAAGGAGGAATTTACACCATAACAGAAATTATGAACCCTTTTCACATCCTCAGAAATCCCTGTGATTTCTTACAGATTAAGTGAGACACTGAGGTTTGTGGTGGTGATGTCTACAAAGACAAGAGCTAGCTTCTCAAGGAGTGTATTACTCAGTGGTCACTGATTGTGTAAGGATTTCTATCACTTTTTTTATACCTGGTTTTATGCGCCCCTGGTTATCTAAAACAAACAAACAAATGAACAAACAAACAAAAAACAAACAAACAAACAAAAACAAAACCAAAAAAGTGCAGGAAATGGTTATAGATTTTAAAAATGTCTATAAACTAAAATATAACTATCATATTACCTATCTAGGAGGATGAGTTCACCAAGAGACAGTGTGAATGAAATAAAAAGATGCTGGCATATTCACAATGAGGTGAAAATTTATTATATGTACATGAAGTACTTTGGAAATATTACCACCAAAATTTGGGAAACATGTTTTCTCAAAATGTTTAACAGCTTTAGGTAGAATTCAGACTTAATCTTGTCACATTAATGTAAATGTTGAGTGTACTGTACAAGAAAACATCAGATTTGAAGTCTGAAGTCAATTGTTATATAACTCTGAGATTTCCCTTGTGAGATATTACTTTCAGTCACTCCACTGATCTCTTGAGTACTGACATGTAGTCTCAAGCCAAGTCTGAAGATCCACCAGGTATAGTTAACTTTTAAGATGAGCTTTGAAGATTCATCACAATCATGAAAGTTTTCTCCCATAGTGCATTCTCTTAGCTTGTCCTCATGTCCTCTTCCAATTATTTCTTGGCTGAACAATTCATCATAGTTTCTAAGGGCATGTGCTTTCTTATATTGTGCTATTTAGGTAAGGGGAGGGAAAAAAAAGTCAAATTCCTGAGATAATGTACCTGAAAAATGTATTTCTTTCCTGAAATTCTCGGAATATAAGCAAAAGTTTCACCATCAGGAACAGAGTACCTAATTTGAGACAATGGCAATTTAATTACTAAAATTACAAGAATGCTTCAAGGCACAACTGAAGTCAATACAAGAACTTCTGTGAACATATAAATACAAATATTATGAAATGTTGAAAGATCTGATAAAATAAAGCATTCCCAATCTAACAAGAGCAGTGAATCTGAGTACCTAGACAATGAAAACCCTTAGTGCTGTGTCCTCCCTCTGAGGATCCCATTTTAGTCAGGTATTTAAAGATCTGTGGCTGTGCAGTCAATCAAGCATAAGCATGCAATATGAAGAAGCATGTTAAAAGGTTAATAGATTATAGGTTAATAGTGAATTATTATGATTAAAGGTTAATAGTGAATAGGCACTGGTTTTGAACTCTTAAGGCCCAGTGTTAGTTCCAAATGTTTTTTTCTTCCCTCTTCAACTCAAAAAGTATTCAGGTTGCAAGAACTTTGTGCATTCAGTATTTCATTTATTTCTTATGTCATAATAATAAAAAAAAGACAAATAAAAATGTTATTCACTACAAAAACTATTCTTTGTTCCAGCAAAAAACTAAAAACATAGACTGAAACATTAGATTTTGTACTGAAAGTTAGTGGTCAGTTAAACTGCACACCTGAACTTCCCAGCATCTTAGTGATAGCAGCATCAATTGGCTATTTTTCAGAATCAATCCCTTTTTTCCCCCTGCACAGTGAAGGAGATGTTGAAAGCATCCTAGAACAAAGGAGGAAGGTTCAAAAGGTGTATACACTACTGCATGTAATTAATCTCAGCATTAGATGCCTGGTAGTGTTCTGCAGAGAGGTAACCTGATGTAACATATCCTCATTATGCCAGTGAATGCCATGTGACATTCCCTGTGCCACTGCTGGAACATGCCTGAACCAGCTTGGATATTGTTCTACACTTCTGTCATGCAGTTCACTTAAAACAGGAGGAGATGCTTTTCCAAAGCCTGGAAGACAGCATGAACGATGCCTTTATTCTTCAATAACAACATACATTAAGTTGTAAGAAGTATTTGACTTTCTTAATAAATTTAGTCCTATTTTCTTTCTTGACTCTATCTAATATTTAAGGAATAGGTTGCACAAAAAGTGCAGTGTCGCAACAGAATTTTCCTACTTACTCTTGGTGCTTCAGAATAAATGGATGCAGAAAAACATTTACTTAACACATTCTAGGTGCATCATTTTAGGAATGCACTTATGAGCTAATGAGCATTCATGATACATTTCTGTTCACAGATAGTTCCTTTTTTAATGCTGCTGAATAATGCTAGACAGTAAAACTCCTTAAAATTACACTTTATACATAACAAATAAATAAAATGAGTGTCTTGTAAAGGTAGCGTGGTTTTTTTAGTTACAATAACTGCTTTATTCATTTGTAACTCTGCTATCTATAACTTATGTAGCCACTGTAACTCAGTGAATATGGCTTCACATATAGCTATCAATCTTTTCTGGGTTACTTTTTTCTTTTTCCTCATTTTATGAGATGTTACTCTAGTGAAGCTGTGCCTGACTTACAGGAGGCGTCTTTTATTCTTCCTGATATACCATTTAAGATCTTTATTCTTTTTTAGATGCAAAATTAGTCTATCACATGATGAATGCTTATGAATAACTTAATAATATTTGGTGAGACACCCCTGAGATCCGTTTTTGGGATTTTTAGCTTCACGAAACATTACTCTTTCCACTGGTCTTCCTTGTTCAGCCAGTTTCTGTAGACTGAATAATCTAGTGTGTAGATGAAAAATTAAATTTAAAATCCAAAGATTTTATAGGTTGAGAAATAATTCCTTAGAGAAAGTTAGACAGTTTCTTGGATGAATTATACTTTCCATTGTCACAATTATCCCACTCTGATGACCACGCCATGGAAAGAATGAGACACCTACTAGCTTTATACATTAACAATGTTTTTAGTAATATTATTACTAGTACATAATTTTTTGTATTTTGCAACCAAAAGGTTTTGATCACCATGTTTTTAGCATACGAGTACATGACAAGTAATTGTCTTTTATAAATATATATGCACACACACCCCCTGGAATCAAATACTCTGCTTTAGCATAGTGAAAGGATATTGGATACTCATTATCTATCCTTTACTTAAGACCCTTTAAACTCCAAATCAATAACAAGAATGGAAACATAAATGAAGAAATCACAGGTCTAGAGTAGGATTTTGATACAAACTCACCATGTTTTGCTGTAGGTTCTCCTTCTCAGCAAGTGTAGAGGGAAAACAACAGAAAATTCCACAGAACTGTGAAGTAATTCAGTAATTAGTTCACAATTCAGTAAGAGATTTTCTATTCGAACAAAGAAAGAACAGAAAATACCTCTTCTTTTTGAGTAAGTAAGTAAGTGCAAAAGAAATGAGATGGCAGAGAATGACAGAGTTGTTTACCTTAAAAATCTGATAAATTTTATAGGTAAGCATGACATTGTCATAAATGTGAATCATCTGCTGTTACCATAAAATGATAAGAGCTGAGGAAGATAACTTTATGCCTTGGGATATAAGTGATAACTCTTGAATCACAGGAGGAAACCCCTTTCCTAGATGCTGTTCTAAAGAAGTAGGTGCAATGTCATTGTAATTATGAACCACATTTTATCGGCTGCTGGACATCTGTAAGGACACCATTCCAAACACCTGCTATTTAGAAAACTGTCAAGAAGAAGTTTTCTAAGAGCCAGAATCATGGTGAAATCATTAAGAATTAGCACTGCCTAAAACATGAATAGTGTTCTGGTCTTTCTAATCTGGTATTCCAAGAGATGTCATCTCCAGATCAGAATATAAAATAATTAGTTTTTTAGATCTTTGCCTAGACCTCTGATCCAGGCAATCTTGTGTGAATATTTAAGGACCTGTCCCTAAAGATCTGCTAAAAGATTTGCATAAAACTTTGTATTTCCTCTGACATAGAGGGCGTGTTTTGAAGAGCACTTACTGCATGTCCATCGTTCCATTTGCCTTCCTGTCAGGTTGCAGGGGGCTGCTCCACAATGGAAGCTAGGCTGTGGCTGCAGTCCAGGCAGGGCTTTGTCCCATCAAACAGGGAACTGGGAACCCAGCCAGAGTCAGGGTGGGAACAGCACCAGGCCTGGGGACCATCACACAAGGTGAGGTACGGTCAGGCCCAGGGTCACCCTAGGACATCCATCCATGAAGCCAGTACTGCTGGAGGCAGGGCTGCCCACAACGCGAATCTGAGTGTGCAAGCCCCTGGGCTCATGGGCTGGAAGCCGCTATTGGGAAACCCCAGCTGAGGCTGCTCAGATTGATGGAGCCTTGTTGAATTCCTCAGGGCCCTAAGAGTTCATAGAATCGTGGAACATGTTGAGTTGGAATGGACCCATCAGGATTGTTGAGACCAACTCCCAGCCCTGCGCAGATCACCCTAAGAGTCACACCATGGGCCTGAGAATTGTCCAAACGCTTCTTGAACTCTGCAGGCTTGGTGCTGGGACCACTTCTTTAGGGAGCCTATTCCAGTGCCCAGCCACCATCTAGGTGATATTTTTTTTCCTGATATCCAACCTAAATGTCCCCTGACTCGGCTTTGCCATCAAATAAAACAAATATTAAGGTAATTTCTAGGGTTTTCTTTCCTGATTTTCCCCTAAGCAGAATTGACATAATGCCATTTTTTTGGCTGAGATAAAGACATTTTAGACAGCCTTAGTGTAGTATATATTTAGTTTTTATTAAAAATTGTAAAAGGGAACCTAAAAAAGCAAATCTATTATTTTAATCTGCTTAGGGCTGCCCTTGACAAGCAGCAACATGAAAATATAAGTTCTGTAGATAACATAGATATCCAAATGCATGCACACGCACACTTAAACACACAGATGCATATATTTAATTTATAAAAGTACAACTAAGGCCTTTTCTTCAAAAGTATAAGCTGGCAGGTTAGATATATAGTATTTCAGCTCTGTGGAACAGTAGGGAATGGACAATAAGACTACTTCTGTTGTCCTTTCACAAAAGCTAAGTTATCCATTGTTAACTTTCATGAAAACATCTGCACCAACAAAAAGCATTTTTATATTCAAGTTCCCAAGGAAAGTAACTACAAATATTTCAGTACAGAGAACATTGTGGGTTTTTTCAATCTATTTCAGGTTAAAAGACAGTAGTCAGTTGTGACTTAGTTAAATCTCTTAATTTGTTTTGATAACTAAACTGTATAGACAAGATTTTGTTGTTAGTTTCATAATTGAGATGTTCTCTTATGCATTTTGGCTGAGTGATTTCTCACTGTGCTTCATTTACAACTGCACAGCCTCTAGAGTCTGTAGAAATCAGATGTTCATGCTTCTGTTTCATCGTGTGTTGCTTGTAATTAACTTTTATTGTCAAAACCTGTCAGACTCATGACTATCTTACTGAACCAAGAATTATATTTGATGCATTTAAACCAAAATTAATCCTTTAAGTTATTTGTGTTAATCTGGCATAGGACCAAATCCCCAACAGGTTTAAGTAAGCATAAAGCTGTTGACTTCAGTGAAGAGATGGTAATTTACATGAGCCAAGAATGTAACTGAGCAGGCCTGGCAGTGCTATTTTGAAAACATTTTACTGATTTGAAGAATCTAAACTCGTATAGGCTTTTATTTTGCCAACACACATGTTGCATACATTCTTGTAATTAAAATAATTTTAATAATAATACTTTTTTTTTTTTTTTTTTTTTCACTGACTTACTCTGAATACTTTAGACACAAATCAGAATTTTAATTCAGTTGCTTGTATTAAAGTGGAAATCTGTGGCTTTAGATTTTCTGGGTCCAGAAATTACCTATTCCTTAACTGCAGTGACCCATGCTTGTAGGGCCTGGTCGAACTCCTACTTGTTGATCTCAAAGTAATTGTTACACCAGAAAACCCTAACTGTCCTTGATGAAGGGCTAGTCACCGGGGATCTCCGTGATGGAAAATCAAAACTCCTCCAGCCTGATGTACAGCTGTGATCATGTCTACCTGCTGTTTTTTGTTACCATGACCTTAAAATGTCTCTTCCACGTCCTGGAGTAAAGGAGCAGTAACTTTCTCTGTTTATACTGTGACATCTGGTGCACAAGAGAGAGTGGTAACAAAATGACCTTTATTTTTTTTTGCCGTCAGTAATAGGGTTTTTTTTTGGGGGAAAGAGGTTTTCACCATCTGTCAAAAGCATTTCCTACCCATTTAAGAGTAACAGCAATTGTTAATAGAATATACTTGCTATGATCAAGCTGCTCTATTTCCCTTAAATTATTAGGTAGTAAAAAAATAATTGAAAAATAATAATGCATATAATTTTTTTTTTTTTTTAATTCCCAGTGTTTCCAGACAATGGAGCATGAAATTTCAATAATATCTCTTCATCAAAATTGGCTGATCAACAATTCCAGAGTAGTCACTGCTTTTGAGTATTTCCAAGAGATTCTTGTAAGTCTGAGGCTGAAATCTCTCCAGCACACCTGAGCATGAAAAAACAAGTGTTTAAGCATTGATTCTGGATTACAGATAATGAATGTCAGCTATTTTGGGCAGGGAGAAGAAAAAGTCAATTTGAAAAAGTCAAATGCAGAGGATCCCACACACAGATAAGATCTAGAAGGAAAAAGATACTTCAAAATGATCTTTAATTCAGAACTTTCCTCCCCAGTCTTTTATCTAAACTTCTTTATTGAAGGAACTATCTTAATTTGGGATTTCTGCTTATTTGTTACTCCTTGACAGGTACTTACAATAGGTTTGAGGCTCTTAAAGAGATAGCGACAACACCTTTCCTTTGATGGAAAAGCAAACAATTATGGTCAGCACAATGTGAAATACTGAGAAGAGTTTTGCAGACAGCATGTACTGAGGTTTCTTTCTACAGAAGATGAACAGCAGTGCTGTGAAGCAAACTCTTCAAATGATTACTGGCCTTCAGAAGCATCACCATTATGTATTTCTGATATGACATTTTAGAATTATGTTGGGGGCAGTGAAAGTATGGTTAGATCCTTCCAAAACTAAGATTTCCCACAAAACATTGAAATGGTTTGAATGACAAAATCCTTGCCTAGCAAACACAAGCAACTTTTTCTACTGATTTTTGGTTCCACAGATTAGGGTTCCTGGCTGGAGAATGAAACATGTTACAGACAGTAGTCCAAGGTTTTTGTTCTAGAAAGGTCATTATTATAAATTAAACAGAGATCTCTTCAAACTACATGGAATTATTTATAAATCTGGGGGTTTTTTAAAAATTTTTTAATCTGAAGATCTCTCCATGGTAGGTAATGACAGACTTTGAAAGCTTTTTTACCATAGAAATAAATCTGGTAATTAAGCACTTGACTGAGGCCCTGATCTTTTGAAGTACATAGTATGTGGGATAGACAATGATAATTTCTACAGAAAAGTATATAAATTCAAAAGCATCTTTTAATCTTAATAATGTTATTTTTTGCCAAGATTTGTTTTTATTTTATACCTGTTTAATTTGGGACTATTGAAATGAATTCTTCAGGTTGTGGTGGTTTCTTGTCACACTGAAACCACCATGTAAGTAAACCACACTGCTTGCCAGCCACCATGTAAGTAAACATCGAGAAAAAATTGTATCTCTGAATAAATAAGCACTGAAATAAGCACATCATGTTTCACACATCATCATTTAGCACACATATTTCAAGAGAAACTGCTTTCCTACAGCAACTAGTTCTTCATAGGCATTCTGTATTTTTCTGCTTCTGCATCTTCTATGTCTGCTTCTACACTTTTTCCATCCATATCACTGAAGGGTTAACTTATTTTGTACCCTCCTCTTCCTCTGCATTTATCTCACATGAAGCAGCTTCGATAGTTGCAGTCACCCTACAAGTGAAATGGCAGGCAGGCTCCTCCGAGATAGCATTAGCACTCTGTGAGCAGCTGCTAGGGGAACACAAAAACACAGTGCACTCTATCTAGCTTATCCCAGAGTCTCAGACTATTTTCTGTATGATAGCTCCTTTTCCAGCTGGTTTGACACTGGAAGTCCCAAGGCGCCTCAAATAACTATGCTTGTGGGGTGATAGACCTATTCATTGAACTATTAGCAGAAGCATTAATTTCTTTGACCGAGAGTTAGAAATTATAATAAATCTGACTGATGCTACATTTGATAATGATTTGTGAAGCCTCTCATTTTGAATATATTAATCTAAACTGCAGTTGATGAAGTAATGAGGAGGAAGTAAAACTGTCTTTACTTAAAAGAACATAAATACTTCACTGCAAATGTTCTACTTCTGGGCAAAAAGTAATTCAAAATGCCCACACGTACATGCACTTATATAAAATTGCATATCACATGAACTCACAAAGACTAGTTTGTCAGTTTTACTTTAAAAGAGAGAATAATTGTTCATAATAGTGCTAAATAAGTTGTTTTCATTCTGGAAAGTTAACTATTCAATTTCTATGTTTGAAGCAGAATATCAACTATGGACTCCAGAGGGATGTTGTCTGCTTCTTTTCATCTTCAGCAGATGAATTTTGCCTATGGTGCTTGATTCATGACTCGAGAGAATATAAAATGCTACTATAAAATAAAAGATATCTACAATGAAAATACAGTTATAGATTACTGCACAGAACTGTGATGCTCTTCAGAGAGTTTTATAAAATAGAATCTCAAATTCCATCTTTTTTTCTGCAATGAAAAGCAAACTCATAAGACTTTTAGTTGACTTATAAAAGAATCAATCATATTTGGAAAGTTTGTGCATGAGCTGTTTAGTCTTTTTTTCTTTAACTTTTTGCTTATGAGAGACAAATTCTCATTTTTAAATATCTTAACTGAGAGTGAAAAAATGTAATGCAGGATTACAAGACCAGAAAAATTTGATCAGATTTCAAATTCAGATCAAATTTCTTGTACCAGTGAGGGCTAGCCAAAGATGCTTTAGAGGAAGCCTAAGAAGCCTGTAGTAGACAGCATGAGATCTGTCCCTGCCTTTAGTTTCAATCCAGTGTTAAGCAGGGGATTTAAGCCTGAAAATGAATAGGAGACAGGAGATTTAAATAAGAAAGTTTAGCAATCCCCACCAATTAGTACTACATGTATTGCAATTAACTCTGTAGACAATTCCCTATTATTTATCCATATATCTAGGCCCCAATTTCTTTGTTCTGATCACTTTCTCTGGAGATGGATTCTGAATATTTTTGTGAAGCATTTTTTATTAATTTCCTCTTTGATTTTAAGGTCTACCATGTGGTCCCATTGCTCTTGTTTTATTACAAATGAGAGCAAGCAAAGTCTGCCTTAAGCAGCTTCACACATTTTTGAATAATTTTCTTTTTTATGCATCTATTTCCTTGGCTAAGTGACACTAATCTTTTGTCTCCATTTTCATACAAGTGCTTTGTCAATTTCTGACTAACTTCTATTCACTCACCTGTGGTGTAGCAATGATTTTCTTAATACAGGACAATTGGTCCTCAAACCAATATTAAAGGTGAAATCTCATTATCATTTCAGTTAGTTTTACTGCAGCCATTTTCATATTACTGACTACTGTTTATCACATGCTCGAACACTGAGGGCTTTTTGCTGTTGCTTTTTAGTCAGGCACTGCTTTTTTATTTGGGGCAGATGAACACATTAATATTTAATACTTCAAATTTAGAAATATTAATCAGTTTTGCTTTGTATGTTGTTCTCCTTTTGTTTTGAGATTTAAAGGTAGGCAGAAAAACTGTTTTGTCTTAGCTGCAGAAGCCCTTCTTCCATCAGCCTTACAGCACAATAACACCTCTGTCTCCCAAGATGGGCTGAACACAAACTTTTGCAGGTCTTCTGTCTAGACAACTCATCCCAACAAGAGGCTACATCCAAAAAGACATTGTCTGGTCAACATAAAGAAAGAACTGCTAAATCCGTAGACTTTGTAACAAGCCCTAAATCAAGCTTGTTTGTTTAAGATTTGAGCTCTTTATTTTTATTTAATAACATTTCTTTAGCAAGAGAAAGACTCTGTTACCAGTTATTGATGCAGATAATGTAACTTTGAATAATAATGATTTACACTTGGTCAAATTTATATTCTTTTTGAAAGATTTGGCAAAGTTATCCATAATGCCCAAAGACAGACAAGATGAGAGAATAATTTACTGATACAGTAAGAATACAATGAAGCCTCCAAAATCCTTTTGCAGTGAGGCTATCTCTATGAAATGAATGAGGAAATAATTTTGTGAACCATCCTTGGAAAAATCCAGGAATCCAAACTCCTTTAAAATGCCTGATATCAAATAATATTTCTGGGGTTTTTTCCTACCGAGTCTGACCAATGTTTAATCACTTTGCTTAGTATAGGTAAGGTCAGCACATACTCCCCTA
The DNA here is from genome assembly GCF_015227805.2 of Hirundo rustica. NCBI lineage: Eukaryota > Metazoa > Chordata > Aves > Passeriformes > Hirundinidae > Hirundo > Hirundo rustica. The sequence continues at coordinate 57,924,487 of NC_053450.1, forward strand.
AAATGTTGCACTTTAGGAGGACATGGTTTTATACATGTCATAATAACCCAAGTTGCATCTGCACCAAGACAAGAGAAAGCACCAGGAAAACATCAAGCCAGGCTGTTTTCTTTCTATCTTTAATGTCCTCACCCCTGACACTGCTGTTCCTCTTCCTGTCTACCAGCTTGATAAAGCAGTAGCACCTACATGGTCTCCCTCACCTGTGCCATGCAAGAATCCTGGATATCATTAAGATCAATTACTAAGTTCTTTAATAATGGTCTATTATAGAATGAATTATTTTTTCAATAGACAGAAAACTAGCAGACATAAGACTTAAAACAGACTAATACTACACAGGAGTAAGGGCAAAAGGGAAACTACTAGTAGATATATATATAACGCGAGGTTAAAGGTACCTGTTAATGTTACAGTTAGCGAAGAAATAATATAATTTAGGATTCAATGTATCTTACTTATGTATCTAATTGTTAGTGGAGTACACATCGAGATCCTTTCTCTCAATCCCCCGGGAAGTAACCACTGAACCTGCATCCAGATTCCAGGGGGAGGTCCCCCACACTTTCAGGGTTTATGTATATAAGGCTTCTGCCTCTGTGATAACTCCTGTGTCTTTTATACTTTATAAAACAGTGTCTCTAAGTCAAGAGTATTATCTCTTCCCATATCAGCTCCCCAGAATAAGATACTGATTCTTAGCAGAGGTTTGAGCCCTTTTGGTGCCAAAGATAACCCTTTGCTGGGCATTTCACCCCAGGTTATCTCTTTATGCACCATCTGTCAATACATTTACATTTCTCCTTAAAATTAACAGCTCAAAGTAAAATTCCAGGGAAACATATATATGTATCTAGATAGATTATATAAATTAAAGATATAGATGATATAGATGTAGGTATAGATATAGATGATATAGACATAGATAGATAGATATAGATACAGATATAGATACAGATGAGATAGAGATAGAGATAGAGATAGAGATAGAGAGAGATAGATAGATAGATAGATATAGATATAGATTAGATAGATAGATAGATCTACATAGATAAAAATATAGAGATTTGTAACAAATCCACAGTTATTTATGTCTTGGTTTGGAAAAGACAGGTGTCTATAAGCGAAAGCTGGAATTTCTTTTGGAATGGAGAATGTAGACCCGCTGCCTCTAAAATATTATGATTTTGCAATTAAAGACTTTTAGGCAAAGATTTGGGAATAGGAATAGCAGTTCATTACTAGGAATATTAAAAATTACATATGTAGTAAAACAAACAATTAAAAAAAAAAAAAAAAATCTCAGGACCACTGACAGAGTCAGAACACAACCTGACACCCTGGTTAAGGTGTTGGGAGTAATCTAAATAAGTTCTCCTGAAGTAACAAATATTCTGTTGGAGTGGAGATGATCTTGTAGAAGCATCTAGTGGTAGTAAGATGGGCCCGGTCTTTCCTCTGGGAATTCTGTAGAAAACAGACTGCCCTGCTGCGGTTAATTTCACCTGTTACCTAGGTAGGAATCCTTGGCTCCTCCCACTGGGTAGAGCATCTCACAATGGGATGATGTAATGTTGTGGTGAGCCTTAATGTCCCATTAACAGAAGATATGCCCCTGGAGGGAGGATGGGCCATGGAAGAGATAAGGAACATGGCTCCACCTGGTTTTAACAGCTGGTCCAACTGAAGGCAACCACCCCCTCCCCCCAGAGTTAAAACAAAAAAAAAATCTTCGACTGGCTTCAACAGTTTGGGAATAGAATACATGCTTTTGGATATATATTGCAACCTAAGACTATTTATTATACAGTGTCTTTGCTGAGGAAGTGTCCCTAGCAGGCTTGAACTCCACAGTTCATTCCACAGAGCTAATTTATAAGTTGTTTACATATGTCCAATAGTGTTTATAGGTAAAAAAGAGACAGACCTTAAAGTTTTTAAGGCAGAACATGCTTTGTTTTCTGTTCCTGAATAGTTTGATAGATATATACTCAGCTGATATAACCTTAATTTTGTGAATAATGAAATAATAATTATAAGTGCCTGGCAGAAGTTTATTTTTAAAATAAATTGGATTAATTATGTACCAATGGCATGAGCTATTGGCATAAATAATACTTACTATTCTTGGAGTATACTGAATAATGAGAGTGAGAAAAAAATATTTTTCCTAAAGTGATAGTCAGGACTGAAAAAAAGAAGTATAACTTAAGACAAGTGAATGACAGGGAGTTGTAAACCTCCCTTTATAATAGTACAAGACAGTCTCTCAAGCCTAATCAATCACAATGTAACACATGATAACACAAGTAGCTATTATGACAAAAGAACACCTACATGATAATTGACATTTCCAAGCCTATTAGATTGTTATTAAGAAAATGGTGATGTACATCTAGGAAACATAAACCTTCTATTTTTTCCAAAGTGTTATTCAAAGATGCATTTATTTGGACAGACAATATTAAACTATCAGCCCCTATGCCAAAAATTAGCAAGCTAGCAGGAAATCTCTACAAAAAACCTTCACACAGACCTAGTAAATGTCACACTGTCACTGAGCAAATAAACCATGTTACTTAAAATTCCTACCCCTGCAACTCAGCCATCATCTATGGGTTTGGGAGTTTATCTAATGTTCATTGTGGTAGTCAGTAGCACTGGTAAAATTCAGTCACGTATTCTTACAATAAAAAGACCAATTAGATATTAATTATATACAAATTCTTTGATATGCACAAACCCAAGGCAGCTGCAAAGCTAAATCTAAAGCCACACTTCTATATTCTTAGCAAGCAACTCTTTGCTGAAAGTACAGCTATTAATTGGAGCTCAAGAATTGCTAGATATATATTTCATGTCCAGCTGAAAACCTACTCAAAACTCATAAACTTTACTATAAACTTGTGCAAAAGATGCATCTCCAAACATTTGTGGGTTCAGTATCAATATTGCTCATTGAAAAGACTTCTAATAATATCTGTCAAATTACAATTTTTTTACCACCATACACTTTTACCAATGCTATGAAGGTTATCACCACCTCTTCTTTAGAGATGGTAAGTAACAAGTTGCTTCACAGACTTTAAGAAAATTTTAGACACTCTCAGTTAAAAAACACTCAAGCAACACTGGTTTATACCAGGAAATTATTAAAAGCCACTTTTTCTTCTTTAACAGAAATTTAAATAGGTGTGGTTTTCAATATATTTTATAGAGAAAAAAGATATTACTTCAGTCAATGGTAGATGATCATCTCGCAGGTCAGTATATGTTCGCATGGCTAATACTGAAGTGAGGGCTTTGACTTTCATGACTTCTCAGAAAGGAGGACTGTTGGGAAAAGATTGAATGCAACTGGGAAAAAAACAAAACAAAACAAAAACAGAAACAAAAAACCCCACCCAAACCAACTAATAAAAAACCCTAAACAAATAAACAAATAAACAAGCAAATAAACAAACCACCCAAGCTGTTCAGATCAATCTCAACAAGCCAGAAAAATCAGGTGAACCTTAATGGAGACAAAAGTGAGGTTCTGCACCAGAGGTTGAATAATTCCATGTGGCAATACAGGCTGGGGTCTGCCTGCCTTAACAGAAGTATTTTGACCACATGATCCCAGAAACGCTTTTCCAGTCTAAGTTATTATATAAACCTATACAATAATAGCAGTTAAAAAAAAAAAAAAAAAAAAAGCACACTTTGACAGAGGTGATGAGGGGAAGAGCAACTGTATGTAATTGGCATGCTTTAAAATAAATTACATGAAATCTTCTTTATTCTTTTCCCCCTGTAGGATTAAAATTCTCTGTAAACAAACTCCCTGTCACTGGATTTTATTTAAGTCATTGCTTATAGCTCTTAACTTGTCTTCAGCAACTCTTCAGATTTAATTAATTGCCTAGTTCTTGTCATGAAATTAAATTAGAGTGTTCACAAAATAGTTTTTTATTATTCTAAATTATATCTTCCTTTATTCTGAAATTTCAAAAAGTGGAGAGTTACCATTCTAATAGCTCCCAATAAAAAATGTACAAGAGTAAAGTTTAAATGTCTTATTTCTACTGTCCTAATTACCAGCTAACTTTTGGGATTTGATCCAAGCAGAACTCTATCTGGAGTCAAAGGAAAAGTCTTATAATCTAGACAGTTTGTAGGATTGGATTAAATATACTCAGGGAATGGGTGTTCACTGATTACTAGAGAGGAATTGTGAATAACTAGCTAATGAACATCAAATTTCTACGCTGGTAATCAAAATTATTATCATGGTTTCTCCCATGTTTTCTCTGTCATGTAGTTCTAATCCTGTGGGCCTAAAGCAATATAAAACCAAGGTAAGAATATGCCCATGCATTGTGTAGACTCCTTCAGTGGAGTATTTATATTGGAAGCTATGAACCAACTGAAAGTAGTAAGATTAAGCATTGAGCATTTGCAAGATTTTTAGTTTTTTACCTCCGTGGGCCTCTTACAATGTAGAGACAGCAGGCCTCACATGGAGGCACTTGTATGGCCTTCCCTGGAATCCTGAAGTTTCCCAGAGAGACGTATGTGATGTTGGTGACAGCTGCCCTGTGTCACCAGGGCATCCTTCCCGGGTCACAAGCTGCGTGGTACACAGCTGCTGCCACCCACAGTGTCTGGTGTCAGGAAATGTGGCAGCCAAGCAATGAAGGGTCAGGTAATATGTGGAGGCACCTGCCTGTGGATATGTGTGTTACTCCGTTGGGCTAAAATCTGATTACACACAACTGAAGCTTTACTCTTAAGTTTAAAAATTATAATTGCTACACAGTTCGTACTTAGAACAGGGATAGTACAAGTCAATATCCCTCATGGCCATGCAAACACCATTTTCTGTGCAAATTGACCTTTTGGTCTCAGAGCTTTGATTACCCTGTGAAATGGAAGTATCAAGGGCAAGGAGCTTATCAGATGGCTTAATGAGCCCAGATAGCACTGTGCAATTTGAGTCTCAAAAGCAGTATAAATGCATTAGTTTGGCACAATACCAGACTGAAGGCACTGTCAGGCAGCTCCTTGTACTGAGGCCTTTTAACCAGTTCTAGGGTGAATACTGAGGGTCATTACTGATAGACCATGCTATTTAGATCTGTAAGATCAGTTTTCTAACCTGCGTTGCAAAGACACTTCAACATATTAAAAAAAAGAAAAATCCACATGCCTATTTTCATTTTCTAATTTTGAAGAGCACTCCTCTCTTCCAAATGGTCACATTTGCATGAAATTACACATAATCTTTCCCTCACTTGTTCTAGAATTTCCCATTGCTAATAAATATTGCTGAGCAAGACAGGTTTCTGCCAAATTCTAACACTGAACACTGGCTGCACTGAACAGCAAATTTCTCCGTGGAAAGCCACAAATTACTTCAGGTATATGATTTAGATGAAGGCATTATAGGAATTCAGCTTAGATTCAGGGTAAATCTGAAGGACTTCATAAAGCATGGTTGGCCTGGTTTCTTGTTGTGATTACGCATTTATTCCTTTATTCCCAGACTACTCTTAGTTTTGTTTGTTTATGGAAATGAGTCCTCTTATTTGTACTTGAGATTTCATTTCAGTGGTTCAGTGCACCACTAGCCAATATGAAATCCAGGTCCACATGAGGACTTTGTGAAGAAAATTATTCAAGTAAGTCCATTCACACCTTTGGTGAGTAATGGTTAGATATCAAAACGCAAGGCACTGATATCCTGTGGTTACAGATACTGTGCAAAATACCCAAATAGAGTAAGAGGAAAAGAACATATGAAAAAAAGTTTTGAAGTATTTGCATATGCCTGACAAAGAAAAGAATTTAATGGCTATTTCCCATTTAGAAATACAGATGTTTTCCCATAACAGTTTCTGAACTCATGGCAGTCCTGTATATTGACATTATTTGTTGTTGTTACATCCAGATTTCATACATCTATGAGCAGAGGAAAATAAAGGTATTTAATCCTACACAAGTGGAGAATATACCTATTGCAAAGGACCCATTTTGTTAGTGAAAACGGCTGTCTGTGCTGTATTCTCTATACTCACTAGGGTTAGCAATGTCAGATGGGTGAAAATATGTGGGAGGGGGAGCTGTTTGGGGTAGTATAAAAAATAATTTCAAACAGTAAAATAAAAACAGTAATAATAGGTAACACAAACCATACTTTCAAAGAGTAAAATAATAGGAGTAATAATAATAATAATAGAAATTTAGTCTAGGTGTCAGTGAAAATGTCTTGGTGTAGAATATTCACCTACAGTTTGTTTCAGAAACCATATTTTCTGGCACATTTTCAAAACAGATAAGAGAAAGAAAGACACTGGTAAACACAAGATAGCAAATATTCAGTAAATACTACTTTGGGAAAAACTTCTTTGGAAGAAGAAATCATTAGATCCTTTTCATCACTGAATTTCACCTTTCTAAAAATTAAGATCTATCAGGATGTTTTCTGCAAGTCCTGAAAGCAAAAGGCTATAAGAAATTAACATTTTTTCAGATTTTATTTTGACACATGCTTTCCAAGCTGATGTAAGAAACTGTGGGAGATGGACTGGAACGTGACAGTTCCAGTGTAACTGTCAGGATCTAACCAAAAACCACAGAAGAAAACACTAATGGCTGTGAACTACATTCCTCAGAACAGATTCAACCAGTCTGCTCTAATAACAGAGCAGCTACCCTGGGTGATGACACCGTGCTTAATTTATAGAGCATCTACCACATGTAATAGGTTACTGCTATCACCTGCAATAGTGAAATCAAAACATCTTGGCTGACACAGACAGATTTGTATCCCCACCTCCCCACTTTATAAATAGCAGCCAAAAGAGCTATAAGCAGCTGTCAGCATGAATCTTATTCATCTGTCCAACAGCTAGCACTTTTCATGCCACTGAATATCTAAATGGGCAGGTTCTGCTCCTATGAAGCATTTGAAAGAATTTAAAGAGGTTATCATTCTGACACTTTAGATCAGAATATACCTGTTATTTATACTGTGTGCATTAGTGCTTGTGCTTGTGTGTGTATTTTGGCTGTATATAAACACAAGCAGATTTTTTACCTCCCTCAGCTTTTCCTGAGTTTCTGTAAAGTGAATAGATTATTAACTATCCCCTAGGAGACTTTGTGGGCCAGCTTCCTTCCACAGAAAAAAAAAAAAAAAAAAGACCAACGTACAACCAAAGAAAATGGATATATAAGGAATAAATGCTTATGGACCATAAACTAATGCCTTCTAACATCACCAGTCTCAGCACTTAGTTTGAAAGAGGTGGGACAGAGGTGTTGTAACCTTATTTTAGTTATTCACATTTTAAAGAAATGGAGAGTGGGAAGACCAAGGTCTCCAATTATCAAGGTACCAATTCTGTTTCTGCTGAAATCAATGTGACTAGAAGTAAAAGGATAGAAGAGCATGGGGACTCATCTAAAATGTGTAAAATTGTGTATTTGCATTTTGAAGTTTATTTAATTATTTTCTATGGAATAATTAATATAATTGGGAGTCCCAACATATCCAATAACGGATATGTAGTTAAGGATATTGCATTAACAATAGACCATGGATATTTCAACAAATGGATCACCATAATCTTTTCAGCTGTGTAAGGGATTCAGTGCACAACTCCTTCCTTCTTCTGTCCCCCAGCTGTGCTGGCTGTGACCAATGATTCTTTCAGGTGTTTTTCAATAACTCGCAGAATAATATTCTTCATAAATTTACCAGGCAGTGAAGTGAGACTTCAGTGGTAGGCCTGCTGTTTCCAGGGTTTTCCTTCTTGTTCTTCTTGAAAAGCAGGATAACATTGTCCAGCTTCCAGTCAGCTGGGACCTCCTGCTCTTCAGCAGCAAGACTGCTGAAAAATCATCAAAAGAGGGTTTTTGATTACATCATCCAGCATTTTGAGGATCCTTAGCTGAATACCATCAGACCCCATAGATTTTTAGGGATCCAGCTGTGGAAGACAGAGGCAAAAAATGTGTTAAATACCTCTGCATTGTCCATGTCCCCATTTATGAGATGACCATCCTCTTCCTATAATGGATTAAATGTTATTTTACATTGGTTAGTCATTATTGTATTTGAAAAAAACTCTTTATTGTTCTCCACCGTTCTGGCAGCTTCAACTCAAGTTTTGGCCACATGAATTTTCTTCCTAAAGTGTCAAGCATCATCTCTGTATTCTTTCCATTTCACAAAATTTTGCTTCCACCAATTGATTCATATGGAATGTGTAATGTTGCTGAAATTCTTGGATAGCTGTAACAAAAATAAAATCACAATATTTGCCTCTCACCACAACCAGAAAGCAATATACTTACCCTCCAATACTTACAGTATTATCCGTGCAGCTCTCTTTTTGTGTCTGTATGTGCATGGCTAAATTACTTTATGTTTTTTTCTTGATTTGAAACGTGAAATGTAGGATGCTATTTCATATGGTACAAGTACTTAATTGGCAGACATGGAATTGTATTAGCTTTTCGGTAAATTTAACTGAAACTTTTCTCCAGAGTGGTGCTAACATTGTGAAGGGAATTTTAAGATAAGCTGCAGTCAGCCATGGTTTGTCTGGTTATAAAACTACACTGATATGAACGTGTCAGGGATCAAGAATTAAATGCTAGACTCTAAGCAGCTGCATGTCACAGGAACTCAGTGTAGATGTAGGATCTAAGAACAATCTTGTTCCCTTTGATAACACAAAGAAAGGATTGATGATTAGATGTCTCAAGCCTTCACATGCAGTTGTTATTGTAGTGTAAAAATTAAGGTTATCTTCAAATAAGTATTTAGACATTTTTAAAATGTTATTAGTCATCCTTTGAACATAATGCAGTTAATAATTTGCTTAAAAGTAAACACAGGCCCTAAATGCTTTGAAAAACTAGGAAACAAATTGTTTCAATGTTTATTAGTTAAATAAATTGAACAGAATCACTTAAAAAATCATTGATGATAGTAACAGGATGAGTAGTTGGCTCTGTCCTTGTCCACCAAATAAGACTCGGGCAGAAAATTATGTGCTGTGGATAAGGCTAAGACAAAGATGGCCACGTTGTTAGTCATAGAAGTGAACTCACCTACCCCTACAATATTTCTTCCCCTTTCCTATATGAGTCTCTGTATGGTGGAGTGACTATTTGAATACAGAGAAGCTCCAAGACTTTCTACTGTTCTTGAGAGTAGATGAGAGATCAGTAAACTGCATGTCATGCATGAAAACCAGGAGCAGAGAAGAGGTTTTGCTGCCTTTCACTTGTTATTGCATGCAAATTTTCATCATAGAGGAGAAACTGTAGGGGCACATGTAGGATAAAGATGTCAAAATAAAATGACTACTGTTCAAGGCACGGGAATTGACAGTTTTGAAGAGAGATGGCATAATTTGTAAGTGGGTGTGATGAAACAATCAGATGATGACATACAAAAAGGCAAGATGTCTTAAGAACAGTTTTCAGTAGGGATGCTGAACCAGCAACTTCTGGAAAGATTTTCAGATAGGATAAAAATGTGAGTGTGATGTAAATTTAAAAAGAACATCAGAAACACATTAAAAAATGTAAAATGCAGTTGTTACTATTCCAAATGACTACTGTGTTGGGTTTGCATGGCGAGGCTCTGGTAGTGGGGTCTACAGGTGTGGCTTCAGTGAGAAACTGCCAGAGGATTCTGCAGCTCCAAAATGGACCTGCTGTTGGCCAAGGCCAAGGTCATCAGCAACAGTGGTAGCACCTCTGAGATAACAGATTCAAGAAGAGGAAAACACTACTGTGTAATTGCAGCAGAAGAGAGAGCCCTGCAGACACCAAGGCTGGTGAAGAAGGAAGGGCGGAAGGTGCTCCAGACACCAAAGCAGAGATTCCCCTGCAGACCATGGGGAGGACTGTGGTGAGACATGCCGTCTTCCTGCAGCCCATGGGCATCAATGGCAGAGCAGGTACTTATATGCAGCCTGTGGAGGACTCCACACTGGAGTAGGTGGTTGTCCAAGGGAGGCAGTGACACTGGGAATCCCATGCTGGAACGGGCTCTCGGCAGGCCTGTGGACCATGAAGAGACCCCAACTGGAGCAGGTTTACTGGCAGGATTTGTGACCATGCAGAGGATCCACTCTGGAGCAGCTTGTTCCTGAAGGACTGCACCCTATGGAAGGGAGCCACTTTGGAGCACTTTGTGAAGAACTGCAGACTATGTGAAGGAGAACGTGAACTTCAAATTATAGAAATTCAAGGAGGACTGACTCCTGTGAGAGAAATCTGCTGGAACAGGGGTAGTGTGTGAGGAGTCTTCCCTCCGAGGACAAGTAAGGAGAAGAAACAAGGTGTGATGAACTAACCACAATCCCCATTTCCCATCCCCCTGAGCCAGTAGGAGAGAGGTCAGAAAGAAAATTTGGGCTAAAATTTAATCAGGAAGAAGGGAGCAGTGGGCAGAAGGTAATTTCGAGATTTGGCTTTAGTTCTCATCTCCCTATTCTGATTTGGTTTACGATAAATTAAACAGATTCCCCTGCATTTTGCCCATTTTGACAGCGACAGATGAGGGAACTCTCCCTGTCCTTATCTCAACCCATAAGCCTTTAGTTATATTTTCTCTCCCTTGTCCAGCTGAGGAAGGGAGTGACACAGTGGCCTTGGCAGACACTGGGTATACAGCCAGGGTCAAACAACTACAACCATATATGAAAATATGTCATATTGTTACAGTTCCTTTAATTATTCCCAGCTGAAAATTATTTGAAGTCTGAAGGGAGCATGCAAGAGTTTAAAATTTTCATAGAAGCTATGGAATTTATTTTCTACTAACTTCACAATTACCTTCTGCCAGATGGATTTTTCACTGTTACTGCACACATTGACAAGTGAGAACTTTGTCGTTCCCTAAAAGTGCCGATGTGAGCCCTCCTACTTAGTCAGAAACCTGTGTGTGAAGTTGCTTTTCTTGCATTACTTGAATCAATTTCTTGCCTAACTCAGTAGTGAAAAAGACAGCATATATGAAATATACACTACAATGCAGTTAGTGTTTACCATTCCTATGACAACATTCTAAATTTCCATGGTATTCTCGACTCTATTGCAGTGAAATAATGGACTGCCACTTCTTAGAGGCAGAGATCTCTCAGCCCCAGAATGCTCATTAAACCACCTAGCAAGCAGGTATTCTGGGCATTCAAGGGGCATGTGGAAGTCACCAGTTAAGATTGTTTTCTCTGAGTCATCTGAATAAGACAGCATAGGTTACTATATACTATGCTCTCCACTTCCCAGATAAAATGCTAATGTATTATCCAATACTGTGGACCATTAAAAGTAGTGTCAAAAAGTGGATTACCTCCAATAAAGATGATTAAGAGAAACTTTTACAGCTCTTGAGGACTAAAGAATAACTTGACAGCAGTAACCTGTACCTCCATCTGTCTCCCCAGCAAGTACATTTCAAATCACTTCATAGTCCAAAATGTACTTTGTACAGTAACATATTTAGTTAAAATATTTCTATCTCAACCCAGCATTTAGTCAGCTGTGTTTCAACTATGTTTTCAATAACCTACTAACTGTTATGTACAGTTATATTTCTGAGATAGTTGCAGAAATTGGGGAGATATTGTAAATACACTGTTGTACATCTACTAGGTGTTTCCCCAGTCCCTGGCAGAAGAGAGCTCAGTACAGTAAATTTTGGCAAAAAACTGCATTGCTCTAATTCAGTCAGACTAATCTCTTAATTTGTCAGTCTGTGAAGAAAAGATCACTAATATAATTTGACAGTAAATAATTCAGATGGCTTAGCAGGAGATAAATGAGCTAGGTGGGACAATACATATTATGTTACTTGACTTAATATTTGATGTACAGCATTTCAGTGATAAAGCACACTACATCTAATAACTTTGCTGTAGTTCAGAGCAGAAAAGCCCCCACAAAAATTCTTTTTTTTTTCCTTTTTTTTCTTTTTTTTTTTTTTTAATGTTTGGGTGTATGTGGTGTGTATGTCCATGCATGTATTAAACATGTCTTTGTGTAAAGGGCCAAGTAAATGGGAATAAAATTGGAATAAAAGTACTCCATGGGGAAGAACAGAAATTCTGCTTTCTGATCTTGACTATCTCTCCCACAGGCTGTGTCCAGTCATTTCTGTCTACCTGTTCCAAATACCCTGTTCCAGCTCCTTCACCAGCCTTTTTTTCTGGTTCATCTCCATATTTCCATATTATTTATTTTCTTTTCTGATCATCCCTTTTAATTTCTTCTTGCTTGCGGACCAACTCACACTTTTTCCATCTCTAATCTATAATTTTTTACAGAAATTATTGTCAGAGTCAATCATCATTTATAGCCACTTAGGTAAAAGGGGTTTTGACTTTACTCTTTGACACAAGACAAATCATAAAAGAAATTTAAAAAAAAAAAAAAACAAAAAAACCCACCAACTTTTAGGTAAAATATTTTGAGTAAACTGACTTCCCCAATAATACAACATTAGAATTATTATGATTTTCTGTTTTTTTATTAAATTCTGGTGAACATAATTGACACTCTGCTCTAAGGTTTATCATTTTCAGTGGAGCTTTACTGTGTTAGATCCAAGGAATGTCATTCAAGATTTGGAAGATAATTTTCTTAAAGCTGATACATTTTATTTTTTGATATCTATTAATCAAAGCTACTATCAAAAATTACAAGCCACATCATAACTTATGTGGTGCATAAATGGGTATGAAAAACTGTATTTTTATTTGTCTGAGTGAGATCAATTTACTATATTTGGTTTCTCTCAATATAACTCAATATTATTTTTGGAATGCACTACTAAGGAAAAAAAGTAGAATATAGTAAGTGACTGGCACTGTATGCAGACTGAAAGATTAACTAATCAATCTAATTTCTGATGCAATTTCACTGAAGCCAAAACTCTGTTAAACTCCACCTGACTGTTGTGATGACTAAAGTTCCAGCTCTGTTTTGACCTGATGGATTCAGCATGGTTTATGCAGTTTGTACCTCATGCCTTGCAACAGCTGGAGAACAGAAGATCCTGTAGGTGGTTTCTATACTAACAGTTTAGCTTCTCTTTCCCTTTGGATTACTCCTTGTAGCTATGATCATATGCCTAAAATGTAATAAACATAATTTGTGAAACTATGAGCAGGTTTGCTGTGGAGAGGTAAAACCATTTGCTCTATCTAACATTAACTTGTAGTGATTTACCTATGTTATAGTTTACCTTTCATTTCCTCTCTTCTTACCACTCCTAAGACACAATTTGTGATATTCCACACCAAGAGCTGACAAGGCTTTCCATGGCAGATATCTCAGCATAGACCCTGCTGTGCTGTGCCAAGGAGAAGTGACAGGGCTGGAACTGTCCTGCCACTACTCAGTCCCTTGGGTATAAACCTGATTCCTTCCTGTGGTGTCAGAAAAAAAAAAAAAAAAAAAAAAAAGGAAGACAAAAGTTCTGTGCTTTTATCCTTCCCCTTTCTTCATATTTTTCTGTGTTATAAAGTCTCATGGAGCTTTTCTGTGAACAACTCTTCCAGTCAGAGAAGTCTGTGTGTTCCCACAGGTGTTTTATGACCTCTTTACTGTTTATTAGTAGCTTTAGTAGCCCTCCTGCCACAGGACATACTTGAGCTCTGTTTTCACCACATTATCAAATGTAATTATTCCCTTTTCAACCTAACTCTGAGAAAAGGAGTTGACCTATCTGATGGCTTTTAGCATTTGTTAGAAATCAATTCCATTTTAATATTTCATGCTTTCCTCATCCATTTCCTTTGAGACATTTAGATATTGGCTAGTTTCTTTGGTGGAATTCCAACTTTCAAATCCATATGTTGAGACATAAATAGTACTGGCATTGAAATTGACAGGAGTTGGGGGCATTGTGAGACTCCCACTAAGAACCTTTCAGCATTTCTAGGTTTCTAAAACAAAGTTTAGGTCTCCTGCCTTTCAATGCTGAGTTTAATCAGTACAGAATGATGGAAATCACGTACCTCTGAACTTTAACAAGTCTTCATCAGGTACTGAATATTTCAGTCAATGAGGTGAATTTGAATACTCACACTCACTGTCTCACAAGCCTGGTTTGAGAATTGACAAAAATCATTGGGAAAAAAGTCATCAGAGTGGTACTGGTGTAAATACATGTCTCATTGCCAGCATGTGTTTCATAAAAGTGAAAAAAAAAAAAAATCTCAAAAGTAAAAAGGAGAGTATAAATTAATTAAGGCAAAAATTACAGCATATGAAGACTAATGAAACTGATAATAAAGACCACTGTGCATTTAAATGATATCCTGACAAATAGATAGCTTTGTTAAAATACAAGTTCTAGCGGAGATTATCTTCTTTAGAATGCAGGCCATGATTTACATTGCTAACTTTTTAACAAGATGTAGCGGTTTTAGTGTTAATATTTTTGTGGGAGGGAGAGATTAGGAGAAAAATAAACAAAGCGGGCTTAAGCTTAAAAATGAACAAAAAATTAGTTTTATTAACACACACTAAAAGAAGAGAAAAAAAGAAAGCTGGAAAAAAAAAAAACTAAAACAGAATGATACTTTAAAACACGCTTCTTTCCTCTTACAAACTATTAACTTTCTTATTGAACAACACAGAAAAACACAACTTAGGGTTTTCAGTCAGTTTCACCACTTAGACATAACTACTCATTACTTAGGAGAAGAGTCCTTCTAAGATCTTTTTATAAAGACGTTTGCTATAAGACAAAATAGTCCAGTGCTCCAAATGTCACACATCTGCTGCTGCCCAGAGTTTCGCAGACTGTGATGTTCTATCCGCAGAGCTTCTCAGTGTATCTGGGGTATTATTTACGAATATTTCTTCTGATCTAAAATTATCTTTGTCTCAAAGGGCTGCGACCTCCTTTTTGACCCAGGAGCGGGGGTTTCAAAGTTCCCAAATAAATCTCTACTACACCAGTCCTTAATTTTGATTAGAATAGCATTCTACCCAAATAATACTAAGATGCTGCAAAGAACCGTTAATTTCTTCGTAATTTACCTTAGAAAAGTCTGGTTAAAAATGTCCACTTCTTCAATCCTATTCCAATATTATTAGTTCT
The DNA here is from genome assembly GCF_015227805.2 of Hirundo rustica. NCBI lineage: Eukaryota > Metazoa > Chordata > Aves > Passeriformes > Hirundinidae > Hirundo > Hirundo rustica. Next base: position 57,939,605 of record NC_053450.1, read on the forward strand.
TTCACTTCTCATCTAACTGACTTCATGCAGTGTCTGTTCCATGTACTTTCTGTTTTTCTTTCTTCTTTCTCTCGAGGAAGAATTGTGCTTTAAAAGTTCTGTGTTGCTAAGAAAGGGTTAAGTTTACTCAGGCTTGCAAAGGCCCCGTGCACGCGCCGAGCTGCAGGGCTGAAGAAAAAATGCAAGGCCGTGCTGATAAAGGAAGCTGGTAAAGGTCCTCTTTTTTCCACCCCTTGGTCTCATCTAGGGCGGTCCAGCTCAAAGTTGTTACAGAGCTGCAAGCTTGCTTTCTCCGCTGCCAGCGGTGATTAAGCTGGGCCATGTTTTGGCCCCTTCTGCCGTGGTCTGAGCACATGGCCCCGCACTGCCGAGCTGCAGCTGCCCCTCTCCCCTGCCAGCAGCAAGGGAAAGAGGCTCAGGTGGCCCCGGCTCTCTCTGTGTGGGCAGCGGCCCCCAGACCCCGGCCAGGCCTGGCCCGGCCGCCCAGAGAGGCAGCAAGGCCCAACCCGCGGCCGCCCACCACCTCCAATGTTACCTCATTGCTGATTCTAAAGCCAGAGAGCGGGCGGTCAGCAGCAGATTAGTTTTAAATGTTCCTTCCGAAGTCGCACCGACACCTCTCACGGGTCAACTCAGCTGTCAATATCCCAGCCCACTCCCTGATAGGTCGCTGTCCTCCTCCCCTCAACCTACGTTACGGTTAGGTCAGGGAAAACATTTTACATTTCTTTATATCCAGAAAACAAAACCGCGCCAACCCATGATACAAGTTTTACCTAATCCTGAAATGCACTGCTGAGAAGTCAATCCAAAAATTTTATCCCTATTAGAGAATTGCATGAGACCAAAGTAGATGGAAGCAGAAATTTTATTTAACTATTTTGAAAGCAAAGTGGATGAAATACTTAATATCTAGTTCTTACAAGCAATTACTTCTTTGCTGGTTGGTATCAAGGGGCAGAAATGTACAATGTTATATCTATGCTTGATTTTGGGTGAGAAGTGATCAGTAACCACTCTGATGAGTGGCAACATCAAAACCTAAAAAAATATAAAAGGCAGTCAAGACATTGCCCCATTCGCCCAACAGCCTCCCCTTCTCTGAATGCATATTGAAATACTTCATCCAAGCTGTAGAAACACAAAATTAATAGAAGAAATCTAGCTATATTCAGCATTCAGTGGAAGTCTATCTGCAGAAAAGTTGTTGAGTTCTCAATTTAATAAACACCCTATGCTTGATTTATCTTGACAATTTTTGCATTCATTATTCAATAAACATTTCATATCTGCTCTATCAGTCTGTTCTGTGAATGCAGTAATACTTTTTAAAAGCCTAAGTGGCAATGGGAAGAGAAATTGAACAAATCTCAGAGACTCAGATGTTACAGAATTCCAGGGATTCCATTTATATTCAATACAGGTGTAACATTGAAACAATTTCTAGTGAATATCTTCTCAAAAATTCCATAACCAGAAGTTACTTACATTTCATACACAAGAAGAAACATTTCTTTGTAAATCTGTAGGACATTCAAAGCAGTGAAACATTTCAGAAGGTTTTCTAATTCTGTGCATTGCATTTACTAAAGAAGAAAAAAATGAAAAAAAAAAAAAAAGGGCATTTCAAAATTAGAATATTTTTATAAAGCAAAAGCCATTTGCACAAATTGCCAACCAGCTTTGGAAACTAAAGCAACCTTATCATACTGCCCCTTGCTAATAACCTTGCCATTTTTATTTTCTACTTCTGATGATAGAATACAATTACTAGGTTTTCTGATAGTAATCTCTGCATGCCAAAATTTTGTTGAGTGTTTGTTTGTTTGTTTGTTTATTTTCTTGAAGAAAAATCTGTTCCTATGAAGATATGATACTGTTGGTCATAGAAATATTTACAATCATTAAAAAACCCACCACAGTAAAATGAAAACTTTCTGTGAAGTTTTACCAAAGTGTTTTACTTTGTTTATTTGTTTGTTTCATAAAATCATGCAATATCATAATATTTCAAAATCAGTTTAATGTTGATATTGGCTTCCCCAAAACCATGTACTAAACTAGTTTTCAAATGCAGAAAGAGCAAAACCAGTAATAAATTATAATTACCTACAAACAGATGAGACCTGAGTGCTTTGTGCAAAGAAGTAATAGAAAATTTGAAGTACTTGAATTCATTAAATTACCTAAACAATTAAAACAAACCTGTTGATATGTAACAAGAAAAAAGAAAAATCGAAATTAAGATCTCAAAAAAATCCTGTTGAGATTTACAAGAGAATACGGTAGAATCAGGATTTTTTCCTACAAAATACAAACATTCAAGATGTGCTCCGCAGTTCACAGAAAGATGAGTTTCCTGTTGAACATGGTTGCAAAAAAAAGAAAAAATATGCTTTCACTTAATTAGATTTGTCTTTTCAGGGTAACGAAAAAAAATTCAATAGACTTAAATACTAGTAGTTTAAAATTTTTTATCTCAGTTTTTTTTGTTGTTGGGTTTTTGTGGTTTTTTTTGTTTGTTTGTTTGTTTTTTGTTTTGTTTTTTTTGGAAATAAGGATACATTTTAATTATTTTTAATAGCCTAAACAGCTGCCTTCTTCTTCAAAGAAATTAAAAAAAAAAAAAAAAAAAACACAACAAAAATTAATGATGAGCTAAAATTTTACCTTTAATAAAGCAAGCGTTTATAAGTTTCCACAACAAACTTGTGTCATGTAAACTGTGAAATTAAAGCATTTATAAACAAAGAAATGGTTACCAAAAGCCACTGTGTATATTTAACTGTCCTTGTGTCGATTCTCATGTGAATTACACCAATTCTAAAACATCCGAGGTACCTTCTTGGACTCTATTGCTTATTGCTAATTTAGTCTCAAAATAAGAAGATAATTAGATTTTCCCCACTTTTGTCAATGCAATGAAGCATACATTTGAAGAAGAAAGAAAATGCAGCCATGATGTCCATTCCTCAAAGGAACAAAGTAAGTAAAATTTGACTTTTAAATTAAACTATTAAAACCAAATAACAATTATTAATTTCCCAACTTTTATCTCTTCATTTCTAGAGTTTTTCTGTACATCATTTAAATTATTTTGTGTCCTTAGTCATATTCTTTAAACTTTTCTACAGAATAAAGATTCAAATGTATTTCATAACTTCATCTTTCAAGTCTCTGAACCTCTAGGTGGATGTTGAGAGAGTGATGTCCCTCTCACTGTAAGCAAAGAACAAATTAAGGACCACTTCATGAAGCTGAATAGCCACAAATCTAGAGGCCTAATGACATGCATCCCAAAGCAAATGGCTGACGTTGTCTCCACTGTACCTCATATTTAAAAGGTCATGGTGGTCAGGTAATGTCTGTGGAGACTGAGAAAAGGAAAACGTTATTCCTGGTTTTGCAAAGGAGATGAAGGAAGATCCTGGGAACTACAGACTAGAAGACTCCCTTCTGTGCCAGAGAAGTTCATGGAACAATGTGGCGGTTCTTTAGAGAGACCCAGACATCCGCTGATGGCAAAAGGAAAGCAAGTCTGCTCTTTGCTCTGGGGGGAAATCATGGCTTTATTTTTGGGGGTCCTGCCCCTGCAGAGTCTGGAGCGCAGTAGCTCCTTCCTCGCCCCCGTTCCGATGCCAAAGAGACCGCCCCCCCTCCCTCCCAAGGCTTTTACCCAGGGGGAAGGGGCTAGAGGCAGGGACAAACCACTGCCCAATCAGGGACAAGGTGGGAGTGGAACAGAGTTGGGTTACATTCCAGTGTGGGAGGATGGGCAGGGCCGAGCAGGGACAAATCACGTGATACGGTTTCCAAGGGGAACAGGGGATACAAAAGAAAACGTTACAAACCCCAATATAAAAATGAAACACAATATAAACCCAATTAACACACTGCAACAGAGCAGGTCCTCATGAAATCTATATTAAGGCTCATTTAAGACAAGGAGGTGATCCAAGATCTCCAACACAGCTTTAAAAAGGGGGAACCATGCTTGCCCAATGTTGTATCATGCTATTATGGAGTGACAGTCCATAATACTAGTTAACAAGGAAAGATGACCCATGTCACCTACATAGACTTCGGTAAGGCTTTCAACATGGTCCCATGTAGCATTCTTATTTCCACATTAAAAGGACATGAATCTGAAGGGTGGACTATTCAGTGACTAGTGAATTAGATGAAAGAATGGATACAACCAGAGGTTGTAGTCAACGGCTCTGTGTCTAGGCGAGGACTGGTGACAAATGATGTCCCTCAGGGCTCTGTCTTGGCACTGATGCTCTTAAATATCCTTAGCAATGACAGTGAGATCAAGGAAATCAACTACATAATAAGCTGAAGCAAAAGAAAGGTGGCCAGCAGGTCAAGGGAGGTGATTTTTCCCCTTCTACTCTATCCTTGTGAGATCCCACCTGGAATTCTCTGTCCATTACTGCATTTCTCACTTGCTATTACATCAATTTGTTCCATCATTTCAAAATCCTGGCTAACAGTTTGTGTGAATGGCAAAACCGTTTCACAGAGTCTTACTTTTGCTTTGACATTTTCTCTGCTAGCAGTATAATGATCAACAGAAACAAGCATTTTTTTTAATATTTCAATTTCCACTGAAGGTGATTAAAAACTAATTGTCATTTTGTGTAACTGTGGTTTTATGCATTGGAAATGTTCATGTCAACATAAAAAATGGTTTTGATAAAAGCATAATATTTTTGAAACATAGAGAGTGATCAAAAGTGAAGATGGAAAGAAATTCAAAACAGCAATGTAATTTTATATGAATATTTGACTAGAAAGTTTTCCAATTTAGTCTGAGCTTCACCTTATCTCAGAACTAGTTCACAAGCATTTTGATTAGAGTGACTGACCTAGTCTCATTAATTATGAAGAAAATTCAAACAGTTCAGAAGTTGGATGCTTTGGTAAGTTAACTAAATAGCTTGAGACAGGGACATGCAGGTGGTATTCTCCTAAGTAAAGAGCATTTTTGAGCCTGTAGGAAGCCTTTTTCCTGCCAAAATATTATGTCCTTTTTTTTCTTCCCCCGCCCCCCCCCCCCCCCCCCCGCCCCCCCCCCCCCCCCCCGCCCCATGTAATAAAATCTATGTACTGGATGCAATGGCGTGCTGAAAGAATCACTCAAAACACTGAAACAGAAAAAGGGTGACAGGTGTTAGCATTTCTATTTTAAAGAAATATTTTCATGGGGAGGCAGTATTTTTAAGACAAAAAGACTAGGAAAACAGAAAAGCAGAGTACATTCTAAAATTTTCACTTTCCTCATGCCATGCTTGGGAAATATTCCATTGGACTTCTAGAATCGAATACTACAGTGCGCATACATATAGCTTTTGTGGACTTTTAGCAATAGAAGAGATGTCATGTACAACTTTGATACAGATAAACCTTTACATTTTTGATCCAGTGAAATTTGTGTCGTTCATGATATGTTATATATAAAAAGTGGAGAAATAAAAGCCCAGACATATTCAGAATTTGCTTCATCCAGTGTTTGCCAAGAGCTGTTCCAGAAGTGTTGTAGGAAGCCCACAAAATGATTTTGTGAAAAGTTCATAACCAAGCCCATCCATCTATACTTCCCCATGGGCAACAAACTATCAACTACATCTGGACAGAATCAAACTAGTAAACAAATATTCAGAGTTATGCCCGAATTTTGAGCAGTTCTGTGTGAAAGCTAGTCCTGTGAATGAAGAATACAATTATTTTGGAAACCACTGTCAATGGTTGCTACATGGTAATGTGGCATCCTCATATATATACAAATATCAATCATACAATTTAGAAATGTAGAATAAACACTGCTCCAATTCCCTCTCCTGAATCTAATAATCCTTCAGCTATACTGCCTAACTTAAGCAGTAATATCCAAGTCCAAGTTCTTTTCTATTCAATCCTTTGCCTTCTTGAACAAAGAGGTAATCACGTTTTCTCTCAGCAGTAAGGTTAATTTACACAGAAAAGTATTTCAGAAATTCTTGAGTGAAAATTAAAAAAAAAAAAGAAAAAAAAGAGAGAAGATCTGGGACCAAAAGGCATTTGGCATTTAAACTGAATTTTAATATAGAGTAATTTGATCCTATTTCAGTAGCTAATGTATCGTTCTATAGCAAAATATTTGGGTGCAATTTAGAAATGAACACGAGTTATCTCTTTTAAACAAAATTCCCAGCTATAGGGGCAGTTGTCTACAACTTTACTTTTGATATTATTCCTCTGAGACTACGCCAGTGTAAATTTTTTCACTGAAAAATAACAACAGCCAAAATAATCCAGACGACCTTTCATCTCTAGTTTGTTTTCTCCTATTTTTGGCATTCCTGTTTACCTTTCAATAAACAAGTGAGACCTCTCTTTTGGGTGGTCTGTGGACCATCCATAGACGCCAATCCACTTCCTTGGAGAGTGCACAGCCCTAAGGACATATCAAGTTAACTAATATGCCCCTTTGGGAAGTCCCATTGAGAGATTCCTTACAGCTCAGGGTGAGCAAAAGCACTTCAACTGTGTGCAGCCCCTAGGTTGCCTCAGTTTGCAGACTCTCTCCTTTGGGAAGTCCCTTTGAGAGTTTTCCTTGTGGCTCAAGGTGAGGAAAAAATACTTCAACCCATGGGCCTTTGCAGTTCTATGTTAATGTTTCATACCCCATTGGTTATTCCCCTTGTTCCTGGATTTTACCCCTCCTGATTGTTTATTTTTGGATCCTTCCCTTGATTGGTCCCTTTCCCAATTCCTTCCCATTGGCCAAGTTGTGAAACCCCGCCCCTGGCTATATTATATAACCCCTCTTCCCCCAGCCCATTTGGCTCTTTTCCCTTTTGGGCCTCGTGGAATAAGGAAGCTCTGCTGAAGATTGGAAAGACGCTGTCTCCGCTGCTTTTACTCCTGCATCGCCGAGGGTGGCAAACGCAGCTTTGCTGCTCAGGCAGCCACACAAAGAGCTAATCACTCTGCATGTGGGAGTGCACAAGGAGCTGATCACTGTGCACCTGAGAGTGCACCAAGAATTAAATCACTCTCCGCCTGAGAGTGCCTGTGCCTCCATCGATTTAAGTGTCTTTTTAAAGACGCTTCGAGTGAGGAAGGTCACGGCACCTTCACCACGGGACTAGACCACAACATCTGTTGGGGAAATAGTGTTTTGTCTTTTCCTTTAACATTTATGAAGTTTTCCCTAGGGTAAATGTAGCAACCCTTTTTCTCAAAATAAGATATTTAGTAGAGAAAATATTTTTTTATGGAGGGGAAGTGTTCTTTTTCTTCATATAGAGGAATCAGATCTTAATCTTAGTTGAATTCTGTGGTGATCCTTAGGTGACTAAGGTTTTGACAAAAGGCAGTTTGTATATTATGCAGCTCAACATGCCCCTGCTTTTTGGTGGCCAGGTGCTTCTTAAGTTATAACAAAGTGTAATGTTTGTCATTATAGGAATTTGGTCTTGTGAATATATTAAGAGGCATGTGGTTGGTTGATGCAGTTCAAGTTGACCCACCCTATCTGGGTGCAGACTCATCTCAAGTTTTGGGTGCCACAGTAGAAGGACATGAAGCTATTAGAGAACATCCAAAGTAGGGCTACCAAGATGGTGATTGGTCTTGAGGGGAATCCATAGAAGTAGGGCTGAAGTCAATTGGTCTCTTCAACTTGGAGTAGACTGAGGAAAGACCTCACTGCAGTCTACAACTTCCTCATGAGAGGAAGGTGAGGGACAGACACTGATCTCTGTTGTGACCAGTGACAGGACCCAAGGGAATGGCCTGAGGTTTTGTTAGGGAAGGTTTAGATTGGTTATTAGGACAAGTGTTTCACCCAGAGGGTGCTTGGGCACTGGAACAGGCTTCCCAGGGAAATGGTCACAGCACCAAGCCTGACAGAGTTTAAGAAATGTTTGGACAATGCTCTCAGGCACATGGTGTGACTCATGGGGAGTGCTGTGCAGGACCAGGAATTGGACTCAATAATCCTTGTGGGCTCCTTCCAACCCAAGATATTCCATGATCTTATAATTCCATAAGAGGTCATGTGGATACATATTTACCGTAGAGCCACCAATTGAAAGACCTTAGAAATGGAAAGATTTAGAAAACATTCCCTGAGTATATAAAGATAAAAGTAGGTTGCCATAAAATAAATATCCTTTCATTCTTCTCATAAAATTATACTGCTTTCTCTTTCTTTTTTTCTTTCTCTTTTATATCTATCACATGGGCAAGAATTATCCCGACACATAGAAAAAAAATCAAATTTGGAATTTCAGACACTATAGCAACTCTGGAATCCAAAAATATATGATACTCTTTGGTGCTGCACTTTTTTGAGATTTCAATACATCATGGTAGCAGCATTTCAGGGCTGCCAGCTTGCTAGCAGACGTTGGCAAACAGTTAAAGTTGCTCCACTCATACTATAGAGTAAGTAAATTTGCTTTGGGATGATGATATTTTGTTTTTCTTTGCACATTGTATCTATGCATTGGTACTAGAAAACTGCATGGGGTGTTTAAATTTTAAAACATACTGTACTAATCTTTAAAAAAACTCATTAACTTGCATACTGTAAATTAATACTTTCATACAGTAAAAAATACTGCAATGAAATGGACTTTCAGCACATGGTGTAGTGTCCTGCAGAGTATCAGCAGTAGGAAGTGTATCCTTAATGGCACATACATTAAATTTATAGGACTACAGTATTCACTTGAAAATTTATTCTCTATATCTGTCTGTCAACCTTTCAACTAGAACAATGCAATTTCTATAGCTGACGTTCTTTGTCTTATTTTAGAAAGACAAAAACTATAGAGATTTAGGTTTCCATAAGTATTGCAGAGAGCCTGTGTTTCTATTTCATTTAGGGACTGCAGTATTTGTTGGTAAGTGTCTATTCTGTGTGCCATTATAAAATCGACTTTAATCCTAACATTTTACCATACATTTAATTGCTATTTCATTTAGGGTAATTCTCTACAGAAAAGGGCTATAAAAATTTAACAGGCAATGATAACTCTCTTAGTTTCAGTTAACCAAGACATGAAATTTGAATTTAATTCATGCTATATAGTTAATTGTCCTTGAAAGTGAAGGAAGAAAGGCAAGTCACTGGGAAAAAGATTTTAAGACAGTATGACTTCATTGTATTTCACATGTGGGAAATATCAGTCTGTAAAACAGTTAGTGTAGGTCGTTCTTCCGGCATAACTTTGCCTAGATAGAATGTCATGATTCAATTACAACACAAGGAGCTTTCTATAGGTGCTAGGAGCAGGGACAATGTATAAAAGAAGAATTTAAAAGCAGGTCATATGGTGATGTCATGAGAAAAGTTAAAATTCAGCTGGAATTTAAACTTGTAACCAATAATGTGGGCAACAAGAAGACCTTCTACCATTGCATTATTTCAAACATCTGAGGAAAATGGAAGCCCATTGCTCAGAGAGGATGGTGATTTAGTGTCCGTGGATGCAGACTAGATTGAGGTACACAGTGCCTTCCTTGCCTGAGCCTTTACAGACAAGATTTCGCAGGTACCTGTGGCCAGAATTCAAGGAGGAGGAGAACAGATATGGATGAGAATTGAATCAGGGGTTACTGGAGAGATTTCGTCCCATGCAAGACCTCCATGGTTAACACCAACAAGTATGGCTAATGTATTTGCAAGGTCTCAAACCTATCATCTTCAAAAGGTTTTGAAGACTGGAGAGTCCACTAACAAATGAAGAAAAGCAAATCCTGTATCCATTCTCAAAATGGTACAACAGGGTGATTCAGGAAACAAGAGTTTCATCAGTCTCATTGTAGTCCTTGGGAAAATCTCAGTGCAACTATCATTCAGGGATCATTCTTGTTCTTCAGCAAGAAACAAGATATCTTGGAAGTGTTGTTTTCAAAGAGCAATTATAATAGCACTAAAAAATATTTGGTTCCCACATAAATGGCAGATTACTTTCCCATAGCTGTCACTGGCACACTGAGGAGGACACCAAAATAAAATTATTCGATCACTTTACTTATCAACCTGAAAGAGGTTTATGGTTATTAGTGCCACAAACATCTTACTAGTCACCTGCTTCATTGGAGAGCAGCAGATGGATTCACTCCTTGGGAGGTCCTTCACTCAAAATAATCACTCAAAATTTTCAATTAATTTTTTTTAACCCAAATGCAATTTCAAAACTTTGGATTATGCAAATAAATAAAAATATTAATTCCTCTACTTTCTTTAAATTCATAAATAAGTAATTTTGTTTTACTTTCAATTTACTCTGAACTTAATCCATAACAAATAAGCAAAATAAAGTCTGGATATCTTATTTAGTCAATTGGGGTTTTTCCAATGAAAACTTTTTTTGCTTACATGTTTGTTTTTATCCACTGTGTAAAAAGTTGGATTTAAACAACAGCTTTATCTTTTTTTTTTTTTTTCTTCTTCTTCTTGTAAGAATCTTTGTTTCCGCCTGTGTTGTAATTTTTGGTAAAATTTTAAAGGATTTTTTAAATACATCTCACAGGTAAGTTTATTACTCCTTAACTTTTCTTTTTATGAACTACAGCATTCTTTCTCATCAGATTAAAATAAAATATCCTTTTTTAAACAGTTGTAACAAAATAAAACAAGAAACACTTGCTGCAAAAAAGGCTAAAAAGTTATGAAAAATACAAGTAACTAAGGCTCTTCTATCAGTTCTATTTTTTTCAATGCCCTTGAAGAGTTTATTTCATTCACTGGCTTTACACTTGATCAATGCATCAAAACTAAACATCATTAATGTACTATGACAGTTAATTCCACACCACTTTGTTTTTCCTCCCTTGACCTTACCAAAGCTCCTGGCTTCTTTGATGTTCAAACATACAAGAAAATATATCAGTATCTAACAGAACAGGCAAGGTTTCATGCAGACACTCCTACAGCTATCTTGCTTGCAGCTCAGAAATTACACTGTTTTGCCTACTCTCTCTGTATTCCTGCTTGCTTCATTAATGACAGTGAACAGTTGCCACATTCTCTGTAAAACAGCTTTCACATGGATGGAACAATAGAGCTTTAACCACCGATAAATAACTTCAGAGATTAAACCAAGCTGCAAGTAGCATAAGCCCATTGAACAAGTCGATAGCATGAATATAATGAGATTTTGTGTAACAGTTATAGGTCAGAGAATGACAGCCATGAGAATAATTTTAAAACCATGAGAGTTGAAGTAATAGCTTTTCTTGGATGGAGGAAATCATTTGGTATTTTATAAAGCAGTAACAGCATTTTAACACCGATTTACAAGCATTTGATGTGTCCTGCATATTTTCCAAATTAATTGAATTTATAATGCCAAATTACAGCACAAATTTAATTTAGAACTGTTGTAAGGAAAGACACAGAGCTAAGAAATTATTAAGCACATGAGAATAGTATTGACTAGACAGTTTCATGCCATCTCAGATTTTTAATATTGGGCTGAGACCCCAAGAATTTAGATACCTGTAATTCATCAGTGACAAAACTAAATAAGAAGATAGGTACCAGCAGCCTTCTGATCAGAGAGAAAAAACTGTTTCACTAACAGAGCTGCAGTAAGTAACTTGCTCTTCAGATTTGAGAGCCGTGACAAAGAAAAGCTCTCCAAGCATGAGAGCTCGCTGCTATTAACCTGTTTGGCCTGGAACAAGCAGGAGCTGATAAGCCACTGATAAAAAAATGTCAAGCTGCTCCAGTCAGGGGAGGCAAATCAATTGCAATGATTATACAGAAATCATGTTTTGAACAATGTCATGTTATTTCATTGCATGCCTGTGATAGTATGAGCATGAGGAAAAGAAAATCAGTGAAGGCTGAGTAGATCTGAGAAGCACGGAATAAATCTCTAAAGAGTACACCATCTCATCATTCTGTGGGCATCTAAAAGAGCTACAGAGGAGTGAAAACCTATATAAAATGGGAATGTCTGACATTTTTCTGCATATAAGTTTTTCATTAGCTGATAGCATGGGCATGTGGTGAAGTATAAAAAGCAGGCAAAGAATATCCTTGGAATTAGTAGAAATTCAGTGTTCATATCTAATAGTTTCTCTGTTATTTTCAATCAAAAATATGTTTAAGACCCACAGATTGCAGGAAATTTTCCTGCTTCATTCCCCTCTCTGTTCCTCTGTTTGGCCCCAAATTATGTAGAGCACCTGTCAGACACTGCATAACACTCAGGAGAATTCCTCTTTTCTCTTAGGAGGGTAAATCTTCCCAGCTCATTTGGGTTGATAAAAAAAAAAAAAAAAAAAAAAAAAAATTGTTTAGTTTCTTATGGAAACTGGAGCCACTGTGTGAAAATATTCCATTAAACATACTTATAATTATGGGAAAATGGTGTATCTTCTATGTGGTTCCTCACAGAACTCATGCAAAAAGTTTGACAGTTGGCCTCTATTTAATTTGAGATTCCTGCAGAATAAGTTGTAGATATGCACTGTATTCTTCTCTTTGATGTTGGTCACTGAAAACTGTTCTCTAAACACAAAGTACTGAATAATGTTACTATGGATTTTTGTGTTCAAAATTTTTAGGAACTTTCAACAATTTGAGCTTTTAACTTGCTTTTATATAATTCCTCTGTTATAGGAAATGTGAATAATAATTTTTCACCTTATATGGGTGTTCTGAAGATGAGTTCTGGAAAGGAATAAGAGCATTGATGTTGAAGCATCTGAGAAGAGTTGTTCTAAAAGAAAGCAAACCAACATCACAAAACCCTCAACCCAGTTATGTTGTATTTTGTGGTTGTTTATATAAAGCAAAGGAATTTGTCAAAAGGACATGAAGGGAATAAATGTAAGTCCTGAAAAATAATTTCTCTGTGAATGACAGAATGGTATTACCATTGACCATAAAAACATATCACTATCATGAAAATATATGCAATCAAATACATGGAATTATGTTGAGTTTTCTCTTACTTTTCAGTTCTTGGTTGTCAGCATTCTAACAACTTACATTTCTTTTAAAATCTGTATTAGAAGATGTCTGAAGATACGTGTCAAAGCAATGCAGAGATTACTAGAGGCTTTGTTTTAATAGGTGCATTATTTCAAGTAATTCATAAAAGGTGTTGCCATTGTTCAGTATTTTGTTAATGTTTACACAAGATTTCAAGCAAAAATAGAGTACACTTATAAAGTAGAAATGAACAGATAAGCCTTAAATCAAGTCACTCACTGCAAGCACTAGGCTTAATTTTACATGCTTGGTTATTCAGGTATCCAAAGGATAGTTTAATATTCATTCAGTAATAATCTATTCAGTTAGACATAAAGTTAATGAGCAGTAAGTTAAAATCGTTGTACAGACTGTTAACAGACATTTGAGCTAGAAGAATTAAGCAATGAAGCAAATCAAACTGATAAACTGTGACAAGTCCAGTTCCTTAAAATGACAAAAAAAGACAAAGTGGCTTGGACAAAACATTTGAAATACGAAGTCTGCCATCACTATTCCTAATGTGCCATGTGTAGTCACTACAAAAAGGCAGACACAATCTCTATATTTAGATTCTAAATCTAGCAGAGCAGTTACTCCTAAGTACAGGTATGAATGTTTTATTGAAGAATAACTTAATGGTTGATATTAGAAGGGACCTCTGAAAAATCCCTGGTCCAATACCTCTACTCAAGAAGGACCATGTACAACCAGTTGCCTAGGTACATTTCCAGATTTCTTTCAAATGTATTCGAAGTGGGAGACTCCACAAACTCCCAGGGCAACCTCTTCCAGTGCTTGGTCACTCTCACATTAAGAAAGCATACCTAAAAATACTGTTATGTTGAAACACAATATAAAAATAGCTCCCAAACATAAAATCAGAAAGACAGTGCAGATATGTAATAAAATAACCTGTTTTCTACAGTTTTACATGTACACCCATATATATTTGAAATTATGAGCAAAACTGCACAAATTCAAGAGTATAGCTTGTACCATGGTGCTGATATGGATGAGATTACTGTGTAAACATGAAGAAATAAGAGAAATTCAGTGGCAAAAAACATGAAATAAGAATTAGAGAATGGCCCATACTGAGAAAAACTAGTTCTCTTATTCAAATAGAAGAGGATGTTCTAAACTGAAAAAGTCTAAAGAAACTTTATGAGCCTACAAAATCTTAAAAAGGAATTATAGACTCAAGCTATACTAAGGAACATACACAGTGATTAATAAGGGAGAGAGCCTCTGTGACTGTTTAAACATTTAGCTACTGGAACAAACTGCCATGGGAGAAAATGAAATCATCTGTGTAGGGGATTATGAAACCTAAAGAGAATCCCACATATTACTGAGAGGTGCAGAATGATTTTTTTTTTCCCCAGATTAAAAAAAAAATGAGACTGTGACCACTCAGGGTTTTTTATTGCAGAATTTTTCTATGTGCTCTACATGACTCTCTTTCTCACCCTCAAAACAGGCAATGACACCAATGAGCCACTTCATTTCCAGCTTGGTTCGCACTTTAAAAGGGGTTCTGTTTTCCAGAAGCTTTGATTATTATTACTCCAGAAGTTTCTGTACGTATTTTGTGGCTTATATAACCATATGGCAAACTGAGATGCAAAAACATCGCTCTTTTTTCCATGAGATCATGCTGACAACAGAATTGAATCTAAAAACTAAGTTTAAAAAAAAGAGGAAAATTTGAATATATAATTTGTTTTAGCAGATACATGATTTTACTGTACACATTTTAAAGTATTTTTCATTAACAACCGAAAAAAACTCTTTAGTCTCATTTTTTTTTATCTGTAGAAAAATAGCAATATAAAAGTAAAAAGATAACACTTAAGAAAATGTACGTAAAAGAAAGAGAAAGAAAGGTTAAGAGTAGAAAGACATCACCACCTATGGATCCAGAGACAAAACCTGGTAGTTGTAATTTTGAGTCCTTTGGTTGAAGTGATGGTTGCTCTCTTGATCCATTGGGGTGGAGGGAAGCCTGTGAAACACAAATTTTAGTGGGTTAATATTAGCTCAGGTTCAGATGGAATGCCCAGGCACCTCTCCTGTGGGGGGTGGGTGTTTGCAACCTTGTGGATCTGTTGCAACACTGTGGATCATGCACAGTCCTCTGGTGGAAGACCCCAGAAATTATTCTGGGACACTTTGAGGGGGGTCTTTGATGGTTTATGGCCCCTTCTAAGACATGACAGATGCCTCTCACATCAGCTTATTTGTGCCAATTAGGCACCATCAGAAGTGACGAATGCCTTCAGACATACATGTGTATGTTTGGATACCTTTCCTGAGGAGCTTTCACACCTGAGCCATTTGTGTACAGGAGGACATTGAAATGATAAAAAAGCACTACCTAACCTCACAGAATCCATTCTGTATAGGCCTGTTCTCTTTTCTGGTTCAAACCTCAACTTCCAGAGGTGCACCTGGGCTGTTACCTCATACACTGTCATCAAAGCACCTGCTGCTTTTGCAAATAGCCAGCTGTTCAAATCACTAACTGTTAACAATTCAGTCTATCACTTTTCAAATTTCATCATTTCTGGTAGGTGGGTTTTTTAAAGCACCCAAACTTGATATTCCTTTCCCCTCAGACAAGCTGTAAAGCTAAATATACAGTGTGGTCTGCAATCTGATTGACAATACCTTGGTTGTGGCGACTTTTCTCTATTTGTAAGGAACACAATCAACTTGTCAGCCTCTTCCATTGAAAATAAGAACAAGAGTTCAGTTGCTGGTCTCAAAGGTGTAGCCAATCATTGCAAAATAGATACTATTAATATTTATCACCATTAAACAGAATGTCACCTTGAGAAATTATGTCCACATTTTTCTTAACATGAAATATATTCCTTGGGTTTTTCTTTTATTTTCAGAAGCATCATTGCAATACTTCTTATGTTGCTGAATGAATAAGGTTTCTGTGAACTGCAAAAAGAAAAATGGCATTTGACTATCTACTCTCTATTTTTTTTATGATGTTTCCTTTCTAACTTTATTTATCTCATCCAGAGAGGAAAATGGAATTTTCCAGAAAAAAACAAAACAAAACAAAACAAAAAAACTTCCGTAATCTTTCTGTTTTCCTGACTTGTACTGAAATATATCTTTCTTTCCCTTCTCCCAAATACACTGCATTTCCTTATTGATGAAATAACACCTCCAAAATGATGCAAAACATATTAAGACTAACTAAAGAAGACACAAAGTACAAGGAACTAGATGAAATATAGAAGCTGGAGAAAGAAGATAAAAGTCAACAAAAAAATTGTGGAGAGCAACATAAGTCACACAGTATGAATGAAAATACAATAAGGAACACAGAATTTTGAAATCAGGCAACTGGAAAAGGTCATAGGAGCTATGGGTGATTTACACACTTAAGATTCTTAATGGAATGAAGACACACCAAGGTGGTGGAGATGCAACCTGAAAGAAACAACTGCTATCTAATTTGATCCTTTCAAAAAATTACTCAGAAGTTATTAGTTGTCACCCTGGAGAGCCTGTAAGTCTGACCAACAGAATGTGAGGGAAACATAAACCACATGTTTTACAGTGATTGTTGAATTTGGAAGCTATATTTTTTCCCTTGTGACGTTCTTTTTTTCCTTCTCATTTTTTATTCTTTTGACAAAATATTTAGTGTGATAACGTTGTGGGAAAAAGAAAGGAGGTTATTGCTTTTTTAGTGACCAAAATTAAAGAGTGAAGCTACATTATACACTAGACTAAAATATTAATGATAGAACATACTCCATATTAGTATTTTAAGAAGAATAATATTTGCCAAATCATAATATAAAAACAACTAAAAAATAATAAGAAATTAACTGTGGAATTGATTCTGAAAACCTTAAAAATTATAAAAGGAACTATAAAATAATAAGGGTTGTGGAATTAATTCTGAAGACCTTAAAACTTATGGTGATTTAACATTCAACAACATGGGCTCAGCAGGGGATGTTCATGGGTTCATATGACTTTCCATAAAGGCTGCTTTTACTTCCAGACAGACTTCCAGCTTGGTCTCCACATAGAGTACATGGTCAGAAATGACAGCTTAGGGTTTGTGCCATGAGATCTGATAGCAGCGCTCATCTAGCTGGTTTAGAGGTGACTCTGTAAGAATTCACAATGTATGTGATGATGCCTTGGCTGTCTTTCTCCATCTGCCTTGGGGCTCCCAGAAAACCCTTTCACTAGTGTCTCCCATGCAACGATTGTCTGATTCCATTTTGGGTTTTATTTGGCTTGTTTTTTGATTTGTTGTTGGTGGTGGTGGTGGTGGTGGTGGTGGGGGTGTGTGTGTGTGTGTGTGTGTGTGTGTGTGTGTGTGTGTGTGTGTGTGTGTTTTGTTTTGTTTTGGATTTTTTTTGGCACATGTAAATTCCAAGCAGCAATTTAACTAGCTCTGAACTACTTGCTTTTAATCATCCAGTTCCTTATACCTTATATTCTTTTCATATCTTAGATTACAGAATCTCTTGAAAGTCAAATAAACTTACATGTGCCTGTTTCTGGGAAGAAACCAGAAACAGAATTATTAATATGTGGCTGTGTTTTAGATCAAAAATACATAATGTTTGACAATTGTTTGCAGGGAAATTGCTTCTGTATAACTTGGTGTAACATGTAGACTGTAAAAGAATGGTATTGATATTGCATGTATACTTTCATTTTTTAATAGAGGCCATATTTTCCTTTATAAAGAATGAATGCTGGTGTATTGAAGTGAAACAACTTTAGGGACTTACATTCAAAAGAGAAGAAAGCCTAAAATTCCCAGTGTTAGGGTTAATCTTCTTTAGAACAAAGTTTCAGTCATGATAGACAGAAGACTGGGACTTCCTCCCCCTTTTTTCATTTTTATTCATATTTCCAACTGACCAGTGAATAACCTCTTAGGAGCTTAGATACTGCAGTTGGGTACCTTAGACATCCATGGAGGTATAGAAAAGATCCAGGTCAACCAACATGAAAAAGTCTAAACAAAAAGACAGAACAATAAAGACAGAAAAAACCTAAAAATCCTCCATTTTATACTTAAGTTATACTTAAGTTTCAAGATCTAACTAAAGACATCAATATTGAGCCCTTTCTTGTTTATAATTAAATAGCTAGGGTGTTTCTGCAACTATTCAGCAGTTGTATTGAAAGTGTTCAATACAAACATTTGTTTGAATTGACTGTACATTTTAGTGATTTGTCAAAATTTAATTTTAATTTTAAAAAAATGACATGTCATTTATTACCACTTCTGTGCACCAATATCTGTAGAATGCTGCAATTCAACATTCATAGTAATTTATGTCCTACAGATGCAATTACTCTGAAAAAACTCTGATATTATGAATATTTATTAAGTACATTATCAAAGGTATTTTGATATTTAAAGATGCATGTGAATACTACAACTGGATAGCATTTCCTCTGTTGTTTTTTCTTAAATGAAGGGTAAGTAGGATACAAACAAAGCAATTTGTTTATCATCTAATTTGTAAAAGAAAACTTTTTGGTTCCACATATCCAAGAAAACCAGCCCAAAATAATTTTCTGGTTTTATGATGTTGGTTTTATGACATGGCAGGGTGGGCTGAGGATGTTGCCTATTGTGATTTCAGCAAGGCTTTTGCCACTGTCTCCCATAACATTCTTGTGGGTAAGCTTGTGTGTTGAATGAATGAACAGTGAATCAAGAACTGGCTGAATGGCAGAGCTCAGAGGTCATGAGCAGAGGAGAATGCAGTTGGAAGCCTACAGTGAGTGGGATTCCCCAGGGGTCAGTACTGGGTCTGGCCTTATTCAGCTTGTTTCTCAATGACCTGGATGAAGGGATAGAATGTATCCTCAGCGAGTTTGATGATGATGATGATGATGATGATGATGATGATGATGATGATGATGATGATACAAGACTGGGGGAGTGGCTGATACAGCTGGAAGCTCTGCTGCCATTAAGTGGGACCTTGATAGGCTGGAGAGCTGGATGGAGAAAAACCAAATAAGGTTCAACAAGGGCAAGTGGAGGATCCTGCACCTGGGGAGGAGTGACCCCAAGTACCAGCACAGGTTGGGGACTGACCTGCTGGACAGCAGCTCTGCAGAGAAGGATCTGAGATTCCTGGTGTGTGACAAGCTGGCCATGAGCCAGCAGTGGCCAGGATTGCCAGTGGGATCCTGGGGTGCATTGGGAAGAGTGTGGCCAGAAGGCTGAGAGGGATGATCCTGCCCCTCTACTCAGCCCTGGTGAGGCCACATCTGGAGTAATGGGTCCAATTCTGAGCTCCTCAGTACAAGAGAGACAGGGAGCTCCTGGAGAGTGTTCAGATGGGGTCACAGAGATGGTGAGGGTTCTGGAGCATTTCTCTTATGTGGAGAGACTGTGGGAGCTGGGCCTGTTTATTCTGGAGAAGAGAAGAATGAGAGGGGATCTCATCAATACATATAAACATCTCAAAGCTGAGCACCAAGAGGATGATGCCAGATTCTTTCCAGTGGTGCCTATCAACAGGATGAGAAGCAATGGCCATAAAATAAAACACAAGAACTTCCAAATCAATATGAGGAAGAACCTATTTATGTTGAGAGTGGCAGACCACTGGAACAGGCTGCCCAGGGAGGTCATGGAATCTCCCTCTCTAGAGATATTCAAAACTGATCGGGACACATTCCAGTATAAATGCTCTAGGTGACACTAACTTGGCAGGAGGGTGTTGTGTTTCTTTAATTGGTTCATTCTGTTTCCCTCATGTTCTTTATGCTGATGGTTTACCCCTGGAGTTTGTGTCCTCCTCTATGTTTTCTTATAAGTACATACCCCTCCTCCTCCCTTTCCAGCACTTTTCCTGCCTGCCATCCAAACCCTGCCCATCAGTCCCAAACCTTCCCCCTCCATCATTGTAAACCCTGCTTCTCTGTCCAGAATGTTCCCTGTTCATCAGCCCTCCTTCAATGTTATATTGGGCTCAAGAATGTAGTCCCTCCTACCCTGTGAGTCTATTAGTTCCCAAACTGTGTTCTCCTTAGGTATCTGCTAGGGAGGGGCAGGGCCTCTCTAGGAATGGGGAATTGCAATCCCCTCCCTCCAAGTTATTATAATTTAGAAAATTAAAGGGTCTTTTCAGGCAGAGGTATGGGGGAAGGAAGAACAGTTTTTTACTAGTAAATATAGTAAGGCAAACAAACAACAACATCTACAGCATTAATAATAAACAGAACCAGAAAACTTAAGGGGCTTTGTTTCACAAAGCCTGGGGCAGTCTGATCTCTTGGGACTCCAAGAGCACCAAGCTGGAACGGTGGAAACTCTTGGGCTGGTGGCTGGAACGGCAAGATGTCCTGGCAGGCGGGGGGGTGCAGGGCTACAGCGTTGCAAAAAGAGAGCAGTGCTGAAGAAGCCGCGACTCCTGGGCAGGGCTGGCCCAGCTCCAGCAGAGCAGGTGAAGGAGCTCAGAATTCCTGGGCACACGAGCAGATGATGGTAGATTTCCCAGGACCAGACTTTCTGTTGGCAGTGGATTTCTCCCGCAGCAAAACACAGCCTGGCCATCCTCTCTGATGCCCAGAGCAAGCAGATCCGCCAGCTTCCCCAACCCTGTCCTTTTCCTACCTCCAAAACTCGGATAATCTTCCCCCTCCTTTGTGTTGGTTAAACACTATCTAAGCACAAATACTTCGTCTCTTAGCAACTTATGGGGAAAAATTCTTTAAGACAAAAAGGAACAAACCTAACCCCCAACATTCCTCCCACAGTTTTACCCCATTTGTACCCCATCTGTTTGTATCTGCCCCTGCTACCACTTTAGTTTATAATCCCCTGCAATTCCTTTGTTTGGGGCTCTTTGATTCCCTCCTGCAATAAACCTGCTGGGTTTATCCCAGAAGAAGAGTCTCCTCTCATCTTTTGTCTCTGTCCCAGTTGGCACCATAAGAAGCAGGAGCTTGTAGCCTTGGCTCCTAAGGTTCGGCGTCTCCTGAGGCTTTGCCAAGGGAACACCGTTCCCCACTATTGCCGTTGCATGGTGTCTGGAGCTAGCCAAAGCGACCCCTGTGTGGTGCAATGAGAGGAGAGGAGGACTAGATGATCTCCAGAGGTCCCTTCTAATCCTGAAAGTTCTGTGATTCACTTTATCAGAAGACAAATTTGTTGAGGAATTTTTTAAGATACTAATGTGTTACTCTGGTTTTTCTGAGCCTTTTGATTTTCTTAAATGGAGTCAGATATTTTTAGTTACTGTACAATATTAGAGCAGTTTTCTACCTTTTCCCACAGATGTAATATAAACAAATCTTTTGTTTTTCATTCTCTGTCCTTTGTTTGCATATTTCTAACCTGAAACAATTGTAACTGACAATTGGTCTAGCCACTGAGGCTGAGGGGTAAAAACCCCCAAAAGCCAATCTTCTGCTAGACCCACAAATGTATAAAAAGTAAGAAATAAACAAAGGGGGCTCTTCTCTCCGCTCTCTCAGCTGGGAGCTGGGTCAGAAGGACCTCTGCCTTGTAAAATCTCATCTGCGTGTGACTGCTTTGTGTGTCTTGGTGACACTAATGTAAAGATTTTAAAAGTTCATGAAAGTGGATAAAACCAGCTATATTTAAAGCATTTTATTTTGCTTTGAAGAAGAGGGTTTTTTAACTGACCTAAACTTCCATTGCTCATTTTAAAACACACCCCCCCCCACAATCTTATCTATATTTATATTCATGGTATATGTATTCATACACAATATCATATGCATATCAATTATACAATTGTTTTCTGCCAACCCTCACAGTTTAGAAAAAAATAATTTTGAAAGCTGATAATATTTTATTGTCTTTTATTAATAACATTGAAATTATTTCTGAAGCATTCTAAGGACCTGATGTAAAAGAAGTGAGCAGATTGTAGATGTCTAACTCACTTGAATGCACATTAAACAACATATTAGAAGATTATTTTCAGGCGCATAGTTGTATTTTAAATCTCATGCTTAAAGAAGGACACAATATACAACAGTGTCTTTAGAAAGAGATAATGAGTAGAAGAATAATATTATTAATTTTTATGCCTTGATAATGCTGTCATGAGATAATAAAAGCATGAAAAAATAAAATGTGAAATTGCAGGGGGATAATAAGAGGACAGACAAGGAGATCTAAGCTCCTTAGACAAAAAGGCCTGAGCGGTAATACTATGTGGGATACTTTTCAACTGAAAAGCATGACAGTAACACACTCTCTCTTTTTTTTTAACGCATGAGACATACAAAACCAGAAAATAAGCTTTAAGATCTCTGTCTCGTCTAAGCTCTCCCTTCATTAAAAGCCCAATAGGAGTTTTGATCTGTTGACACAGTGTGAACAGAAACTATAAAGATCACAGCTATTTCTGTCATTTATTTTGCCAGCAACAAAGAAATTTGGCATAAAGAGTACATATACAAAGAAAAGATTAATTACTCAGGGGCAATAAATTAACATGGGTATTATGATTGGCATTGTCAGGGTATTCCACTCTGGAAAAATAAGTATTCTTATTTTCATTTTTCTCAGCCTGAAATCAACACCAAGGTTGCCAATTTAAAGGTTAAGTTGGTGTTTCTCACCTTTACAGATTCATCTTTTCAGTAGTTCAAGCCCCCACAATATGCATGTGCATCCCACTCAGACTTACCATGAAAGGTCAAAACATTTTTTTTAGCCACCATGCTTTACTCTAAGCAAGATATGTTCAAGTACATATTGAATTAAGGAAAAATATATTAGTTATAAACAGTATCCAAATGATTTTTTGTGAAATTTGAGAAAATATAGAACTTATGGAACACCACAATAACCTCGTTCAATTTTACTATAAGAGCCATATTCCAGACACAATCTACTGTGTCTGCTGATTTTTAGTATTATATTTGTACAATTTCTGTGTGAATCAAGTACACCAAAGTGTCAGTTGCTTTGACAGAATTTCCTTGAAGTCTCATAATAATATTTTAACCACTGTCTCCATCAACACTGAAAATAAAGCATTAACAGACTTTGTAGCCTGAGACCTAATAAACCAGATTATCAGACTTCAGTGGCCTTTATGGCCTAGAGACATAATGTCCTTTTCCTTTCAGTTACCCAAAAGCAGTGTTTCCAGTAGTGCTGAAGAGCTGGCTGAAGATCTTCAATTTCATCGTCAAAGAAACCAAAAAAAAAAAAAAAAAAAGCACCCACAGATTTTTACATTTGAATTATCTATTTTGTTCAGATCATAAAAGTTAAGCAAAGAAGAGAAGTACACAAATATACATGGACTTTATTCTAGCAAGATTTTCTGATAGTGAATTTTGCTTTGAAAAAATCAAGGACAATTCTCCTGTCTTCTGCCTAGACAGTTCCTCAGAGCTATGACCATTCAGATGAAGAATCTGGGTAAATGACATTGCCTGTCTCAAGCAGATTTATTCTTTCTTTTAAGACAACATCACTGCTGAAAATTCCATATAGTCTCTGTTTATTTTCTTTGGAAATTGGTCTCCATGTCATAATTTTACTTGCTTATTTTCAACAACGAGATAATGGTGTCACGTAGTTCCATAATGAGGGGAACTGTGAAGGAAAGCTGTCAATATTATGCTCTGTTGGGAAAAATTTAACCACTTTTTTATGACTTCCATAGTAGCAAAGACGTAAAAGGCACCATGCTGCAGTAAAGGAGGGTAAGTGGCTTATTTACTCTTCAGCAATATTGTTTATCCAAATAACAGCATGGTATTGCCATTAACCTATAAAGCAAGGTGTTTCCTTCGACTCATGTAGTTTTTGGTGGGTGCTTGAAGGAGACTGTGTCCCACTGAAAGCCCATGCTGGAGGCAGGCTCGTGGCAGGACCTGTAGCACCATGGAGAGATGGACCCCTGCTGGAGCAGGTTTGCTGGCTGGATTTGTAATCCCACAGGGATCCCATCTGTACCTGAAGGACTGCACCCTGTGGAAGGATCCCATGCTGGGATGAAGTTGAGCGTGGGAAGAAGGGAAGAGTGGGGCAAAAGTGTGCAAGATCTGTTTTTGTTTGTTATTAACCTACTCTGTCTTTCAACTGGCAATAAATTAAATTAGTATCCCCAAGTCAAGTCTGTTTCACCCATGACAGAAGTTGGTGAGTGAGTTCCCTGTCCTTTTCTCAACCCATAAGCATTTTATCATATTTCTCATCCTGCCCTGATAAGCAGCTTGGTGGACACCTGGCATCCAGTCAAGGTCAACCCATTACAGAATCTCAGATCTTTTGATGAAATGACAAAACATGTGCTTAAACTCCACTAACTGAGTTCAAAAGTGCCTTATACATAAATACAGAATGTTAAGTTCTACATTGTTAATGCATAACCTATATTGTGCTTCTTTGCAATTGCCCTTTTCTTGACAATCATCTTATTTTAGTGCAGAAATGCATGATTTACATAAAAATAATGTGCAGGCAATAGAATATTTCACCTTTAGAGATAAAAGTGGTCTACTACAATATAAAGATGGGGAAACATAGGGTAGCAGAGGCATGAACACACCTCATGAAATCGCACTACCAATTTTAGACCTTACTTAAGTTCCAAAACAACCTACCATAAAACAATCTACAAAAGGTACATGTGCTGACATAGTGTGATAATTAGAGTCACTAAATACATGTTCAAATTGGGGTTTGCAAAGTATTTGCAACCACTGTGAAGAGATTATTTTAGACACTTTACCACTAGAGCATTTTTACTTTCTCCTCCCAAGAACTTTGTGTCTTTTTCAAAATCTTCTGAGATTTGCTTTTAAAAAACAGCTATATTAGAACAAAAAAGAATTGATGCATTGATATTTAAGAAAATGGACTGTACCATGTCTTTTCCATCTTTTGAGAGAGAATATTTAGCTCCAGAAGGAAAAGATGACAACAATAAAGTCAAAAGAGGAAAATACTTGGAGGCTAGATCACATCCACTCAGGAAGGGAAGGGAGGAGAAGGGAAAACAAAAAGTAAAGCAAAGCAAAGAATTTGCTTTCCTTCCAATGTGAAAAGCAATAAGAAGCCTTTCATAAAGTCTGGGCGTAATTCCCCTCTGTTGAATAAAATGATTCAATTGTAACACTGGAAAGACTGTGTACATAAGCCATGAATCAGCTAATAGCCAGACATGGATATTGAAATGTGCTTTTTTTTAGAGATGAAAGACTTGGATATGAAAGTAATCACCTGTCAGCCTTTTACTATGACAGAATAGGTCACTGTACCAGAGAGGATTTGTGCAGGGTGGAACAAAAAAAGAGGCATTTTGTGGTGTTTTGTTGTTGTTGTTGTTGTTGTTTGGTTTGTGGTAATTTGTCTGAAGGTGAAGAAGCTCTAAATCAAATAACTCAGCCTTTATTTTGCCATTTCTACCTCTGTTCTACATAAAATCTGGGGTTCATCGGGCTCTCTTCCCTTCATAAATCATCTGATAACTCTTGCTATGTCTATCCCTGGTATGGTTTTCCCCTCTCAATGTGTCTCTGCGCCTTGTGCCTTGTCTTTCAGATTTTTCTAAGAGGCCTTCTATAACTCTGTGTACTCTTTAGAGAAGTTAACTACTATTAACAAAGCACTAAAGTCCTTAGGTCAAGCTGCCACAGGTTAGCTGGACTCCACGGAATAGCTCTCCTCCCTTCTGAACAGTAACAAAACAAAACAAACCTTAAAGTTGTTTCTGTAAGGAATCAATAGGGCTAATTAAAAGTATAGTCTGCCTGTCTCAAATCACTCTGTTAGCCTCTCGGGACAAAGCTACTTCTTGTTCTGAAGCCCTAGGCAGCTACAATCAGATAAACAAGTGTACATTTGTGGTTTATAACAGTCCTGTCACAGACATCACCTATGTTTTCATCAGCTACATAAGATTTTATTTCCAGGTAGAGGAAAATTATGTGCAGTCACACCACTGTGAGAGCCTTATAACTGAGACAGAGGTTAAATGAGACTTAAATGTCAGCACCACATTTTTTCTCTAAATGGCTTAGGAAGGAACAGTCACAGGACTGAAAGATGTACGCATATAAGTTACCTTTGCTTACAAGTGGGATTCATGTATTGTAGAAAGTGACTCAGAGTAGCTTTAAAATACTTTGAAATATGGGGACTCAAAAGCAGTAGTAGACATATCTCTATTCCTAAACATAAGAATGGAAAAGGCCACAGGTGAGTTGTTATATTAAATATGTGAACTATGAATGCTGAAAAAGATTGTGCTTAAACTGAGTGCCAGAGCAGTTAAAGGACAATCTTTGTATATTTTCATTTTGTGTCTGCGCAAAAGTAAAACCAGAATAATTCACAGCAAGCCAACACATCCACAACTTCTAAAAAGAAATCCTGGGAAATTCTGCTTGTACTTCAAGTTTTGTTTTAATGAAACTGCAGCATTCCCTGTGGTTAGAAAACAGTATGGATATTACAGACAGTAGAAATACAGTACATGCATATGTGTGAATAAAGATTTTTTTTTCACTTTATAAATGCCTGAAAAAAAAGAAATCAATATGCTTTTTTTATGACTCTTCTATTTAAAAATTGAAGTCATGCTATATTTATTTGAAGTGCTCTGTATTTTCATCTGGCAGGCAAGATGGAATTGAAGGATATGATCCATTCTACTAAATTTGGAGGTTTGTTTTATTTCTGTTTGTTTAGTTTTTCTATTTACAGCTAGAAAAAGCCCCATCAATTTCCAGACATCTCATTGAAGTCTGCTGAGGTTTGGTCACACCATCTGTTTTGGAACTTTCTCATTATCGGATAAGTAAATAAGCATTAGATGCTGTGTTCATACTGTGAATGTCTCTTACACTCTGGCTTTTCTATAAGTCTAGCAGATCCACTTCATATGTTTTGTTTTCACCCTACAAAGCGCTATGTGTGGACATGAAGATGGTTATCAGCTTTATTTCTGCTATCTTGACTCTCTGGTTATGAATTAACAAAAGGCTTCCAATTCTGAATTTAATAACAGTAAGAAAAAATCATTTCCTGGAGAATCTGTTAGTGACACTAATGAACTCATAAAAATCACACTTGAGAGACATTTGAGAGCTTTTGTAGGTATCGTCCCTCCTTCATACATGCCCCTTTAGTATTCTTAATTTCTCAAGATCAATGGAAGATTAAAACACTTTTCCATACACATATTCTTATTCTTCTGCATTTTCATACCAGATGTTATTTTCTTTTTCATGTTTCTGATATTCTGGGGTTGATGAGGAGAAGAAGGAGCGGAGGAGAACAAGCAAAGTGCTCACACTGATCTGTGTTTTCCATGAGGAGGACAGAGCACATTGTACTTCACATTTTCTGATTGACTTGCTATTAGGAGCTAGAATTCCTTGGTTTCAGTTGCATCCCCAAGAAAGCCCCATTTCATGCAGTATGGATATTATCCTTGTAAAAAGAACCATACTACCTGAAGTTTCATTACTGTGTTAAAAGTATGTGCTCCCTTTGGTAACAGGGACTCAAGACTGTCAGGCTACTTGAATTTTGAAAAGCCATGAGCTTGATGAAGAATCATCCACTATACCTAAAACTTATTACATTTCTACATATGTATTTTTTGCTCCTGAATTTTCAGAAAGCAATTGCTCCTTTCAATATGACTCACAAATTGTCATGACTAACCATGTTACTTCAGCATCAATTTGTTAAAAAACCAGTGCTTGGAATAGTCAAAGATTTAAATTAGTTTAATGCAAGTACTTGTTTAGAATATACTACCATCAAAGTCAAAGGTATTTCCCTCTAGCTTCTCCAATCTTAATTTCTTTCATTATTATTCCATTGAAATATGTATTTTATGGTGTACATAAAATTCTCTCAGCATTCTAACCTACTGTATGGATGTTGACTAGTTATTCAAAGAAAAGGTGTCTGAGACTGCGAGACATCAAACAACTGATGAAAAATGCTTAAGCAAGAAAAGAAAAGCTGGGGAATCAAGTTTCAGCTGAGAAATTATTGTGAAAATCAAACACTATTTTTCCAGGAATAGGACTCTGAGGAATACCAGCAACCGGGGCTCAGTCTGCTTGGTGAATTAGTCATCTAATTCTTGAGAGAGATTTTCATTCCTCCTATCGTTGTTTGTCCTTTCTACAGCCTTTGTACCTAACAAACTAATAACTCACACATTTCCCTGATGTCATCAAATCTCAGTGGAATGATCCGTTGCTTTTTCTTTCCTTCGTTTTTCATCTCTGATGGGTATTTCCTTTACCTTTTTTTTTTTTTTTTTTTTTTTTTTTTTTTTTAATTTAGAATATTAATTGTCTCCTGCCAATTTTTAAATATATATTTTTATATGGCATTTTCAAAATAACTTTATACTTTTGTCATGCATGACCTTTTTTGTTAACTTGTACCCTTTTCTTCTTTATAACACTGCACTCTTTTTTAAACGTGGGTCTAATGAAGATAATATTCAAAAGCATGCAAGGACCAATTGCAGGTCAAAAATGTATTTAGTGCTGCTTATTGCTTCACTTGTTAGTTTTTCTTCACTTTTCAGGGGAAGAATTAATATTCTTAATTTTAATTACCTTTAAATCATGGGTCAGTTTTCATTAATTTTGTTTAATCAGTCAATGGAATACTTAAACTCCCAAACTAGTGTACCCAACACACATCAATAGAGTCATAATGAGTTTAAAAAAAAATAATAATAAAAAAATTCTATGACTGGTAATCTCATCAATTAAGGGAGTTGTTGCTTAATCTGCTGTGGCAGGAGCTTTGCACTACTTCGTTTGAATCTAGTAGTGCCAATGAAAGAATATTTCTACGTCCATGTAGTTATGTTACAAAAGTAGTACAGCCCTCTTCCTGACATTACCTATTTCATATTGCTGCTTAAAATTTGCCAAACAAAAATTAGTAAGTAGCACTGTGTTTTGTGCTTTATGAAAAGGAAAACTTAAATCAATAGATTATTTTATTAATATCATTACTTATTCATCTGTATCTAGATCTAAACCCAAATGGAATCTGAATAAATTTTCAAATATTATAGTTTCTGGAATGCAATATGTTACTTTTATGTGCATCATAGAACTTCATGTAGCCTCTTCCAAGTGACAAATATCCAAATGGTAATTTGCCAGCCATGGATATCTGAGGACTATCACAGAAATTGAAAGAGTCAGAGAAGCATAAACTGTTTTCCTTTCATGGGCTCATTCTCTCTGTCTCCCAATCAAGCTGTAAATAAATACATGATATGTAAAGTTAACTTTGGTCTATTTGTAGTGACAACTGGTCTGGTGCAGAGACTGTTTGAAGCATGTGTCTTACAAACATTGAGAGAAATGGATGAAAAATGCTACCTAAACCAGAAACTGAACGACATTGTTCTCGAGAGCATTTCAGCAGATAGCATGCTCTTAAAATAGTTCTCTGGTGAGGTGTTCTTTGAGGACAAAGAACATTCTGAGGTCTGACACTACCCTAACAATGTAGGAAGTGCTAACAATGTTTGGGCAGAACTCAGCTGAGAAACTCAGAAACTACTGCTGAGCACTTCAGGGGTTCAATGTCTTATCTGTAGTCCTCCACTGCATTTTGGTACTGAGGAATAGCTCACCAAAATTCTGGCAGCTTTGTTTTTATTTTGGCTGTTCCAAATAGAAAAAGACCCCAGGCTAATCCCAGCAAGTTTTTGCTTTCCTCTCCATATCTGCTTTTCCCTTGAAGGGTATTTATTCTGATAAATTTCTCAGGAAGATAGTATTGAGGTACAATGGAAAATGGATAGACAACTTTACTGTATTGGGCATTGATAATTATTATTTGGCAGTGGTTGTTTTAGCCTCTGGTGGAAAAGCCCTTTGTTAATAAGGTTTATAAAACACTTTTAAAATATATCAAGTTGTGTTGGACAATAATTTTGACCTCCTGGTGCTAGTGCTCAGGCATATTATAAGTGTTTAGTTAATTCCTGACTATTCTAGTTGAAGAATCTGATCTCAAGTAGAAAAAGACATTTAACCTGGTTTGAGCATTCACTTCTTTTCTGCTTTGTGATGACTACAAATGGCTTTGAACATTTCTTCTCAGTTGTAAGACCTTCTTGTGAATTCTTGTAAACTTAGGCAAGAAAACTACATTAAAAATAATGTTTCAGACAATTTTTCATCTTTACTACTGTGTCTGTTACTTTTAAATGTCTCTCCATTTCTAATAATTAAAAAAAAAAAAAATCTCAATTTTAATTTTTTATGTCAGTATAGGGCCTAAGTAGTTCATTAGCAAATATATCCCAAATTTTGAAACCACACTTTAATAAGTAATCTGTGTTGATAACAATGTGTGGATGAAAATTCAGACTCCCTCAGATTTTTCTGTCTCTCCATGCATGGCTCAGTGTTGAAAGAGCAGGAATATAGTAAATTGAAAATGCACACAGAAAAGCAATAGTATTGGCAAAAAATTATTTCCCTGCTTCTAGCAGGTAACCTCATCATTTAATCTTAAAAAAATCTATACAGCAAGCATTTTCTTTTATATATTTAACCGGATTGATTGAAGGACTTCAGACAAAAATTACAGTGTACCTCAATAATTATTCTTCTCTTCTTTCATCTATTTTATTATATGTGGGTAGATTATATTAATAATTTGAATTAAATATTTTAAAAAAGTTTTTAGGACTTTGTCAACATTATAAAATTTCAGATTTAAAATTGGTAAAATGGACATCAGATCAAAATTTAGAGTAGATCCTCTCCTTGTAGAGAAGAACTCCCCTGAATCATCACTTACTGCATTGACATTTTCACAAAAATCTTCTTCTGTGAAGGAGACTAGGGAAAGATTTGTCCAAAGCTCTGTACAGCCATCATTCCTAACACAATAGAGTGTTTATATATTCATTTTTGTTTAAATGTGTTACATGGCTTGGTTGCCAAAGCCTGACCTCTAAAACCTTGCGAGTCAATGAAAAGTCTGTTAGTGGTTTTTACTGGGAAACTATCTATTTGTTCCATTGCTAATTTGGGATAATTCCAGATTTTTGTATAGTGAATTTTCAACTTCCACATAAAATACTGGAAAAACGGGATCAATTGTGTAATATAACAAAGTAGACAAAACAACAACAACCAAAAAAAAAAAAAAAAAAACCCAACAACGCCACACACACACAAAAAAACCCCACCATGAAGTGCAATGATTTCCTACTGCTGAAAGCCTTTTAGAACCTCAGTGTTATTTTGCAGAAAAAAATCCACTTCACAGTATAAATCATGCAGTTAATGTCTAAATGTTCCCTCGTTAATGTAATATTTCAGTGTTGTGATTAATCTTTCTAAAAAATAATTATTTTAAAGCAAAAGTGTTGGCCTGTAAGTGTAATTAAATCAGAAATCTGATAATATTAGTGAAGACTATAAAGACTTAGTGTGTGTGTGTATATACTGACATTGAAGAAGTTCTTGAAAGGAAGTAATTATAAACAAATAAAAAAGAAAGGAATCATAATACTGTAAATATTTGCTGGCCCTAGATTAAAAAAAAAAAAAAAAAAATCAATGATGATTGTGTTTTTACTCCTTTCAAATCCTACTGTAAGACCTGTTAAACTGAAAAAGAATTAAAAAAAATTTAGTGCTGAAAACCTAAACCTTCAACCAATCAATGCAGATTAGATTTTACAGTCTAAGTACAGTTTTTATAGTTTTCATCTAAGCATTTTCTCTTAGATTATGTTTCTGGACAGATCTATACTATAGATATTGCTTTAATCTCATTCACTGACAGGCTGACAAGTACCATGCAATGCAATTTAACTCTCACAAAAGCCCAATATTTCTTCTCCTGCTCATTTATAGTAAAACTCACTTGGTTTCACTGACACTGTACAATAATTTCCCACTGGCAGTTTCTCCAGTTGTGAATTTTCCAATCATTTCTTATCTCTAGGTATGACCATTTGCATCCTGTGAGATCTTTCATGCTCCAGTGAACAATAAAGTTATAAAATGTGTGTTAACAGTTGGCCTCTACATGCATCTTTGCTGAGCCTTCCAGGAACTGTGTTTGTGAAGAATATCACCCTATCCAGAAAAAGAGCCCAGTGCTCAGCAGGGCTTGGGAAGCATTTCCCATTCTGGTACAGTATGAGTTACTCTTGTAGCATTATCTGGCAAAAGGGCAAGTGATACATGCACTTTATTAACATCTCTTATTACTTACATCTGAAGGTCACAGAATCACAGAACCATTATAGTTGGAAAAGACCTCTGGAGACTATCTGGTCCAATCAAAAGCAATTTATAACAGGTGAATCTTACTAAAATGAGTTAGTGCTTCTTGTTGAATTGCCGAAGAGCTCTTAGACTTTAAAATTCTGCCATGACTCTCCTTGAATTTGAGACAAAAAAACCTCCTTTCCTCCATTACAGATAATTTTCCCATCAGGATTGCATTAAAAATATATATATATATATATATCCTGTGTGCATCTGGAGGCCTCTTACTGGAGGGCTCTGAAATGTTGATAAACTTTGTAAAATGTCATTTAAATCCTATCTCGGAATTTTGTCAGCAACATGAGACTTGAATTTATTGTAAAGTTCTGTCAAATTATCTCCTACAAAGAAGAAAAAGTAATAAAATATGGAACGCCCCAGTGACTGAAACAAAGTCATGTCTAAAGATATTTGTTAAGAAATCAAGTTACTTACTATTCAGTAATTTAATGCACAGTTATGATTATTTAATTAATATTTGTAAAATAACCTGGCAGCCAGCAAGATTTAATCTAGTCTTTTTTGATTGTTTCAAAGCAACCCTGTGCCAGAACAAAACCATTGAGTTAAGTGGCACATATCTTTAAACATGTGATTAGTAACTACCAGTGATCATAATTAGCTTATTTCCTTCTGATTAACTCCAACTACTGACACAACCTGGGGAAATCCCTGGCTAGCCACTCACTCTGGCCAACACCATGAGTGGCTGCCCCCGAACAGCAAGGGGATCAGGGAACAGAATGGAACAGAGCTGCTTCTGTTCCCCACAGTCATGGATGTGACAGCACCGAAGACCAGGACAAAGAGCAGAGAGGAGCCTTCCATGTGGTTCTCAAAGGGGTTTAGTTCTAGGGGGGTCAGGGATGGAAAATCCAAGTTACAGACCCTTGTACTGACTTTTAAGTGGGGGTGGAACAAGGGGAGGTGTGCTTGTTTAAAAGCAAACCCAGTGAGAGACTCCAAGTCAGAAAAACAATTTAATAGGAGAGGAAGAAAAGTAAAATAAAGTAAAGTAAAATAAAATAAAGAAAAATAATAAAGAAAAATAAAGGAAAACAAAACAAATGCAATAGTAGAAAAGATCACTGACAGAGTCATAATACAACCTGATACCCTGTGGTGGTGGTAGCAGTCCAGATGAAGTGGTCTTGTTGAAGCAGTGATCCCATAGAAAGGTCTGGTAGCACTTGTCCTATGAGAATCCAGTGGGTAAGGCTGCCTGTGCTGTCCCAAATCCCAGATTATATCCAGGTGGGAATGCTTGGCTCCTTCCCCTGGGTGGAGCATCTCACAATGGGCTGATATTTTATGAGTCTTGCAATGGGTCCTTGATTGCCTATTAAACAGAGATAGCTCCCAGAGGGAGTTATCTATCCGTCATGCAGCAGGGCACTGATGGGCCATTAACAGAAGATAGTCTGGAGGCAGGGGGCAAGGGAAACTCTGCCCAACCTAGTTTCAACAGCTCATGTAGATGGTGATAGAATACATACTTTGGGCACATCTTACATTATAACCTAGGACAGGAGGGTACAACACAGAAACCAAACAGGGGAGGAGCTCAAGAAGGAACATACAGAACAATGACCAATGACCAATCACCAATGGGTGAATATAATGGGATGATATAAATTGAGCAAAACAATGGTGCTTTGAACACCTCAAAACTTTCCCGAACTAAGGGCAGGAACAAACACAGATTGACAACCAGGTAGGTGGGGCAACAGGCAGGGGTTGGTTCAAGGGAGGACCGACATGGGATATTCTAGAACATGGGGCAGGGTTTAGGGAGTGACAGACAACTGGGGAAGGGAGGAGTAACTGGGAACAAACTAACAGCATTGGGAGGGGGGAGGGGCAGGAAATGGAACCAACCGCTTGAAGCAAACAGTGCAGAAAAACACACCACCACGAACTTCAAATTATTAGAATGGAATTCATGTAACCCTAAATGGTTGGGATGCCAGTGCAACTCCAGCACACCACTGTAACTTCTTTCCCACCATGCTCTTAGTATCTCAGCTGCAGCCTCTACTCCTGGCCCTTGATGAATCCCCAGTGTAGAGGCAACCCTGTCTTTCCCAGCAGCTCTCTGATGTCCTTGTCACTATGCACTGCCTGCCCTTTAGGAGCTCCGTATGTGCTGAAGCCACGGTGTGAAACAGAGTCCCACTCATGGTGGTGGATCCAGCACCTGACCTTGCTTCTCCTCCAACAGATGATTCCAATTACACAGAAGTACTACATAGTAATGCAAAAAAATTGTAAAGAGAGGATCAAAATCCAGTGATGTCTAAATTGCTTTTTATATGCTATAGGGATTCTCTACACAGGGGAGGAACTTTAATTTGATTGATCAGAAGCTTATTATTGAAAAGAGTACATTAAGTCTCTAATATATCCTCAATATTACATATAAACCTGAAAGATAGTTTGGGTAATTCTTTTGGGAGATAATGTAGAATAAATTGTTCTAACAAAATCTGTGATTATCAGTGATTCTGCAACCCACTACCCTAAGATTTAAATTGCATGACTGTTTCCTACTTGGAAACTTTTCGTTTGCTTTTATTAATTTACTGGTGATTTTCCTAGTTCATATGAAATATGAGAAGACAGGGATAATAACAAAGATGAAATTAGTTATAAAAGTGAGAAAATAAGTAGAAACATTATTTGAAGGCAAGAGATAATTTGAGATATGATCTTGTCCTATTTTACTGTTTATCTGCCTTCCAATCTTAGACTCCTTAAGGGAACACAAGGCTAAATCAATGCTGATTTCTTTATGTGCTTATTTTTGCCTCAGTTTTGCTGTCAAAAAAACCCAAAAAACAAAAAAAATAGGACAGACTATTAAGCAGGCATCCCTTTATCATACTTTCTCTGGTGAATGCCGGAATACAAATTTTTGTAAATAAACTACTATTTTGATTTTTTTCCCCTTTTCTTCTTGTACCAATAATGCTCAATTTTTCAAATTATCCCAAATTTGCAATTTCCTTTTAGGGTTTTTCCAGGCTTCTATTTTGAGGGATGCTAGGAAGGAAGAAAGGGAGGGAGGGAGGAAGGAAGGGAGGGAATGAAGTGTCTTGGTTTTGAAAGACAGTTGTCTGCCAAGGAAAGCTAGAGGTTCCCTTGGAATGGAGAATGTAAACCCCCTTCCCTCCAAATTATTATAATTTTGCAATTAGGGACTTTCAGGCAAAGATATGGGAAGAGGAGTAACAGTTCTTTACCAGGAATATTTAAAAAGGAAAATACAAATGTAGTAGTACAAAAAAACAAGCAAGGAAGCAAACAAAAATCCTGGAAACACCCTGACAGAGTCAGGGATACGATCTGACACCCTGTTGGTCAGGGTGTTGGAAGCAGTCCAAACAAGTCTTCCTGGAGTAACAGAAGTGGTTCTGTGGAGTAGAGATGGTTCTGTAGAAAGTCCAGTGTTGATGAAATGGGTCTGGTCCTCCTCCAGGCATCCAGTGGAAAAACCAGATCCCTTGTGTCCTTCAGTCCCAGTTTTTATCTAGCTAGGAACAGTTGGCTCCTCCCCCACTGGATGGAGCATCTCACAATGGAATGATGGGATGTGTCACGTCATTGGTGGGCCCTAATGGCCCATTATCAGAAGATGTCCCCCTGGAGGATGGAGGGGTGATGAAAGAGATAAGAAACACTGCCCCACCTGTTTTTAATGGCGGGGCCATTATCAGAAGGCATCCGACCCCCTCGCCCATGGAGCCACAAGAGATAAGGAAAAAACATCTCCCAAAAACCAGCTTTCAACAGATTAAATAGTATACACATTTTTAGGTTACATAACCCAAGATGGAAGGAAGGAAGGAAGGAAGGAAGGAAGGAAGGAAGGAAGGAAGGAAGGAAGGAAGGAAGGAAGGAAGGAAGGAAGGAAGGAAGGAAGGAAGGAAGGAAGGAAGGAAAGGAAGGAAAGGAAGGAAAGGAAGGAAAGTCGGTCCTTGTCGGGGTGGTGCCACATCCGGGGCCCCAGTGTGCCACAGGTGTGAGCTCCTGGTGTTTTTCTGGGTTTTCAGTCCAGAGTAAGGCCGATCAATTCCAAGAAAAAGGGGAGCCACAGTCTGGGGAACTTCTCTGTCTCAGCTAGCTATTTAAAAAAAAAAAAAAAAAAAAAAAAACAATCAAGAAACCCCGCACAACTAACTAAAAAACAAAGGAGAACAAACTCGCGCTCCCTCTGTCCCTGCTGCAGATGGCGCAGTCCAGGAGAAGGAATGCAGGGGAGCAAGGGCAGTTTCTGAAAACAAACTCTGTGCTTTTTCTCTGGTTCTTCGTTCTCAGAACCAGTCTTAAAGGTGTAGAACTTAATATCCAGCATAAACAGAACACATGACTGGGGTTACAAGAATCATAAAGACAACCCAGGACAGAAAGAATCATGCCAAGCAAAAAGACAGGTGAGAGTAAAGTTATATATTTACCAAGAAGTGAAAACCCAACTGTACATGGTGAGTGTAAGAAATCTATGATGCTTCACCTTTGTCCATGCAAATTTGATCTCACAGGCCTTAAAAATGCGTTACACAGATTGTTGGTACATGCATACATAATTATTTTTATTACAATCTTGTGTCATCATTGTTATCTCAGGCCTAACTCTTTATATATGGCTCAAAAGTTCCTTGAGATCCATGGGAGTCTTTAAACAGATAAAATCAGAAGATGATAACTATGTCAGAATGTATATACATATATTACAGGAGCTGGTGACTATTAAATATCAAATGCATTATGAATATGGATACCAATCAATTCTGTGTAAGACATTATTTATGAATGTATCTGGCAACAGTGTCATCCATTCAAAAAGTCACCTTTTTCTCTGGATTTACACCCATTCAATCATTCCAACTAGAGTATCTAAAAGCTTCCTAATCTACTGATGTAAACTGTCAGGATGGGTTGTTAACTTCAAATTTAAGAACTTATGCTGATTTAATCACTCTACACATGAGAGATGAAGATCAAATCTTGTGTATGTGATGCTGCTAACAACAGATGGCTTAGAAGTCTGAAACCAGCCTGACTGCAATGATCCCTCTTCATAAGGCAGTTTGGCAATAAAATCTATATTTCAAGAGTGATTTAATTTTCTTAAAAATAAAAGAAGTGCCAATAAGTGTTTACTGCTAACAAATGATGTCAAACTTTTACAAAGGAAACTGAAGGTCAAAGACAACAATAGAAATTGTATAATTTTGTAGAGGTATTGCAAAAAGAAAAAAAAAATCATACTATTATGGAAGGATCTCAATATGAGCAAGAAAATGGTTTATCATCCATTATTCTTTCACCACTGGGCTTTCCAGTATGATTGCCAACAAAATAAGACCTGACATGTAGATACTTGGTGATGTTATTTTCACATGGAGAAAAAAAACCATAATATTACTCTCCATGTCAGAAAAAACAGCTTGCACTTTGAGTATATGGGGCATATTTGAAATAATCTCCCTCTCATATTTCCAATCACCATTCTCAAAGCATTTTCATATTCATGAAAGCACTTTCAAAGCCACAGATCCTCTGCTTATTTAGACTTGTGTTTTCTGAGTTTCCTTTGGAAGATGCTTTTCTGTTGTAGTGCATTAATTTGGTTTATATTATATTTCATTTTTATATTGGGTTTTGTAATGGTTTCTTCTGTATCCCCTGTTCCCTGGGAAAAGGCATCACGAGGTTTGTCCCTGCTGCGCCCTGCCCATCCTCTCACACTGGAATGTAACCCAACTCTGTTCCACTCCCACCTTGTCCCTGATTGGGTAGTGGCTTGTCCCCGCCTCTAGCCCCTTCCCCCTGGGTAAAAGTCCTTGGGAGGCCCTGGAGCTCTCTCTTGCACTGGGACGGGGATGGGGACTGGACTGAGCTCTGGACTGCGGGGGCAAGACCCCAGAATAAAGCCGTGATTCCCCCTGGGACAAAGAGCAGACTCTTTCCTTTTGCCATCGACAGATGCCTGCTCTCTCTAAAAGAAAACGTTCCAGCCGTCCCTGGGATCTTTTGGAACCCTGAAGGAAAATTTCTTCTGTCATGGTTTCTCTCTTAAGCTAGCTGAGGCAAAAATGAAGCATGGGCTCTGAGGGGGGAGAGAGCCGCTTCACTTTTCTGTTGTCTTTCCACAAAAAAAACACTGTACAAAACACAGAGCAACAGCAGCTTGGTGAGTATCCAAGGTTTCATTAGACATATCAGGACTTGGAAAGGGAGAAGCAGATGTAGATACAACTGAAGTAAATATTGCCCTTATCCTATGTCATAAATACCCAGCAGTAAACTAAAATGGTGAGGAAGGAAACACCTTTCTTAGAGATGAAAAAAAAAGAAAAAAAAAAAAAAAGAAGATTGTGAGTAAAACCAAATCCCTTGTGTTATAGTCTTATTTTACTGCAAAATCTTCCTTTTAGTTGTTTGGAAATTTTTTCTTTACTGCCTGTGCAGTATTCCAGATGCTGTGTTATTCAGGTTCTAATTTCTATTAGAATGTTAGTCACAGAAATAAAAGTGCAGTCTTTTTTTTCCATAGCTTATATTAAAGAAAAAAGAAAAACATAATCAGTGTCACATAATCCCCAAATAGTTTAAAACCCAGACGTGCTATTTGGCTCTGTAGACATGTGTTGTTTTAGGGTTTCTGGGGATCTAGTCAGAACATTCTGTGGACATAAACACTGTACTTCTAGTTAAAGCAACAGCTGTATTTATCTAATTCAGTTGTTGTAGTTGATAAGGAAATAAGCACCTGCATCAATCACAAATGATTTTTTCTCTCTTATTAAGAAAGAAAATCCAATTGCTCCTTTCCCTATTCCATGTTCCTACCCTTTCCATTTCTCCCCACTCTCAAAAAGAAATCACAAATATGATGGATTTGAAGTTAGAATTTTGCATTTTTATTTGTTTGCTTAAAGTCTTTACATAATTTACTTTATACTCATTAACCATAGTGTTTGTTGCTTATTTCATTGTCTTGCATCATTCCTGGCATTGTCTGTGTGAAGTGAAAGAAGAGCAAGCTTGTCTGGTCAGCTGGGGATGCTGCCTAGACATCTGCTGAATGTTATCTTGGGACTGTGTTTCTTACTATCCCAAAGCAGAGCCATCTGGTCCTCACCTAAGAGAAACTCTGAGACGTCTGTAATTTCTAAAGAGATCCAAAGTTCAAAAACAAGCTACTACCATGCCTCTTATTCTTATAAACAATTTGTTTTGTGACGTCACCTCTCCCCACAGTACATAGTACAGAATTATTGTGTGTGTTCTTTAAAGCACAGAAATCTTTAAAAGAGATTAACAAAATAATGATGATATATTTATAGTAACATGACAGCTACATGGCTGCATCAGACACCAAGTTTTTTGGTACCATACAATTATTTAGGTTTTTAATGGCATGTCAGAAGGTAAATAAGGATCTTATTTTCAGAACATTTCATCTATGGGATGGTGTGACAAAACTTTGTAAGAAAAAGTATGACTGAATCATTGTGCTCTTGTTTGATCAAGTCTCATGATTTAGATGCAATATTAATTTATCAAAAAAGTAGGAAAAGGACAGATCTTTAAAGTAAGTTGTAGATATAAAAGTAATATAATATATGACTTGTTCATCCAGGTGAAAATAAATTGTGTCCTTGGAAGTTTCACAGAAAGGCTATTTTATACACCATTAAGCCATTTTGAGGTGTGTTGAATAGATGTTCATTTTATTTTGAAAATTTTTATACTGATATAACTGAATACATGATGGGTATTAATTTTAATTACATTTTCACCAGCACGGTTGCATTTATTATCAGAAATGCTCTGTATTAGCTGTTTAGACAATCAGCTTTCATTAGGCTACTTGATATCAAAAATAATTTAGATAGATTTCAAAGATCCTTATTGCTCTTAATACTGGCAATTGTGGGTATAGAGACAATTTTATATTTTCTTACTGAGCAGAAAAATGGTTTCCATGAGTTATCAAGTGCAAACCTGAATGATATCTGGCAGTCACAAGAATTTCACAATGACATACCTTGTATTTCGTGAATTCTTTGAACATGTTGCCAATCATTCTTCTCTGCCAGTTTTAATCTATCAGTTGACACTTACCAGGTGCTGAAACATAGGGACTCAGTTACTCTGTAAGCTGAGACCTTTATTCTAGATTTCTGTACTCCTCTTTATTACAAAAAAGATTCCTCCAATGCTAGAAGGAAAAAGAAAAGCATCCCTTATATTATATTTTTATATTAACACCATAGACCCAGTATTTAAATACCTTAAAAGAAAAAGGCAAAAGAAAAACTATTCCATATTTTGTATGTTTTACCTTTAAATAACCTAATCACTTTACTTTAAATAACTAAGTGTATTGTTTGTTGGTTGTTTTCTTCGTGGGTTTTTGTTTGTTTGTTTTGTTTTGTTTTGTTTTGTTTTCCTGAGAAAATAGTACAACTCTTTCATGTAGAAAAAGCAAAACAAGGTGCCAAGTGCATTCTATACCCAGTGAAAAACCTTGCTGTATTTTGTCCTGAGCAAGTCAGAAGGCTGCCAGGTGGTGTCTGGCTTTCTGTTATTGTTCACCAGGAACTGGAAAGAAGAGACAATGAGGTGGTCATGACTGCAGTGTAATCTCAAAATCAGGCTTGTCTAAACTGGACTACTTAGAGTGTAATGCATTTCTCTGGGTTTTTCTTAGTTACTCCAGACCTCCGCAATTTATAGGCTTCTGAGTGTTGCCTACAATTTCTTCTTTAGCCGCTGCAATCTTGACTGGAATGACAGAAAAGTCAGAGTGGCACTGATGCACTAGCTCATGCTCTCCAGGGCCCTTGAAATTTCTTAACCTAACTGTGACCTCTCTCAGTGAAATCAGCCCCCGTGACATTTCACCAATCACTAGGAACATATGTATATAATATCTGAGTGGGTTTTTTCACAAACAGATCAACTTAATTACGTATTATGATTATCTATTCTAATTTAACTGGAAAACCAGTAATCAGTTTATGATTTGAAGCAAATGGTAACATGAAGTATATTTAGAATATTGATAATGTTTACAGCTAAAATAGAAGACAATAAATCTAGCAATAAATATTCATAAATATTAAAAGTGCGTGAATCAGAAGATTTTTTCAGTGTTCCAAATATACAATAAAATTGTCATTTACTGTAAATTTAAACAATATTCTAAATTATTTCAAGTAGTGTAACAATCTTATACTATTCTTGCTTTAGAGATTCTAGTATAGTGTATTAGAATATTTTGATATACTTAAAATGTTCTACTACTTTATCGTTGTGTAGCAAATACTCACAAGTTTGTGGAAATCCAGTCAATGTTTCATAAACATTGAAACTTGTTTCCCTACATACATTAAAATAATATATGAAATGCAATCCACCAACTTTTCAATATCACTACTATAGTTGTAGGTATTTAGTTTTCATCTCTTTATCTCACTGAGGAAGACAGGTGCTGCTCTGAAGTGCCACAACAATGGTCCTGAGCCAAAGCCTCCAACAACAGTAGTCATACCCAATTCACTCATCCAACACACCTAAATGAAAAATTTAGGCAAAGAGAATCCCAGAGATTAGTTTTATTATTATTTCTCTCTTTAAACATGCTAATTTTTATTTAAATAAATTCCATTTTCTGTTTAGAAACTTTTTAAAAATAATTGTGGTGGGGAGGGTGCTTGATGAGGGACTAAGAGATGTTACATTTGGTAAATGATCTCTTGAAGATTTTGCATTTTCATTATAATCATGTTGGCCATTTACTATAATTTTATAGTAATGTTCCTAGTTTAATGATAATTTTAATAGCCATTTTTCAATTTGGACTCTGCTAGATATGTTTATCCCCTTAGATTAACTACTAATTATTTCAATGATAGGATTCCAGTTATACTGTCTATGGACATACCATATAAATTAAACTACTCATTGCTTTTGGAAAAAACCCACCCTAAGTTATTAATGTGTTCATTTCTGAGTCATTGTTTATTTCCCTTCATTATAAAAGATTTATGAGATTCATTAGATTGTGGTAATTATCATTTTAGACTCATAAGTTTTTTTTATTTATGCAAGCTTTGCTGGTGATGAAGTACACTGCTACTTACAAGTCAGGTTTGATAAGTAGTAAATGCAGGATAATGAAACTAGTCAAAATATGTTTAAAGGACAACAAAATGCTTTATTCATAGAAACACCTTAGCTTGACATTACAAAACAACTGCATTGTCTCTTAAGAAGAAAGGGAATCTCTTGGATCTCTTACTGTAGTATTTCTAGAAGAAATATAATAGTCCTAAAAAAATAACAACAGCTATGCTAACACCACATCATCTTCAGCATAAAGAGGGGACTGCCCAGTTTAGCACATCACTACAAGAAGATATTACATGGTGAACTCCTGAACCAACCGTTGGCCTATCAGCTCTCCAGTGGTAACCCAGCACATTCATACCCTTGTCCCTCCTCTGCCTTCTGCTTGGCAATGTAGCTCTGCTTGGCAGTGTAGTTCTAGCCAAGGCCACCAGCTAACCTTAGAGCCTACAGTCCAAACTAATGAGCCCAGCATTCCTTTGAGATTAACTCCCTCATCAATTCCCAAAGATTTTAGCATACCAGCCTAAAATTGTAATTTCCACACATCTGTGCCTCTACCACCTCTTTTGAATGATGATGTTAAATCATTTATAAATCATCAAATTGTTTAAATCTGTCCTGTATTACATTATCAGGAACTATAGTTTGAATTTGCTCTACTGTCCTTCCTCTGGTTATTTCAAAGTACTGATTATTAAT
Organism: Hirundo rustica; assembly: GCF_015227805.2. Taxonomy (NCBI): domain Eukaryota; kingdom Metazoa; phylum Chordata; class Aves; order Passeriformes; family Hirundinidae; genus Hirundo; species Hirundo rustica. The sequence continues at coordinate 57,982,749 of NC_053450.1, forward strand.
ATTACACAAAGACACACACGGAACATTTTTTCATTGCCTGTTTGAATTTGTCGATGACTAATTTAAAACATTTGACCAAAAAAAACCCCAAACAAACAAAAAAAACCACACCAAAACCAAAAAACCCCAAAAAACAAATAAAGACCAGGCAGGTAAGGAAACATATATATAGTGAGAAGGGACTAATTTAGTCTTAAAATGAAATAGAAAATATAGCTTAAATTTGTAATTTAAAGTGGAACACTGTAAGCATAAGTTTTGTAGCTAAAAAATATTTTGGAGAGTAAAAAAAAAAAAAAAATCTTGCACTTAAAAACTACCTTAAGATACCACAGGGATATTTGATGAAAAGATAATAAAACAGAAATATTACCTCTACCGGGATTTCAGAATTATTAATTAATCCATGCATTTATTTTTAAAAGATTTGAACTAAAATAAAATAACAACCAGGATGTCTTTGTGCTAGGAAAAGCAACATTTTTATAGCCTAGTAAGTTGCAGTTGAGGTATTTTTTAAATTAATGTGACTCAAACTAATCAGTAGGGAAGTTAAATTCTTATAAAGGCAATTTGGCAAAGAGTTTACAGCTCTGGCAGCAAGGGAAAGAAAAAGGTAATTTTTTATCTTCCAGTTAATTGTCTTGAGTTACAGTCTGAGTGCAGCTGACATTTATTGTTTTGCAGACTAGAAATGTGCGATATTTATAATTATTCTTTAGATTTAAAACTATAGTTGACACCAAGTACACTACCTGAGAGACCATGGAAGCAGATAATATCATAAAACATTGAAAGAATATATTCATGTTATTTAGAACATGTTAGATATAACTATAATAAGATTTCTTTAAATGGCAGTGTAAGCCAATCTCAGGTGTAGCAAATTGATTCAGGCGTTAGTACTATGCAGATGTACTCTCATGTCTTGTTTCCTAAATTGCTCCCTAATTTTGTCTTCGGGGTTATTTTTGGTGGGCCTTGGATCTTAGAGCTAAGATGCACACTGCAGCTCCCACAGCTCCACAAGTCACTCTGCCAGGTGAACAGCACAATTTCCATTTATGCCATGGGTCCTTCAGCTTCTCTTGCAGTGGATTAGACCAAAGCAAAATCAAAGTACCCTGTATCCGTCCTGGTGGAACAGTGAAGGGAGCTGTGATATGCTTATGTATATAATGCACACTTAAGCACTACTTTGGCTTGCAGGATACATGGCAGCAGCAAAATGTGGAGCAGTAGGAAGCAATGGGGGTTTGTGGCTATGGTTTCTCTCTCCCCAAGCAGCTGTTAACATGAAGCCCTGCTTCTCTGGAAATGGCTCAACATCTGCCTGACAAAGGGAACTGTGAATGAACTCCTTTCTTGCTGTGCTTGTATGTGCAGATTTTCTTCCTCTTCTAAACTGTCTTGATATTGGCCCATGGGTCATTTCTTGCTTTTGCTCTTCTGATTCTCCTCCCCATTCTGCTGGGGGAGTGAGTGAGTGAGTGAGTGAGTGAGTGAGTGAGTGAGTGAGTGAGTGAGTGAGTGAGTGAGTGGATGATGCTTAGCTGCCTTGTGATTAACCCACAACACCTGTGAATATCAGTGTGGACATAACTCAACAAATATTGATTAGTTTAGTGCAAATTGCTTTGATGATGGACCACTCATAACCTTTTTCGTTTACTTTGATCACTTGGTGGAAAAAAAAAGAACAACAAAACTCATAAAGTATTATTTACATAATATAGAGTTTTGCTTTTTAAGTCTGAAACAAATCTTCCTGAATTGAACAAGTAACGAATTACTTGGTTTGAAGAACAAAAAGTGAAAAGTCAAAATTTCTTTTCGTGCTATATCAATAATTTTAGAAGGCAAGGCTACAAGATAGAGATGTTTTCACTTGATTTAATGTGTTGTATTTGGCTATCATGTACTTCATTTTTAATTAAACATACTATAACCCTGTTGGGAAAGTTGAGCTTTAATTGCATATGAAAGTTGCTGAAATAAAGTTCAGGATTTCACTCTTGATGAGGTAATAATACAGTTTTCTGGAATTTGCATATTTTTGCCATTGACCTCTCTGAAAATTACAAGAGAAACATGAGGAAAATATATTCAAAATGATGCAAATAGGAGAAGTGAAGCAATTTCTACATAAAAAATATTTTGAATTCAATAGGGGTTGTGTTAAAATAAACCCTGTTTTATTACTCTGCTGCTCTTATCCAAGAAGACTTTGGGAATCTTGTTAGATATGAACAAAAATGATTGAATTTTGTAAATGAGATCACTCACATTTTGAGGAGAGAGGAGGGTTAAAACTAATCCATCTAACACGTACTTTCCTCATTTACTTGATGAACAGATTTTTAACTTTAATTCTGAGGATAGTTCAAAGTTAGGTTAATGTCTTAGAAAAGTAATGAATTCTTAAAAATATGTGAATTCATTTGCTGCTCCATTGTTCTGTATGAGAAGTTTGGATATATTTTTTCTCTATGAACATTGATAACTTTGTCTGTGCATGTGTAGTATTTCCCCACGAGAATAGACAACCACTGATGGCAAAAGTAAAATAGTCTGCTCTCTGGCTTCTGGTGGGATTTTACAGCTTTTATTCTCAAGTCCTGCCCTGCTTGGATGGTCTGTCCCGATGGTTTGGCGATTCCAGAGAGCCCTGGCCCCTCCCACGTCGTGGCTTTTTCCCCAGGGGGCAGGGCCCAGAGGCAGGGCCCAGAGGCACCACCCAATAAGGGAGAAGTGGGAGGGGAACAGGGTTGGGTTACATTTCCATGTGGGGGCTGGGCACTGCTGGGCAATGACAGATATACAGAAAAAACATTACAAATCCGATGAAATATAAACCGAATGCATGTATATATGCATATATGAAAATATGGATCAAATGTAAATTTCTCATTTTACCATAACTTTAGTAGTTTTTTGCTTAAAGCACATTATTTGAACAAATAGGATTACATAGATACTGTCCATGATAACAGCAACTCCCTCCTTGTTTTACTGCATCCTTCTATGTTAAAAAATTTCTGCCATGTTTTGCCACAGTTTAATTTTTTTAAAAAAATTAACTATTTAAAATTGTGGAAGATTTATGCTTCAAGAAAAGTCAGTGCATTTAAACACAGATAACTCAGTCATATTAAGAAAAAAACAAGGCTGAATAAACCCATTTATGTCTGCAATATACATAAAGCATCAGTATAGGGGTTTTTAAATAGTTTTAGCATCCTTATGCCATGAAACAGGGAGTAAAAGAAAACCCTTTTGTTAGATTTTAAAAAACCCAAACACTTGAATTTAAATACCATAGCATAATATCAGATAGCACAAGTGCAAAGAGATCCACTAGATTTTGAAAGCAGTACTTTCAAGTATCTCTGAAATATTTAATTCTCTTAATTCCTTAAATGGGGAGGAGAAAAAATAAGACATGGATGGAGACCTGAAGTCATACTAAAATAACACAGAGCTGAAGAAGTAATTCAGAACAAAACCCCTTTGCCGGCATTAGTCCAGTGCCAATTGAAATATGGAGGTAATAAAAGGCAAATTGATAGCAGTTAGGGTTTGGAACAGTGACCAGAGTATGCGGAGGCTAGAGAAAGAGCTGGAGAATGCAAGTTTGCGCCAAAACTGTGGCAGGAAGCCATGATGGGAGACAGTGGTGGTATCTAAGAACACACTCCCACTTTTTTCAAGCAGCTGCAATGGAGTCACTCATTTCCAAGACGATCTGAAATCAATCTGGTGATACTTTCAAGCGCCTGGAAGCCATTTAGTTGCGTGGCAATGTGCCTGACCTAGAAGCTGTGTTGAGGAACAGGCATAGAGAGTAAGGTCTTTCAGTGTACCCTTTTGGACTTCTTGCTCTGTGTGGCTGATCATTGGCTTGCAACATAGGCAGAATTAACTAGACTAACTGCAAAAAACTTTATAAGCACAGTCCCAAAATCTCATTCTGAAAGATACCTTGCCATTCATTTCTCATTCACAAAATTAGGAAACATACTTGTGATAATTTGAAAACATCTGCAGAAACTATTACTGTCCCATGGTCATTTGTTACTGTCTCATGAGTGAGGCCTTTAAATGTCTGCCTCTGTGCACAAATAGCTGAAACGACAATTGAAACAGATAAAAGTACTGTTATTGATTTGACATTGATATGAATTCAAGTTGTGTCATTCAGCTGATGCATACAACTCAGCCACAGGCACACGAATGCTGGCAGATAGAAGAGTCTAATCTGTGGGGACAGTAGCCTCATCAATTTTGAGTTTACTCATGGAAAGGCAACTATTTTTACCACTAGGTCAAGTAGCTGCAACCTTAATTGTGATGATACTACCAAAAAAATCATATGATGTTATGTTTGTTTCTGATTTTGGTTTTGGTTTTGGTTTTCCAAATATGCAAAAAAAAAAGGATTTATGTCAAAATACTTTATTCATCCTGCAAAGTAAAAAGCTTGAGTGAGGAAAAAGCTTCACAACCTTCCCGGCCTTTAACCACATAGTAATAGGCAAAAGAGGATGAAGGAGCTGCACATATGTAACAGTCTCAAAAGATGGTATCTAGAGAAGTAGAGAGAAGTTCTAGAGAGTTTAAGCAAGTTCAGCAATGCTATTTTTTCCGGGAGGAACCAAGTCTCATTAAGTGCACAAAGCAGAAGGATTATTGTATAGCAAGGGTTATTGCTCCCTATAGAATTTCCAGTTAATTATTTGCCAAGATTGGAAAATCTGCACCAAAGAACAGATGAGGAATTTTTGCAACTAAAGCCACTGAATTATGTTCTGATAAACTGCCTCTATATCAATTTCAGATTTTGTGGATGATGCTGTAGATTTTTAATGACTCTTTCATTCTTTGAGTGATGTAGTAGATACAGGACCAGAATCTATATTCCTTATTTCCTGATAGAAAATCTTTTGAAAAATGAAGACTGCTATACTATGGCTCTCTATTCCTATAATTTCATATTTATAAAAAGAGAGAAACATGCTCTGAATAAAAGTTAGTAACTATTGGTCACTAGTACAGTAACAATATTGTACAATAAAACAAACCAAACTGAACAAAACTAAAACAAAACAGTTCCACAAAGGTAAAGACCAGGACTAACTCTTGAGCAAGGAGAGAGTATCATAGTCATGAATATTCTGTGATTGTGTGAGTTTATTCCCTGGTAATTGATGTATCAAATGAAGAGGGGCTTGGGAACAAATTATATCACTACAACCAGAGGCTACAGAAGAATACTTATATCTTGTTTTAAAAATGTATTATTTGAATCACAGACGATCTACTTTGAAATACTCGTGAGCACTAGCAAAGCAAAAGATGCAAAGTGCAGAAAATTCATATTAGATCTATGAAAATATAATAGTAGAGACGCTTCAGACATTCACACATCTGAAATGCTGCCTAATTAATGAACTTAACTACGGAATATTTAAGACCTGATGAGAAATATTGGTAAAGTTAAGTGTATATCAAAGCATGGTCAAGTAACAGGTTACAGTTCCTGGTTCACTGAGGCCTTAACTCTGAATTTATACATTTCCCCTTGGAAATTCAAATTTTTTTAGACAAAATGAGATGCTGATGGCTTATTTTTGATCATGCCTGATTTTGTGAAGCTTGAAGGACTTCACCCTATGTGTGACATTTAACAGGGAATTGTTTTTTCTCTTTGTGATTACCCTTCATTCCTGAAAACTTCCTATTGAAAATAATCCTGGAACAACTCCTCTCTCTTCAATCTGAAATTTTAGCCTTTCCATTTGATATGTATCTCATAAGAACTATAATTTAAATTTTTTTCACATTGTTAACAAAGTTCTTAGGATAATCAGGAATTTTTCTTGGACATGGAAGGCTGAGTAGGATGCTCTCCTGTTCATTACTTGAGTGGAAACATTCTGTGGGATTTCCATTCCTTTACCAGAATGAGCTCTTTGTACACTCTGCATTCTGAAAATTCAAATAACCACAATAAGCCAACAATATTTATCTTTAGTGGAGTGGTTGTTAGGTACTTATACAACAACTCCACTTGTATGAATTTTATTGCCCTTACTTTTTTAATCTCTTTACCTTTGGCAGTCTCCTGATTGATTTTATGACCTGCCATCATACAGTATAAAATTGGTGAACTTAATTTAGTCTTTGACCCCATGCTCTATGTTTCTGTACATTGTAGAACTGTTAATTTCATGAAAACCAAAAATGCCTGTTTCTTTGGTTAATAGTTTCAGTTATAAAAACAGTAAGTAAATATTTTCTAGGTCGTTCTTTTGTGGGCAAATTTTTCACCTGGTTCTACTGAAGAAATAAACAAACCAAAGCAAAGAAACATAGAAACAAAACAAGCAAACAAAATAGAACAAACCAAAACCCAAAGAAAAATCTCAAATTCCAGCATCCTATGACTTACAATTAGGGTGTGACGTGTATGTAAAGGACCTGCATGGGACTTCATTTTGCATCACAAATCATGAGAATAAGTAAAACTGGAAGCGTCAAATTAAAGATCAGATTTAGAGAACCAGTCTCATGTTCTGTATCTCATTAAACTCCCTTCAAAAGTACTCAAGGGAGTGAGAAATGTCAAGTCTACATTCTGGTGTTAGAGACTCTTCTTTAATATTGGCAGACTCAAATTATGATCCATCATTCAGTGATGGTTTATATCTCGCACACATATAAATGCCTCCTAGTAATTTATTTTTTTACAGCTTCATGTCAAAAGTGAAGTTTCCCACAACTTCTGTATCTCATAGTAGTAACTAAGATAACTCTGGGGATCTTAAGAGTTCAGGACAAAAACAACCTAATTGTCAAATATCATTCATATTTATTTTTTGTTCAATTATTTATGGAGACTCCTTTTTTCAATAACACTGTGTTCCGGTGCCAATTTTTTTCCTTCCTCACCAAACCAACAGAATTTGTAGAAGTGCCCATACCCACATTCAAACCCACACACACAGGGAAATACTACTGACTAGTTTCCTGCAAACCAGAGATAGCTTAGGATACTTCAATCCTATTGATCCTTCCTGTTTAACAACATTTTTTATAAAAAATTCTTACTTAAAGAAGTTAATATTTTGTATACATCTACTGGCATAGACATACTTATACACATATACAGAAATCTGTGCTTCAAAGGACCAGTTCCTTCTGAACTTACGTCTTATCAGCAGCTAATGTCTATTCCTAATATTTTCTTCACTCTCAAATAAATTCTTCATCTTTTTCTTCTTAATCAGGTGCATAATTGTTACCTTTCTGTAAAAATAAAAGAGCCTGGGTAAAACCACAACAAGATTTAGTCCTTTTTTCAATAACCCATTATGAAGTTGAAACACATAAGCATTTTAAATCATTGGTTTTGTTTTGTTTTTCCCTGGTTTTGTAGTCTTTGAGTTTTTGAGTTGAATAGTTGTTCAAATTTAATTGTATAAACTTGGGGAGAAATCTAGATGTTTAACTCTCACTAAGTGATAGAACACATAGAAGTGACTTATTCTGAAGATATAAATGGGTATATATTCATATACTGTATCTAAGAAACTTGGGTAACAGCAAAAGATCTAAAAAGATAAATGGAAATGTCTAAATCGATAGAATTTCATTAATTAAGTACTCATTTACAATTTTGAGCACAAACTTAATTACTCTGGAACATAACCCATGTTATAAATTCTCATAATCAAAACTTGCATTGTTGTACTTTAAGAACATTTGAGGAAGGTTAAAAGGCAGAAATCATATTTAACGCAGGGATGGGAGGAGTGTATCTCATAAGAATGTGTGGTGATTCGTATATTTTCTTTCCCTTAATAATATTGGGTGTCAGTTACGTTTTCTGTGGGCTTGAAATGCTGAACCTGAAACAGCCAGGCCTCTGCAGAATTGGTGAGATCTTTATCAGGATGAATATCCCAGTTAGCGGTCAGTTCAGCTGTTTCTATGGTTACAGATTAATTCAGTGGCTATAAAGGCAACCTTCAGTATATATTTCTTGAACTGGGAACATAAAGTCAAATATCTTGAGGGACAGCTACAATTGACTGTGGTGTAACAAGTCTTCAATGTCTATAATTTCTTAACTGATACTTAATAAGCTACTTTCACATTCTGGAAAAAAACAGCAAACAAATAAACAAACAAACAATTCCACTAATTTCCATTTAGGAAAAGGAATAATGTAGAAGTAAACATCCCAACACTGACAGTTTGGGAATTATTTTTAGAACAATTTTTAAAGTCTGAAGATAACAACTAAAAATAATGACAGGATTGTGGCTTCAACATAATAAATAACTATATAATGAGAGTTATTTCATTACATCTCAGATAAATTACAATTTCAGTAGGATTCTTTATCAAAGTGCATTTCTGGGTAAGATTGCACTAGGTTTAGACTCTGCTTTATGCATGACATTAAGGAAATCAAAGTTTGATCTCCTTTTAAATATGCTTACCAAAACATGACTTGAAAAGCATGGAATTGTGATACCCCCCTTCCAAAATCTCCACATTAAAACTCTGCATGATTTATTTGAATGTTGTACTGAGTATGGTGACTATGCCTACAGAAGTGCTAGGGAAAAAAAAAAACAAAAACAAAAAACCTAGTGGATAGCTAGTGAAAAAAACCCACAGATTATCTTAGTGTTAAGGATACTTTTTCCTTCACCTAAACGGCCTTTTAGCAAGAAGCATATGCACTTTATCACTACTAAACTTGCATATGTGTCTTCTATGATGGTACACTAGAGGAAGAATAATGTTCTTATCCTTCTGGATATGGATTAGTCAGAACAGACAATAAATTTAACATCAAAATATATTATCCATTCTTAATTCAATCTAAAGTGAAGTACCTTCACATAGAGAGTATTTCTGGTGTTGTTAGTCAAATACTGATGCTACATCTGTTGGGTGGTAGATGTTGATACTCAACCTGTAGAAGCTGAGAAATCACTACAAGAATATTTTAAAGAGCAAAATTAATGAAAAAAAATATATTCAGAGCAAACATACCTGAATAGACAAAACTAGTATTGCATTAAATAGAGATAATATCACTTTTTAATTTTGTTATATGTTTATTAAACACATCTTTTTAACTTTAAGGCAAAAATTTATGTGGAAAATATCATCATAAATAGTGCTGTAGAGCCCAAGGTGCTAGACAGCAGGAAGCAGTCTAGGATGCTTGGATTCTCTGCATCAGGGTAGCTGATGTATCAGATAACTGATGAACAAAATCTGAATTAATATAATAGGAATTCTTCTCATTCATCCAGTTACAAGGTATAAGAGGAACCAGAGGGCCTATAAAACAGGGAATTACTGGCTACCCTTTTTTGTAAGTATCTATAAAAAAGGTTTATTAAGGTATTACAGTATCTTATATGTAAAGAAAAACATTTAATAAAAAGGATATGTATGAACAATCATGTACAGTTTTCAAATATACACTGTATTAGGTTTTAATGCAAAAAGTGATACATGATACATGATGGAGATGTGATACTTCCTGGAGCCTTATAAAAGGCTTTTGCATGAGTTGAACTGGTCTTCATATTATGAAAAGCAAATGAAAAATAGACAGGAGTGTATTGAAAAGACAGTATAATGGCTAGAGCACATTAACTTGTGGTTTGGAGCTAAAGAAGGACTGTGTAAATGTGAAGTGAATAGGTTGTCTCATCTCACATAGAAGTGACTAAAGTAATTAACAGTTTAATAAAGAAAAAGAATGATGCACTGCATCTTTCCCACATAGCTTCCTATGGCAAGTGTCATCATGACCTTTCTTAGAGAGTAAAATCCAGTCCATCCAAATCTGGCCTGTACTTACATGTTTAACACTTTCTGTGTCACAGATGGTTAATCCAGACTTCTGATTTTCCAGGTTTGTACTCATCTATAGTACAAGCAGAGGTACAAGACAGAAATACAATATATTTTATGGCTATATCAAAGTCTATGTCATGAATTCAATTGATCTTAGAATCTTGATCTTACAATTGTGTTGGGTAGATAAAAATGGGGATAGAGATACAGGAAAAAAAAGGGACAGAGATATGCGAAATAAAAAATAATATAGTAGCTACAGGATGATTGCTAAACTGCATTCCTGAAATGGTTTAGAAAAAGTAGTCCTGTACAGCCCCTCATCTTAGAGCAGGAGAGGTAAAAAGTGGCAAAATGGACAGAGCATTATTTGAAATATGTTTTATATTATAACAAAGCTGGAAAAAAGGAGCATTTCTTGCATCTTTACTGGAAAAGAGACACTCATCTTAAGCAAGGTTGAATAAACTCCCTAGAAGCGTTTTGTGGCTCTCATACATCTCTATGAAGAAAAAAGAGAACACAAGCAGCCATGTGACTAAATTTCAGTAAGGCAAAACCTGAATTGAATATCAATGTTAAACAAGAGTATCTTATTCCAGAATAAAATTTTATGATGAAATTATTTTTATTGTAAACTATTTTTTTCTTTTTTTTTTTTAATTTATATTTTTAATTACCAATATATTTAAGTGACTTTACAGCATAATATATAGGGACAGTAACACATACTCATGCATCACAAAGTATTAAAAAATTTAGAACTATGGATGTTGAGTCTAACCAGTTCAGACCAAGTCCTAAAAACTTCCTGGATGTGAAGTCAAGTTAACAGAAATTGGTCTTCCTAAATCCAGAAGCCATAATAAAACATAGTAGTTAGGCCTGGATTCAAGTGTTTAAAAATGAATGAGAAATCTGTTTCTCTTTAACACGAGTGACTTCCCATTCATTCTGCTCTAGTCAGTATAGATCTTGGACTATGGCAATAACGTAACACATAAGTTTTCTGGAGCAGAGACCCTGGTTAGCAGAACTGGTGTGGCAGGAGGAAATAACACTATTGATCAATTGCTTCAGTGACTATTGGTATTTTAGTTGGTAACAGAACCAATGAAAAATGTGCTTTCATTGAGAGTGATTTGCAAAGTACATTTAAGCAATTAGAAGAAATCTGCAACTGAAGATACTTGCACCTAGAAGAAGAATGAAGTGTAAAAAAATGAGGAAAGGAAAATCCTCTAAAGATCCATTCTCTAATTTTGTGTGATCACAGCGAAAATATACTCAGAGATATGTCAACCATACCTTTTTCTTCAAACCGAACAAGTTTCATTCACACTAAAAGTAATGATCTTTAAGGTGAATGAGCTACATGAAACAGGAAACATTACAAAATTAGTTATTATTACAAACTAAATTTTACCTGGCTGAATCATTTAATTAAAATAATATTAATTGTAACTTCATACTAGTTTTTAATGAAATGACTATTCACCAAAATAGTTAACCACTTTTTTTTCTGGTGATTACCATGATCATTACAAATTCAAAACCTTCTTTCTCTCTCTCTCTCTCTCTTTTTTTTTTTTTTTTTTTTTTTTTTTTTTCCCCTTGATATTGTTACTTTTGATCAATGTTAATTTCTGGAAAAAGAAACTTTCAGACATGACTTACCAAAAGATTCCTTGACACATGAATTTAAAATATGGGTTAATGTTAACATCTTTTTTACTCTACTGTAAATATTTGCATCCCCAAATTTGAGGTAATTATTTGGAGGAGAATATGAATTAATTAAGAAAATACATTACAATTCATGGATCTAAAAATTATATTAATATATTCTGTCTCTCTTTTAGCCTTAATATATACAGCTGGAGGACACATCTTAGTAGTTTCCATATAATATTTTGAATGACTAGGTTCCTACATATGGGTGCATTCAGGTTCCAGTTATATTGAGTCCAGACTTGTTGAAAAATGAACCACTTATAAACCAAATGATACCTATGTTCTTCTTGACACAGGTTTTAGATTAACTCCCTTGCAAGTAATTTTTTTTTCAAAAATGAAGGTAATATGGTTTGCGCAATTGTTCTAACATGGACTAAAGAAGGATTACACTATATGGCTCAAGTTTCAATCTCCCCTTCCACCTTTCTTGTAAAGATTTCAGGTTATTATACATTGAAATCCAGAGAAAGACATATAGACTTAATAGGACCACAGGGCTGAAAGAACATGTGTCTCTGAGTCTAGGGGAAGCATGGGAATTTAATTGACTCTGACTTTAAAACACAAAACAAGAAAACTAACTAAACCAAACCAAACAAAAAAATAAACCGAAAAACCCGCCAACTTTTTCTGTTGTGCCACTGTTCGAGATGAGGCTGTGGAGATGGTTAAATATAGTCTGACCATCAGTGGCAGATTTTACCCTAGCTGTTTAGGAATGCTATGACATCCAGGCAGGATGTAAACCTGCATACACTCTCCTGAAGGTCAGAGGATATTTCTTTCTAAACACAAAGGCTTGATTGACCTTGTAACTGGAGCCACTTATACTTCTTTATAAGTTAATATAACAAAATAATAGGAGATGTCTAGATTCATTGCCATTAACAAAGAAATCTAAGATTGGTATTTCCCTCTGGATGGTGAAACCTCATTAATCCTTGGAGAATAACTTAATCCTGGTTTCCTTCTTCCAGATAAAGAGGAGGAACAAGAATGAATGATTTCCTAATTAATATTGAGCTTTCACTCTTTGTGGTTGATTCCCTGTTCATTTCAGAAGTTTCAGCCAATATTTATTTCATGTAAAATTCCCCATGGAGAAGTGGCAACTATTAAAAGCAAATATTTCTTGCCAACACATCTTTTGCACCACTTTATTGGAGAGTTTACTTTATGGAACCCAACTGTTTGCTTTACCAAGACCTGCAGGCAAGATGTAAAACATGATAATAATGAGGGAAAGACCAGTAATAGTTTACTCTGTGTAACTGAATTGATGGGACATTTGGAACCAGAACTCTAGGAGTCTGAATAGGTTTCACAAGAGTGCACTAGGACTTAGGCACTAACTCAAATTCCAGAGTCTCCTGATTCTTTTTCTAGGGCTTTGATGAACCATACACAAGGCACTACACCTTGCTGTCTCTCTGGCGGTAACATAAGTTAAGGCCATCACTGAGTTTGTGCCACCACTGTAAGAATGGTTGGAACCGTAGCGCTAATAACTTCTTACAGAGACTCCCAAAATTTATTAGTTTATCTTGATGTTGTTTATTATTGACTCTCATTCTTATCTGAGCTTATGGATAATGAATTTATTAGTGATATATTCATTTAAAATTATCTTTCAGAAGGGATAAGCATGCCAGTGATTTTGCTTTGACAGTGAACATCTAAACAATCTAGAAACTGAATAAGTTTATTTCATAGATTACAAGGGTAGGACAGAAATACCGATGAGCCCATTTGTACACTTGTAGCTGACTATGAATTGTGCTATTTGTTCTTTCTTAGGTGAATGATTGATTAACTGAGCAATATATGATTAGTGATGTGACTTGCCTTGCTACTGTACTGTACAAGTTGTTCTGGAGTGCGCTCTCAACAGTAACCCTCTGTGTCCTTAACAAATCAAACAATGTGACATCCTGTTCTGTGCCATCCATGCGACCCTTGAGGCTTCTCTCAGGTTACTGATCTCTCTAGTCTGTAGGGCTAAAGCAAAACCTGAGCAAAAGTAGGGGGTTTTCTGTCTGATTTATTATTATCATAATATTAGTCCTCCCTCCCTCCCTCTCCCTTTCTTTCCCTCCTTCTCTCCTTGCTTCTCTTTTATTCTCCCCTCCCTGTAAACCAGAACATTTTTTTTAACCTTTTCTGCTGAGATTATAAGCTGTTGTTGCTGTTACTGTTGTTACTATTATTATTATTTCATTATCCAGGAACAGATATCCCAACAGGGAAAATTTCACTTGATTCTTGCGGTTTGAAAAAAGCGTTGAAATTATAATGGGAGATATTAGGAAACTTTACTTTTAACTTCAGAATCACAGCATCGTTGAGAAAAGCACTGCAAAAAAGGGAGCTCTGGACTTCATCTTCTCCAACCCAACTGCTCAAAAAAAAAAAAAAAAAAAAAAAAAAAAAAAAAAAAAAAAAAAAAAAAAAAAAAAAAGTCTTCTAGACCTTGTTTCCCAGGACCACATACAGGTCCTTTTGAGTATCTCCAAAATCCCCCTGAGCAAGCTGTGTCAGAGCTCAGTCACTCTCACAATAAAGTGATGCTTCCGAGTTGTCTTGGTCTAAAAGACAGGTGTCTTCTAGTAGCAGGGCCACTCTTGGAATTAAGAATTCAACCTCCACCCTCCAAGTTATTATAATTTATCAAAATTAAAGGGCTCTCAGGCAGAGGTGTGGGGAGAGGAATAACAGTTTTTTACTAGTATGTACAACAAGGCAAACAAACAACAATAACTCCAGCATTAATCATAATCAGATCCAGGAACCCAGTAACAGCTTCCCTGAGCACAGGTGCTTTCCACTTTGGTGCAGTTCCGCTCACAGCCGGCAGGGGCGCTGGTGGCCCCCGGCGGGCAGGGGAGGTGCAATGACACCCCCGCAGCTGCAGGGGGCGCTGTGACGTGGGATCAGGGACCACTCGGTAATGGCGACTTCGTCCCAGATGTGAAGAGATGGATTAGAAACTCTGGAGCTGAGGCTGAAGACAGACTCGGCAGGCAGGGAGTGCGGGCTATAGAGTACCGAAAAACTCAGAGCAGTGCAGAGGAAGCAGCAGAGGAGCGAGACAACAGGGACCTTACTCCCGGCATGGTGACAGGCCCCTCCTCCAGCAAGGCAGAAGATAACAAGGTCCCAGTTCAGTGGCTGCTCCCAGGAGCAGAGGCTCACCCCACAACAGAAGAAACAGGACCAAGCTGGACTTCTGTAGTGGGAGTGGATTCTTTTCCCCAAGTAGCAGCTACACTGCTCTCCTCCTAAGGCTCAGATGGAAGTGAAAGAGTTTCCCCTTCCCTCCCGGTCTCAAGCACCCAGCCATCATTGCTTCTTAGCAACACAATGGGAAAAAATTCCACTCATAACAAGTAAAGAAAAAAGGAAATGAAAAAAGGAAAGGAAAAGAAACCTCAACCCCCAACACTGATGTTCAGGGAGAACCTTCTGCGTAACAGTTTGCACCTGTTGTCTCTTCCCTGCCACTGGCAGCTCCCAAAAGGAACCTGGCTCCATCCTCTTTGCACCCTCTCTTTCAGGTATTTGCATACCTTCATGAGTTCCCTCCTGGCCATTCCCTTCTCCAGGCTGAACAATCCCTGGTTTCTCAGGCTTTCCTCATGGGACATATGCCCTTTAATCATCTCTGTGGCCCTTCTTTGGACTCTCTCCACTATGTCCATGCCTCTCTTGTACTGAAGAGCTGAGAACTGGGCACAGCACTCCTGGTGTGGCCTTAGCAGTGCTGATTTAAGAATCTTAGGACTTATCCTAGGACACCCACATAAGCAATCCTAGAACTACAATGTGAAAACATGCCAGACTTGTCCCGGCTCTGATCGTTCTTGAGAAAAGCAGGGTTATAGACAAGATCATAAAGTATTTTTTAATTCTCACATTGGCTAAACAAGGTATGATCAAATGCTTGACAGACATAAGCAATAAAGTGAAATTTCTACATAAGATTTGTAAATGATTCACAAAAGACCTTTCTAAACTTTTGCTATTTATTTATTATGTGAAAGCTAATACCATCATCATTCATTCTTAAAAATTGCTGTTTCCAGTAATGAGTATTTAATGATATTACCTGTCAGTATTTTTTTTTAAAGTTAAGAAAATTGTAGTTATTATTTTGTAAGAGGGAAAAAAAAAAATGTTCAGGACATGTCTTTTTCTTCTACAGCTACATTTTTAAAAATATAATTTTAGAAAAAATAAATGTAAACATCCCCTTTCATCTTTCTCTCATGTTTTTTTGCTATATAGTCAGAAGCCTGAGCTTAATGTACAACTTATAGACTGGTCAGAGGTGAAATATGTCTTTTATTGGGAGAAGACTAGAGTATGTTTAATTAAATGTACTTGTATTGAGACAGAAGGGGAATTATATTACTGGGTCAGATAGTTCCCAAGTGTACTTTGATTACAGCTCTAAAACATTATATTTTTATGTTGGCATTGGACCAATTAAAATATTGCTAGTAAAAAGCTATGAGCTAGAAAAGAAACTCTAAAAATAACATCTTGTTAGTGCACATATCTGCTTTCTGTGTAGGTTCTGCTTCAGGGTTTTACTGCTGTCAATACTGCTGACAAAAAGCTGTAAAACCACAAGCTGTGCTCTATTCTGCCTTGTGCATCATCAACAAAATTGACAGTTAACACTGATTTTGAAATCTGTATTACTGATGGGTAAAAATGAATATCAACAAATATTGGATTGCAAAACAGCCTGCAGTCCTGTTCTGAAAACAAAAGGGATGGGAAGAAAACACAAAACACATAGAATGAAAACTACTGTTGTGTAATGACTTGAAAACAGAATTAAGCTTTTGCCTCAATGACTTTTTTAAAAGATCTTCTGTATCTGATAGTTAATGGTTCTGTCTTCCTATAAACCAGAGTGATGAATATACAATGATTTGGGAAAACAATGACCCTCTTTTCCCTTTAACCATATTTCTTTTCTTGGCACATTGATACACCATGAACCACAGCTCAGAGCAGAACAGTTTATCATTAAGTTTACATACTAATTCCTCTGAAAGGCAGCTGCTGGTTCACATACCTTTGCAACTAATTCAAAATATCTGCCTGATGTAGGCAGCATGTACTCCCTCACAGGCAATTTCATGGATAAATATCAGAAGGTGGGAGAAAAACTGAACCCATGTAGCAGAAATATTTATGTAATTTGTTCATTGTTCTTCAGTTTTACCTCTTAATCAGACTCTGGTGTCTAACACAGGCCAACACTGCACTCAGAACTTGAGGGGAGGCAACACCAATGCTGAGACAGAGTGGGATAGCCACTCCTTTTGACCAGTCAGCTGTGCTCTGCTTAAAGCATCCCAGGATACTTTTGGCCCTCTTGGCTGCCAGGGAACATCATTTTTAAGTTCATATTGAACTTCACAGCAAACAAACTTCTCATATCCTTTCTGCCGAGCTTCATTTCAGCCTCTTGTCTCCAGTCTATACATGCACCCAGGCACAAAATATTATACTGTCTCAAGCATAGAATCCAGTATTGGTCACTGCTCAGTTTCATGTGACTGGTGTTTATTCATTGCTCTAATTGTCAGTATAGCTCTCTAAGGCCTCTCTACTCTCAAGGGAATCAATGACTCCTCCTAATTTGTTATCTTCAGCAAACTCTGTGTGACCTAACTCCTGTGTCCAGGTCATTAACAGAAACATTGAAGAGAATTTTCTCTCAGATTGAGCCCTGAGGGAGAACCAGTTGTGGCTGCCTACCATTTAGAGGTTGCCTCCATTACTGCATCACTTAGAGCCCATCATTTCAGCCACTTGTTCACCTACCATCTCGTGTGCATGCTCAGCTTTGTGCTGGACACCTTTTCCATAAAGATGTTGTGAAAAATGGTACCAAAACTTTTTCTGAAATCAAAAAAACCCATTCCTACTACCTTCCCTTCATTCACTAGGGAAGTATCCTCGTCATAAGTTGATAAGTTTTCACTTCATGAATCCATGTTGGCTTTGACCAATCACTGCATGGTCTTTCAAGGGTTTTTCATTAACTCCCAGGATAATCTTTTTTATAATTTTACAAAACCCAAATGCAAGATTGTCAGGCCCATAATTAGCAGGGTCTTCTTCCTTGCTCTTTTTAAAAACTGGAAAAATGGTTGCATCTTGCAATCACCTAGAACTTTTCTAGATTGCTAAGAGTGTTGATATGTAACTACAGTAGGTCTTGTAATAAGATTAGTGCACTATTTCATTACCCTGGTATAAATCCCAGCAGGTCCCATAGACTTATGTGTATTCAGTTACAGCAGCAAACAGCGATTCAAAGTCATCTGAGAGCTTATCACTCATGGGCAATCATGGTGTTCTATCCCAGGGCTCCCAGAGCCTCAAAGCCCATGACTGGTGTTAAAGACAGAACTGAAGAAGGCAATAAATATTTATGATCTATCTTCACCCATCCTCCTGAAGTGATCAGCCCCACCAAGTAACAAATTTATGTTTCTTTAGACCTCTTTCTGCTGTCAATGTACCTAAACCCTTCATTTGTTGTCCACCAATACATTGGCCAGCTTTAACTCCTACTGACCTTTGGCTGTGTGAATTCTCTTCCAATAGTGGTTAACAGCATCTCTACCAGTCCTATTGCATGGCCTAACCTTGCTTCCAGAATCCATATACTTTCTTTTCCTGCATAGGTTCCAAAGGATGTCACTGTTCAGACAAGCCAGCCTTCTGCCTCTCTTGCTTGACTTTCAATGCATTGGGATTGCCTATTCCTTCACTTTTAAATTATATTTCTTAAAAACTGACTAACATGTGTAGATCCCTGTCATGGGTTGGCACAGTTTAGTTTTTTAGTCATAGAGAAATGTGGAATGATTTTCCGGGTCAGGACCTGGGAATTGCATTAGAAAGGACAAGGACCTATTAGAGGGTTAGTCGGAATATTGGCATCTGCTTTGACCACTAAAAATGTAAGTTGCAACTTTGCGAAGTATCTATATAAAACCCCTGATTTCCTGCAGGTCAGCCTCTTTTCCCTTTGGCCAGAGAGAGAAAGGTAACATCGTGCAGCAGCCGGGGTCGGCTGGGCCCTGCTGGCCTGGCCGGGCAGCTGGGACTGGGCTGGGCCGGGCCCAGAGGAGCGGCCCTGGCCGGGCTGTGCCTCCGGGCCCAGCTGCTGCCAGCACGGGGGCCGGGCCCCTGATAGCCGCTACGGGCCTGGCTGGGCCGGGGCCCACCGCGATTTAAACTGAGGGGTGGGCAGAAAAGGCATTTATGATCCTGCCTGTTTTTTTAATTCTGGACTGCCTGGGTCCTCTGATCTCTGATCTTTTGGCATGAGTTCTTCCCCCCCTTCACCAGCGTGGCCTTGAACATCTAACACCATGAGCTGCAGCAAGAGAGAGAAAGACTCTGGGCAGATTTAACCCTTTCCTGGCAACATGAAGCTTCCAGGGCCTAACCCTTCCCTGAGAGAGAAAAGAAAAGGGACAGAGTGAACATAAAGAAGAAACAGCATGAAGTCAGTGGAGCGAGAGTGAAAAGACTGCTGGGACAGGAGGTTGAGGAGTTTGTCATTCTAACCTTATTGAGCCATGGAAATGAACTTTATATGTAGATTATCCCTTTAAATCATGGGAAAGATATGAATTCGGGGAGATGATTGTTTAGATTTGTGTGTGGATTTGAGCAAATGTGTTTGGGATGGACTAACTGATATTAATCCCATAAAATGCTTGAACAGAAATAGAGATAAGAAATTGTCTGCACCAGTGAAGAAGTAAGAAGATATCTCTGTGCCTTGAGATGAAGAATCCTTTGCCTTTGGAGTTATTCATGTTTAAAAGCTGATACCCCAATATGCGAAAGTCTAAGACCCAAGATCCATAAGCAGCTTGGGAAACTGCTAATGGGAGGGTCACAAAGGCAGATTTCCCCTGGCGGTTGTTTTTGTGACAGTTAAAAAACCCACAAGAGAACTGTTCTAGGTTGTCAGTGGAATCCATGACTCTAAGAGAGACTCCTCTCCTAAAGATTGGTGGAAGATTATTTTCAAATGGTGAAACTGACTGAAAATTACAGGTTTTGTCTCTTTATGTTTTCTTGTAGGAAAGTGAACATTTTGCGAGGGAAGGGAAGAATGTATTTGGAGTTTCATTGTTTTGTTTTCATTTTTTCCCCAACTTTCTTTTCCCATTCTTTTAGTATGTATTAATAAAATTATTTGTTCATTTTTAAGCTTGAGCCTGCTTTGCTTTTCTCCTAATCTCTCTCCCACAGAAAGAGAATAAACACTAAGACCACTACACTAAATTTGCCAACCAGAATTTGGCAAATGTGAAACCACTACAATCCCATTTCACTCAAAACTCATATTTCCATGGAAATTTACTAACTAATACTTTTAGCAGCCTAAAGTCTACTTTTCCAAGATTCGGTATAGTAGGTCTATACCTTTCTTTTTTTTTTTTTTTTTTTTTTTTTTTTAAACTTTGCTAAGACAGTACAGATTGAAGTCCAAAGGAATTCAGCCCATTGATTTTAAAAATACTCGAACAATGTCAGATGAAAAAACCTTGTCAATGAAATCAATATATTACTCTATCACAGGACAGTGAACATAAAGACATCAGCATGATTTGTCTTTAATGTTCTCATTAACACTACCTTGCTTGTCCTACCACAGGTGTTCACACCTTAAGCCAACTGGGGATGAATGGATTATTTCATTATTATATCTGTGAAATTAGTTTATAGTGTTATAATTTTTCTCTTCCTCCGTTGTTGACTTCTCAGCGTGTTTCATATGAACTCCCAAAAACATACTTGTGTTTCATTAATTTTCCTGCATTGATTAGCAATGTACAATTTCTAAAGCTAGGAATGAACTTTTTTCTCAGTTCTACACAGTTGTAGGGGAAGTACAGCTAATTGCATTGTTCTCCTACTGTTTCAATTGCACATTAGAGAAGATCTATCTGTAGAATAACTTGAAAATACTGCAGAAATATTAAGAAAATGAAAAATCTAGGGGTATATTTCAGAAACTAGAATATGCAGCTCTGTCAATGCTTTCACTTAAGATCTAATTTGAAGAAGACAGGTAACAGGAATATGCATTTATAACATTTCTGTAATTTGAAGTCAAGTTTTAGACCAAAGGGATAACTTAAAGAAAGATAATAGTTGTAAAAAAAAACCAGAAAAAAGCAGAAGAGGAAGAACTGAGGATCACGGTGGACAACAGGTTGTCCATGTGCCAGCAGTGCCTTATGGGCAAGGGTCAATGGTATCCTGAAGTTCTTTGGGAAAAACACTGCCAACTGGTCAAGGGAGGTGATCCTTCCCCTCTACTCAACCCTGATGAGGCCACATCTGGAGTGCTGTGTCCAGTTCTGAGCTCCAGTGCGAGAGAGACGGGGAGATCCTGGAGCAGCTTCGGTAGAGACCTATCAAGTTTATCAAGGAACATGAGTATCCCTCTTATAAGGACAGGCTGAGGGAGCCGGGCTTGTTCAGCCTCCAGAAGAAACAATGGCAAGAGGACCTTATCAATGTCTATAAGAACCTGAAGGAAGGGCGTCAGGAGGATGGAGCTAGGCTCTTCTTGGTGGTGCTGAACAATAGGACAAGCAGCAATGGGCAGACTCTGATGCACAGAAAGTTCTACCCAAATTCAAGGAAGAATTTCTTTACTGTTCAGGTGACTATGCACTGGAGCAGGCTGCCCAGAGAGAATCCCACACTGAGGGTATTCAATAATTGCCTGGACACAATCCTGTGCCATGTGCTCTAGGATGACCCTGCTTGAGCAGGGAGGTTGAACTGGATGACCCACTGTGGTCCCTTCCAACCTGATCCATTCAGTGATTCTGTGTTTAAAAAGAAACTATTTTCCTTCTATATAGAGACCAACCTCTCTGATGAGTAACATTTTTAACACTGCTGGAATCAGTAATGAGTGTCCATGGCATTCAATGAGAGGAATTTAAACAGTGATTAATCCTTTATTTTGTTAATATTCAAAACATTGTTACTGAACAAAGTATGTTGTCTTCTCAAGTAGGAAGGAAGGTTTTCAGCTGAAATACAGATGTTATAAATCCAGCATTATTAAGAACATGGCTTTGATTATTTTTTCATACTTATGGCAAATTATGCCTCCCAAAAATGGATGAATAGGAAGGAAAAACTTAAAATAGTTGCATAGTGACTAGAAGACTGAAAACCTAGTCAACTTTTAGCTAGCATAGTTAGTCTATAAAATAATGATAAAAATATAAAATTATACAGTAAATCATTAAAAGTTTCCTCCCATCATAGTCATGATTTATTCAAATATAGCTTCCCAATCTACCATCAACACAGGATAAGACCTAAGTTGATAACAAAGAGATAATAAGTTCATGTCCTCTGTGCTAAACATGAAACAAGATAATAAGTTTTCAAAAGTATAAAAACCAGCATAGATATTGCCATAATAGTTTCTGAAAGAAGCCATCTTCCTGTCAATCTTTTGCCTGTTTCTAGTTCTATTTCTATAGTTTTCTGTAGATTTATTTTTTTCAAATTGAGATTCCCACAGCACCTGCAGCATTAGATCTCCAGATACAGCAATACATTGATTCTTGATTTGAATAAGTTTCTAGTCTTAATGGAAGAAGAAACTCAGAATATGAAGGCCCTAAATCTTTACACTGCTGCTGGTCTGTTAAGGTGATCCTTGACAAGATTCTGCAGAGTCTTTGCCTTAATGATACCATTTAAAGAAGGGAAGTAATATTGCTTGACTGAAGTTACAGAATGATTTTTGCCATGCATTTTTGCTGTCCTGAGGAATATTTGCACCTCTACCTGTCTGTTTATGATCTGTGAACAGTCTATTGGTAATAAAACCAAGACAGCTACCTCAATGGTAGAGTTCTAACAGGAGTTCATGGAAATGTTCTGGCAGACACTAGACGAGGTAACTCTTTAGAAATTTTTGGAAGATATTTATTTAGATAGAAAGGGTTTTAATAGTGGGTAAACAGTTGTCTTTGTATGGTAAAAAGCATAAATAGGTGTGTTGTATGATACAAAGAATAAAACAATGGATATTTAACTTCCATGGAGCAGTGCAAGAAAATGCTTTTCACTCACCTGTAAGTGTTTTAGGATAAATACTCCAATTGGAATATTTGAGGAAAACACAGATATCCAATGAAAAAATATTAACTCTGATACCATATGTTAAGCAGAGTAATTGCATCATAGGTGAAATCAAAAAGTAGAGAAAATAATATTTTTATATCAAGTGGCTGTAATGTCACTAAGAACCAGGAAAGGGGAGGCTATAAAATGTCTTTCAAAAGATGAAAGGGCAGCAAAATAGCAAGGCATTATAAAGCAGTTACTCTTAGCATGTAATGAGACAGAAAATGGGAACTACACATCAAATATACATTTGAAAGTATTGAGGGAATATTAAGGAAAAATTTAAAACAATGTAAAAGAAAATGCAAGAAAAAACAAACAAAAAAAAAATCTAGTAAAATCCAATTTACTCCTTTCATAGGGTAGCTAAACTAGTATTTTAAGACTGCAAGCAGCAAAAGTGAAAATGCCATATAAAGTTTTTGACATGCCATTCTTCCACAGAAACGTTAATAACAACACTTTATTCACATTCATTAATGAGAGAATATATATGTTAAAACATTTCTACAGGAGGAGATGCTATAATTTATATTCTGAGAAGGCATCTAGCTCAATCCTTTGAAACATTTTTGTTAGCAGCCAGATTGATGAACTAAACCCAGCACTTAGACCATCCACAGATGGTAAACAGAGAGGTAAAAGAGCAAATACTCTTCTGGATAGGATGAAAATATTTTTGATAGAGTGGGAGAAGATCTGAGATCAACAAGATAATATCCAATAAAAACAAGTGCATAGTACTACTCTTTAAAAGGGAACAAACATAAGATAAGGAATATCTGGCAGATGACTTCAAGCTTCATAGGAGTCAACAACTTGGTGTCCTATAAATGACAAAAACAGTCTTTTGTGTTATGCTAGTAAGACTGCCAGATGGAAAACAGAGGAAATAATACTCCTACTAACTGTGAATATAATTCACAACCAAATTAACAAATTTGAGGTTGAGGAGGTGGAAGACAGTTTTAAACCATCTCAAAAGCAATATTATTTAGGCAAGAAGCTTATCTAGAACAAAAGAGAGTGGGATAGAAGGGTAACAGTATGATATGCTAAAGGAGTTGTTGTAAAAGTACTGGTTTTACACTATTTTCCTGAGTCCACCAATGACAACAAAGAGTCATCAGCAGTCTTCATTACAACAAATCTTGCATTGAAGATTGAGAAAAGCTTTCTAATTATATGAATGGAAAACACTGCAGCAGCATGCCTGAGGAGAGATAATCTTTACTAGATTTCAAAGACTAGCAATAGACTATACTCAGCCTGTAGCCAAAGGATAGAGTACCTCAGCTAGATTTCAAGATCCGTTTTATTAAATAATTCTCTATTCCTGTATACAATAGTAAACTAAAGAACAAATATTATTTCACTTGTATGATATCCCGGAATAAAAATATATATCCTTATGTAAAATATTTATGAAATTGTGAAATTATAATATATTATTTGGGCATACACTGAGTTATGCAACCTACATGCATACAGATTTAGATGTTTAAGCAGGATGCTTTAAAGGAACAGCAGTGGGTTTTTTGCAAGATGTTGTTTTATAGTTTGATACAGTAAAAATTTGAAACAGTATTGTTGTAATCCAATAGAAATTGTAATGTTTTGTATGTAGATTTAAATTTTCACTCCCCTTTCTCCTATTTTAAAATACTTGGGTTTTTTTGCTTAACATGTTTTCTCAAGGAACCAGTATTAAATAGATCATTAATACTCTGAAAAGTATTTAATGTTCACTGTCATTTGCTTTTATGCATAATAAGGCACAGAGGTGAAAAATTCGTGACAACATACAGTAGGAAATTGGATTTCAAATTGAGACAAATTATATACAAATAAGGGATCAAAATTCAAACAAAAAGAGGAATTATGAATTTAATAAAATAGATATTTTTAAAGGACAAAGAGGAGGGGATAAAAGTGATAACAAATAGAACAACTGTGCTTTGATGTATGATAAAAATGGATTATACCTTTAAGTGTCAAGCCTCTTATAGAAACATTATTGGCTCTATCTTTTAATAATAATGTCAGGCTGTAATATCTACAACTTTGATTTTTAGAAACAAATTAATTTGCAATCAACATTGACTGTGATTATATCAAGGGGTATAATATGCCAAAAGCATATTTTGATACTGGTGATGATAATCATTGCTAGTACTGTGAGGAGGAGAGGAAGCCCTAGGTGTATGGATGTTAGAGAACAACCATGCAGATTATTATAGAGTGTGTCAGTTATAATAAGTTCTCAAGCTCCACATAATGGCTCTGGACCTTCTTGTTCTGCTCTAGCAGCTGTCTTTGACAGTGAGAATTATTAGAAGACAGAACAAGTGCTTTAAGGGTCATGAACTGCTTTGCCCATTCATAGACTTCAGAAAGCTAATACTTGGTTGTTAGTAGCCACACATCCCTAAAAGCCATCATAAAAGTCTGTCACAAGTCTGCAGGAAATATAATTATGAAACTTTTCCCACATCTCTTCTTTCACAAAAACTCTGCTGTTGTCTATAACCTGTACAAAAAGAAACATCTCAACAGAATGGAAGGTCAGTAATAAAGTATTCTTTGTAATAGTACCTCCATGAGTTCCCAGAAAAGGGACTATGGAAAGCAATTATGGTTCACTCACATATGGATCTACTGAGACCTTTTTTTGTGTTGTTCATGTAGTTTGGTTGGTTTGAGCTTTTGTTTGTTTGTTTGGGGAGTTGTTTCTTTGCTTGTTTGGGCATTTTTGTGGGTTTTTTTTCCTGAGGTTTTAGGTGGTTGTTGTTTCGTTGGCTTTTTTGGTTGTCCTTTTTTTTTTTTTTTTTTTTTTTTTCTGATTTTGATTTTGGATTTTTTTGGGGGGTGTGGGGTTGATGGGATTCTTAATATTATTTGTATTTTAATCCAGATTTTAGTGAACAGTCAATTAGGAATTGCAGCATTTTGGGTGCAACCTAAAGTACACATATGATCAAAAGGTGTCTGGAATCCTAGGCATGGAAAGATATTTCATATATCTATAAACTTCCATTAAAGTGAAAAAATCCTTTAGAGAAAAATAGAATTATCCAGATATGCTGCCTTATACATAAATAATTCACACACTACATTTAAATTTATTGCAAGGTAATCTCATCTTTTATAAAGACAAATGGTCCTATGAGTTTATACAGAATACTAAAATGAATCTTGGAATGTTGGCAAGGATAGTTTATTTGATTTAATGCCTAAAATTGTAATAGGTTTTTAGTACAATACCCAGTAATGTCTAACAATACTTTTCATACTTCTAAAACTTTTCTTTATACTGTATGCAAATTCACCTTCATCAGGATATTTAGTTGGATAAACAAGCTACCGTTGATATGTTAGAGTAAGAATTATTTAACATTCTCAGTGAGTCACAAAAGCAGATGGGTGCTTTTTATATTTTTATAGGAGAGCACAAAAAAAGAAAAGGATTAAATGTCCAAAACAAAGTAGTTAGTGCTCATAGATTTAAATGCCTTAAAATGTTACAATTCTCATGATATTAAAATTATTGTACGAGTTATCGTCATATCAGGCAGAGGAAAAATATTTTTAAAGGATAAATATATTAAATTAGAATATCTTCTGTACTGTGAAAGTAAGGATCTGATTAAAAAAAAAAGAGTTCTCACAATGTTAGAAGAAATTTAACTTGTCTAAAATGATGCAGACGTTCACGAAAGACTTTTGAAGGAGGTTTAGTAAATGCACTCTAAATACAATATGGCATACTGGCCACCAGCTTTCCACCTCAAAATTTATTCCTTTATTTAAAAGGATGAAATTATTCAATGTGTCTAAGTTACTACAACTGTTTAGCTAAGTTCTAGAGCCCCTTCATTCTGTCAAACACTTTTGAAAAGAACACGTTTATTGTTCTAAAGTACATTGCATACAGCTGTATAGCACTTCACGTGTGATGACTTCTGTTTATGAAAGTGTTTGATTTAATTGGTAAAATAATATTTTTCATTCACCTAAACTCAGTTTTCTTCTGTTTGATCCACAATAGTACAAAGCAATAAAACTGATAGTTGTTTCTCTGCAATATGTTAGAAATTCTTCAGAAAGCTGACTGACTGAGCATACAAAAGATTCACTAGAGAGGAAAACAAACCTCTCAGTGGCTTGCATAAAAATTTGGAAATTATTTTCTTTATTTAAATGTGTGTTATAAATATCAAACAAACTAACATTTGGTTCTTCAGTATTTTTTGAAAATAATTTGATAGTTAATGTTAAATATTATTGCTTACTAACTTCATCAGTGTTTCTCAGTAAAAATTTCTAAGCAAACAAGAGACATGCCTCATGAAATTACCACCATAAAACAGTATTAGAATATTGCAGTGTAAGGATGAATTAAGACAGTTAGGCGCAGCAGAAGAGCTGTCTTTCAAAAGGTCACACTGAAACACTTTTGACAAAAGTATCTAAGATGCAAGCATAAGAACTGTTGGTTTGCAACATGTAACCAAAAATGTGTATTCTATTTTCCGTCTGTTGAAACTGGTTGGGAAGATGTTTTCTTTATCTCCTGTATAACTTGTTCCTCATAACTCTGAGGGGGAGGAGGCATATGTCTTCTGTTAATAGACTAGCTGTTAAAACCAGCTGGAGCAATGTTCCTTATCTCTTCCACAGCCCATCCTCCCTCCAGGGGTGTATCTTCTGTTAATGGGTCATTAAGGCTCACTATATGACTGATAAAATTACATCATCCCATTGTGAGATGCTCCACCCACTGGGAGGAGCCAACCATTCCTACCTAGATAAAAACTGGGAGTCAGAAACACCAAGGCAACCTGTTTTCCACTGGATTCTTGAGGAAGACCAGACCCTTCTCACCACCACTGGACCCTTCTACAGGATCATCTCTCTCTAACAGAATCATATCTGTTACTCCAGGAGGATTTATTTGGACTGCTTCCAACACCCTGACCAACAAGGTGTCAGGTTGTATTTCTGACTCTCTCTGAGTTTCTAGGATTTTTTTTTTTTTTTTTTTTTTTAATTACTACATTTGTATTTTTAATATTCCTAGTAAAACCCTGTTATTATTATTCCCATATCTTTGCCTGAAAGCCACTAATTGCAAAAATATAGTAATTTAGAGGGAGGGGGTTTACATTCTCCATTCCAATAGGAACTCCAGATTTCCCTGGCAGATACCTGTCTTTCCAAACCAAGACAAGAACTAATAGAAAATATACCATGATTTAAATGCCAGATAACTATTGAGCCTAATTCTTATGAGGAACACATTTCTTTTGTATTTCTTTTGTATTTCTTTTGTATTTCTTTTGTATTTCTTTTGTATTTCTTTTGTATTTCTTTTGTATTTCTTTTGTATTTCTTTTGTATTTTGCATTATGCCAAAATTTGATCATGTGTTTTAATGTATACTCTTACATGTAACTAAAATATTGAGAAGGTAATATCTGAACCCTGCTGCATTGTGCCAGTCCAGGAACTGCAGTGAAGCTGTTAGGTCTGAAACTGAAGCATGACCTTTGGAACAGTATTCAGATCTGTACTTTTTTCCTTCTGTGCATTTGTTGAATAAATTAATAAATCTGCCATCCATTGTCAATGAGATCTACTGAATAGAAAGCTATTTGATTACCTGTAACAAAATCTTTCAACAGCTGCTAATAGCTATGTTTAAGCAGTGACTTGGCCAAAGTTAAATATGGATTATCAGCCTGTCCCTGAACAAGAGCAAGATCTTAATTAGGGGTTCCTGGTTTTATCAAAACAAGTTTCTTTTGCATCTTGATATAACTATAAAAAACCCCCAAGAATGAGTGGGATCAAATGTCAACACGTATCGTTAGCTAACACTAGACTGGAAGACCAGTGATCTTTTCTTCATTTTTCCAGTGTGAACTGTTCTAAAGTGGATTAGATTATCATATTTTTTTCTGAAAACTGAGCCCTATTAAGATGGTTGAGGTTAAGATATCCAAATGAAAATGGAAGGTAAAATAATTACAGGTAGTAAGAAGAATTAGTTTCACCCACCAGTTATTTAACTTTTTCAAATAATTCCTGAAGATTTTACTGATGGCAAGAGTCTGGAGACTTCAATAACATACTATTTTTTCAGTAAAAAAACGTTAAAATAATACTAGCAGACCCAAGATAAATAAAAGGATTTTAAAATGAAGGCAGGTGCAGCACCTTACATTTGGCCTTGTTGAACTTCATGAAGTTTACACAGACTCATTTTTTTGAACTTGCCAAGGTCTGTCTGAATGGCTTCCCTTTCCTCCAGTGTGTCAATTGAATGTGTCATGGTGTCATGTCAAACCTGCTGAGGGTGCACTATTCACGTCACCAACAAACATTTTAAACAATAGTGACCCCTGAGGAGCAGCACTCATCACTGATCTCTACTTGGACATTGAGATGCTGACCACAACCCTTTGTGTGTGACAAACCAGATGGTTCTTTGTCCACCCAGATGTCAACCCATCCCTCTAGTTTTGAGTCAAGGATGTTGAAATGTTTAACAGTTGTGGAAAGGAGGAGTGATGGAGGAGGTACAACTGACATTGAAGGAGGCTCTAAGCATCAGCATTTTGTTGTTCTTCAGTACAATCTTTTATAATATTCACCTTACATGCATTACACCTGTGTGCCCTCTCTGCCTTTCTGATTGGTCAGGTACACCTCAGCCTTCCATGTTTCTTTGTCTTCAGTATTTTTTACCTGTCCTACACAGTTGTAGCCCATCAGGGATGAGGCTCATCTGCAGCCCAATTCTCAATCACCACAAACTGTGTGCCCACAGAGGAGGAATTATTTTAATGTGAAAATATTTACCTTTTTTTTGGTAATTTTGAATAATTATTTTGCAGAAACTTCCTTAAGGCCCCCCCAGAGTTACACATCTGTGCAGAAAACAGAAAGTGAAATAAAAGTCTTTAAAACACAGGTACTAAAATCAAAATAGTTATAAATTCCAAATCACCACATTGACCTTGAATCTTTTTCTTAAGACAGCATTATAGGAGAAAATCCTACTTCCTTCACTAATTGCTACCAAAGGAAATAACACTGACCTTATAATTAAAGAAACTCAGGAAAAAAAACCAAAACAAACAAACAAACAAAAACCCCCACTACTATTTTGCCTCATGTGGATGATTCAGAAAGAAAATTAATAAACAGTTATTTGAGCCAAAGATGCATTAGAAATAAGTAGTTTAATGAATTTCAGTTCTACTTTATGGAAAATAAACTTTGGAAACACAACTTGTGTCATTTGGAAACATTCCTTGTATTAGGATTCGTCCTTAACATTTCCCTAAAGGTCTTTAAATCTTTTGAAAAATACCATGTCCCATCCACAATCCAATTTTGAAACAAAGCATTAAAACCCACATGTTGTGTTTTGAAAGCTGAGCAGAGAGACAGCTCATAGGGACACTGACAGTCATCACCTTTTGTACACCAAGAACACTGCCAGTGCTCATAAATGCACCAGTAACTGCTCCTAGTGTGCTGCCCGGGAAAGAAATTGCGCTGGCAGAAACTGGGGACACCCTCCTTCCCTAGTATCACTATAATTTAATAATAACAATGTAACACTGACCCTTACCAGAAATTCTCACTTAAAACACATGGATTTATAAAATAAAAACCAGCTTCTGCTTCTGTGTCTCCACAAGCTGATACCATGTGGTCTTAAGAATCTGAAAGGCTTTTATTTAAAAAAAAAAAAAAAAAAAAAAAAAAAAAAAAAAAAAAAAAAAAAAAAAAAAAAAAAAAAAGGTTTAAAAGGGCAGTCAAGGGAATTAATACCTTAGAATGTTACATGCAACTTGGAGACTTCTTAGGGAAACTGTATTAGAAGTACAGAACAAATCTATACTACTCATAAAAGTCCTGAGAAAAGAAGCAAGCCTGGTTTAAAGGCAGGGGAAAGGGGAGTTATTTGAAACAGTCTTCAAAGAACTGGGATCTTGTTGAAATGAAGAAAATAGAAGAAAAGTAATATCTAGAAAGTTCAAAAACTCCATAAACCTGGGTGAAAGAAGAGCTTGAGGTAGAACAAGCAAAATTCATAAAAATTAATAAATCTTTCTTCAAACACATCAGGAGGAAGAACTCTAAGAGACTTCAAATCCCACAGATTATTGAGCTATAAGAGGAGCCTTCAGGAAAAATAAAGTCACAGAAGAAAGCTGAAGAGACACTTTGCGGCTGTGTTCTCTGTTGAAGATCATATACAAATTTTCCCACCAGAACACGTATCCACCCTTTCTTTCCTTTTTTGTTTTGTTTTGTTTTGTTTTGTTTTTTGGTGTTTTTTGGTGTTTTTTTAATTGGGAAAGGATTGCAGAACATCTATTTCAACTTGAGCTCCCCTCAGAGAAGTCTCAGGAAAAAAAAAAAAAAAAAAAAAGACAGTAATGAGAGACCAGAAGCAGATCATTTTCATCCAAGGCCTTAGAGATTTGATGGTAAAACATATGAACAAGATGTGATGTACAATCTCTCCCTCAAAACCCATGAGGTACATGAGAAGCTGAAGGGAAGTGCGGGGATTTATTTAGCCACAAACACTTGCAGGCTCACAGATTATTCAAAGGAGGTACTATTCTTGTTTTCCCTGCTATTATAGCCTTTTCTATGCATCTGTTTTTGATGGTAGCACCAGATGAGAAGGACATTTGATCCCATTTCATTACCTCTTCTCTTCCATGCTTGAGTTATGATGGGAATGACAGTTTAAGTATTACCAAAATGTGAGTAAAGCACTTAAATGCCATGCTAAGGTACCCCTTACACTTGTCACAACAGCAAATAAAAAGCAGTACCCCTTGGCTTTTTACTGCAGAAGAACCCTGTTCACTAATGTTGAACTTGTCCACTGGGAACCCCAGGACCCTTTCCACTGGGCTGCCCCCCAGATGGGTGGATCCCAATTCTCCAGCCAATGTATAGACCACTTGTCTAGATTGTCTCACATCAGCTTCTCTAGATCAGGCTGTGTGAATCCTGAAAGCCTTGTGGTAATGTACTGAAATCTTTGGAGAAATCCAGGTAGGCGATGTCCACTGCTCAGTCCTTAGGAATTTGACCTTCTATAGGTCAAATAAAACTAGTCAGTTACCTTTAAAGTCTGAGGTGCTACCTTCAATATCTGTCATTCAACTCTGGAACACTAATATATAAGATACCAGATTAAAAGGGACAAAGAAATCTCACATTTTTCTAAATCCAAGATGCAATTCTCCAAGTTTCCTTTTAACTGTTATATTATAATGAAGAAATTAGAAGCCTGTGAGTACTTGAATCACTGAGATCTCAGTTCCTAGCTGCAAGCCCCAAAATGCAGGGAAAAAAAAAAAAATTAAAATGTGGATCTTTAAGTTTAGCAACATCTATATTTTAGGTCACTCCCTAGGCCCTTATGTTCCAGAAGCACTTGATATGATGTGAACATTTACAGTGTAAACATACCACCAATCCCTTTACTACATAAATATATTATGTTAGCAGGCAAAAATTGCATAAGCAACATAGGGCAAATATCAGAGCAACACCTACAGAACTGCATTTGTAATGTGATAACTTTTTACATACATCTTATAAATAGATGCTGTTTTAGTTAAAGTAACTCTTAAAAGGCAGAATATGTGGCTATGTACTTAATAAGCAGGAGAAACCTGAAATGAAGACTCTCATATCAGATATATCCAATGAGCTACAAGAGACTGAAGAAAAGACTGGCTTTGGTAACTCAGCATGAAATTGAAGAGTTTATAAAGCACTCTCCACCATTTTGTTTTGCTGAATATGGGAAACTCTCTGCTGGATAACTGAGATGCTTACATATTTGCTACTCTACAGAGTTCTCTCCTAGACAAGAGCAGATTTCAAGCAACATAAGAATTACACATACACATTTATACACATATATTATATGAACGTATGTTTCCAATCAGCAGTCTGGAAACAAGTATAATAAAATCCCAATAAAGCTTGGAACCTGAAAAGATAAAGATGAATGTTGGAGTCCAGGGCATTCCTTTGGCTGCCCTGGAGGGTCAGAGACCTGGACAGGGGGGTCTGGGACCCCTGCCCAGAGCCCAGAGGGACATTGGCTTTGATCTCAGTCCATGGGAAAGGCTTCCTGCACTGCGGGAAGGATTGCAAGCCACAAGAGTGTGAAAGATAGTAGTTTAGCTCATCACAGGTTGATAAAACAGTAGATTGAGGTTTTTAGCATTGAAGTGAATGGGGGCAAGATGGAGGATTTGGGGTGTTGTCTCCTGCTTCTTCTTTCTTCTTCCCTCGCTCCATTTTCAGCAGTGACGGTGGCACAAAGTAGTTTAAGGAGATTGGGTCAAAGCAGAGATGACCTGTTTAGTATTAGTGATAGGTATTGGCAAGTAATGATAAATAAAGAATACGTAGCAATTAGTATAAAAGATAACAACTGCCCAGCTCGGGGGGAGTCACCAGATGCCCGAGCAGCTGCACAGACCTTTGTTGGGCACTGAGAAAATTGTAAGATAAGAAATAATAAACGAAGCATGCAACCTTGAAAAATCAGGACCTGAAGACTCCGTCTCATTTTTTTGCGTTTGGCTCAGAGCTTTGCAGAGGGCAAAAGATTCTAAAACCACCTGAATCTCAGGGAAAGCCCCCGACAGATGAATACTATAAAACCCTAAACAGTATAATGCAATGTAAAATACAGCATAATCTGAAAACTGACTGTGGACTTTGTTTTTTATGGCACTAACAACAAAAAATAACAGCAGTTTTGGAAGCATATACATTATAAAGTCAACTCAATGATAAATGTTTTAGATCTATATACATGCAGAAAATTATTCACACCTCCAGATGTTGCAGCTTCTGACAGGATTTGATCCTCCTGCTTCTGAGTGTGGTTTGTCTTAATAGAGTTTATTCCCAAGACTGTTTGGATATTCTTACAGTCGTGGCACTTTTTTCAGCTCTGTATATGGTTAGAATGCATTCACAAATCCCTGTGGTATGCCATGTAGAAATAGCATAGGTGAATTCCTTTAACAAACCTACTGTAATATACTGAGTCATATGTATATATATATGTTTATATATCTAATGTGTGTGTGTGTATGTGCATGCAGTAGAGAATGCACTGGGTCATGGGTTGGCCCAGCTGGATAATTAAAAATTACAGCCAATGGATATTTTATTTTTATAGAGATATCCATTCATTTATTTTTATGTCAGTGTCTATCCCTCCTTCTCTTTTTTTTTCCCCTCTCAGAGATTTTAATTCACATTCCTTGAGAAAAATTCCGAAAATCAGTCCTAGCCACCTGTGTATTTTAATATACTTTCAAGGATCTTGCTTCTAGGATGAGAGCTGGGTCTGTGCCTCTCACAGGTGACAAAGAGAGGTTGTGAAGTCTCCATCCTCTGAGACATTCAAAAGCTTGTGGGCATGATCCTGGGTAGCAGGTTCCAGGTAGCCCTGTTTGAGCAGAGAGGCTGGACCAGGAGAGGGGCTCTCCGGCCTCATCCATCCACTAATCTTGATAAAAGTCTTCTATTCTGATTCTGGCTTGCTCAATGCCTTTTGAGAAAAGCTGGGAGCATAAAAAATAAGCAGTATTTATTTTTCATATTGTATCAGTTTGTATGTGGTAACAGCACAGAGAGCAGCAGGAAATAAAAACATGTAAGTATTTAATAAATTAGTGATATCTCAATTTACTAGTCTCAACCAGTCTTTATTTCACCTGTGATGCTCTTCTGAAAGCATTTTTTCTGCTCCTAACTTGTCACTATTTAGAAATATGTTTCATTGCAATACTTTCACATGCTTATAAGCCTCTGCTATAGTGTCAGAACTCTTCTTCTTTCCTTCACTGCTACTGATAGAAATTAAACTTGGTATGAAACATGCACAAAACCCAGAGTAGATACCCTTTATAATAGAAATTGTGATTGAGAATCTTTTTATTCTGGTTCAGTTATGTGTCAAACTGTGTTGCAGAGAGATTCCAGTCAGAATTACATTGGTAATCATATTAAAGTTGTAATGTGTCATCCTTCATGATTAGTCTTCATTTTCATCATTAAGAAGAATCACATAATCATAATCAAGTTTTTGTTCTGTTAGAGTGTAGGCTAGTGTCAGAGCTACACAGAGAGAAAGTAAGGACAAGATTTCATTACAAATCCCACTGCAGCTGGAAAATGCCCCCAACTCCAGATCATGAGTGGATCGGTATTAATGCATTTGATCTCTATCCTGGAAAAATTAAAAGGATTTCAGGCTCTGGGAACAGAGCAGGGTGTAGCACTGCTCACTAATATTCCTTTGCAGGAATCCCTCTCCAGGAATAATAAATAGCTTAAAGACAGAAAGGAGCTTTATTTACTAAGTGAAAACTTTATGTGCTAATGTGGCATAATATGTTCAAATCTCCATTGTGGAAATGTAAATCAAGAAATTTAAAAGGAATGTCCTGATCAGATAACAAAGGCTTGAGGTAGAAAAAGTAAGTCTCTGCTGCAAAACACAGCTCTTTATTATTTAAACCTCTTCTGAGCCTTCTCCACTTCTCTGATTCCCTAATGAATGCAACAGTGAGAGCATCAGATTAAAGTAATTTCTGTCAGAGACAGCTTGTATCTAAAAATATTTTACATCTTGAGTATGATAAGTGACAGAATGAACAAAAGGATTACTTGAAAATTGTTTATTGATAGTTCTTTAATAGAGACAGCTTGTATTTATAAATATTTAGCAACCTTGTTGAAATATAAACATGAAGGAAAACAAGAGTTGGGCACAGAGTATCTGGAAATAAACTAATTACCTTTATAATCAATTATATGACGGAACGACACTGCTTTTTCAATCGATATTAGCTAAATGGGTTTTGAGAAGTGATTTGCTAAATGTGTTAGTGGAAAGCATTTAGTTTATAATTTTCATCTGGACAAATTAACACCACTTTTTTTCCTACTATGACTCCTTCAAATATTGAAATGCTTCAGTTTCTTTCTAAATGCAAACATATAAGTTCTTAAGTGAAAGAAATACTACAAAAGCTAGCTGGAACTTTACAGGATTAATATAAAATAAACTGGAGACAGTTTTCTAAAAATGCTGGCAGCTGTTTTCTACAAGTACAGAAATCCGTAACAAACTTGCCAAAATTTTATCCATTCGAACTTAAATGCACACCTACTTAGGCTTCCATGCCAATGAGGAAAACTTGTCATGTTTCCAGTTATAATGGTTCCAGTAGGATGACATTTGGCTGACAATAAATAAATTCTAAACCAGAGTCATCTAGAAGGGAACTTCCATGCACGTTAAGGGAAGAACTGTATGCTTTGGTACTGCTGGGAGTCCACTCCTAAGAGACAATAGTTATACACAAAGTGCTATCAAGCAGCGCAGCCTTTCATGCAGATTCCTTAGCACAATGCATCTGCTCTCCTCAGAAAGGGATTTGTGTTTTTATTCTTTTAATTTCTAATGATAGGTGGTTTCTGTTTATGTATGCACGGAGAATTTTGATGCGCACCAGATATTTCGGAATCTTGGTTGACATTCTGTGTCACAGACATTCTGACTATGTTTACTGGGTGGTCTTTTCTAGATTTTGGATAAATCATCCAATGATCAGAGTAGCAGCAACATTCTACAAATGCACCTAAAATATTCAGTTGTTTTCTGCATGATATATAGAAGGAGAGCTAATGCAAGTCACTATGTGAGCTCACATGGCACAATCCATGAGATAAGACCCAGAGGAACTAAAAATACCGAGAAAGGCTCTTTGTTGTTGGACCCAATAATACTGCGCTCAAACCAAACTTACCCCTCAACTTAATTATTTGATTGTCTTTTACAAGATTTGAGATAATTCATAGATGTTAACAATGTATTATTTGGATATTAATTAATATGTGACACAGATTTTCATAAACCATAAATGAGAAACTAAAGGTGTTGCCGCAGCTTGTTTGCCATCTCCCTGAAATTCAGAATATTTTAAGAAGGGCTCTGTGTGCAATCTTACATATGCACACCTTCATGTTAGAACTTACAATAGCCAATTAGATACTTGAATTATCTCTCAACATGGATGAAGAGAGTTAAGTGTTCAGTATTACTATTTTAGTTTCCTGATTGCATAGATTGCAGAAGGTGTTATGCTGTGTTTGCACCTAGAGTGTTCTTGGTGAAGCTAAAGCAAAAGTATTTTGCGAGCGTGCAAAAGAGTACAAAACCTCTTCCTAGAATAAAAAAACCTTCCATTTTTTCTCTGAACATAGATGGCTGCTCTTTTTCAGTGTATTTCAAAGAATCTCTTTTATATGAAATCACTCAGTTCCAACTGGAAGGAAAGAAGAATCTATTGCCCTTGCACAACCCAGAGCCAGATATGACGAGTAGTCTTGGAAATGAATGTTGGGCCCTAGGTAGGTAATAGGGGAAGTGAATTCATACAGGAATCCTACAGAAGTTCTTGGGTGAATGAAGTGCCTTTTCCTTTTCCCCTCTGAATTCCAGTGAAAGATTCTTTTTAAAATGGAACAAAAAGAGAAAGAGACATAAGACTTGCTCAAAATGTTTGCCAAAGTAAAACAGGATTCAGTTCACCTTTTCTGCCATCACAGGATAAAACATGCTTGAATAAACAGGAAAAAGATTAATTTGAAGAGAAAAGGTTGTCCCAAAACTGCCACTGAGTTCTCTCAAACTTGGAGAAATCCCTATTCTTTTAAAACATTTACTATTTACTATTAATTATATAACTGCTAACTATTAACTCTTTAACTACTAATTGACCTTAAAAGAGAGCTGATCCTCCAGTACAGCCCATAACTGTAAGTCAATACTCCTAGGATTCAAAGCCTGTGCCAAGAAATACTTAACATATAAAAGCAACGTGTGATACAAGACCTGAAGCCTATTTAATTTATTTGTGAAGCGTTCAGTCTCATTCTACTGGGTTTGCATGTCAAGGCTCTTGGTAAGGGAAGGACTTCTTTGAGAAGCTGACAGAAGCCTCTCTCATGTTAAACAGCCAGTGTCAGATGGCTCCAAGGCAGATCTGCCACTGACCAAGTCCAAACACATCAGTGACAGTGGTAGCACCTCTGGGATAATTGATTTAAGAAAGGAAAAAACCCAGTGCAACAGCAACTGCAGCCAGAGACAGGAGTGAAGAAAATATGACAAAAACAGCCCTGCAGACACCAAGGTCAGTGAAGAGAAAGGGGGAGGAGGAGGTGCTCCAGGTGCCGGAGCAGACGTTCCCCAGCAGCCTGTTGTGCAGACCGTGCTGTGCACCTGCAGCCCATAGAGATACACAGAGGAGCAGAGATCCACCTGCAGCCTGTGAAGGACCCCATGCTGGACCAGATGAATGCCCAGAACAAGGCTGTGACTTTGTGGCAAACCCATGCTGAACAGGATCCTGGCAGGACCTGTGGCACCATGGAGAGAGCAGTCCACATTGGAGAAGGTTTTCTGGCAGTACTTAGGACAGTACTTAGATGAGGGACCCACACTGGTGCAGTTCATGAAGAACTGTAGCCCATGGAAAAGACTTGCATTGGGGAAGTTGGTAGAGGTCTGTCTGCTGTGGGACAGACCCTCTCTCTGGAGCAAGGGAAGAGTGTGAGGAGTCCTGCATCTGGGGAGGAAGGAGCAGCGGAGGTAACATGATAAACTGGCAGGAGCAGCATTCCTGATCCCTCTGCAGCACTGTGCAGGGAGGAGATAGAGAAAACTGACAGTTCAGATCAGTCTGAGGAGAAGTGACCCAAGAGATGAACAAGTTTTTTTACAAGATTTGGCTTTATTTCTCATTATCCTACTTTGATACATTTGGTAATGAATTAGGTATTTACACCTCCGTTATTGATAAAAAAGACAGTGTCAAGATGAAAAAATAAAAAACAGAACCCAAACATTCTCCATGACATGACAATATTATAAAAATCTTTGAACATCTAAACACATTAAGATCACTTTTTATGACAGATGATCAGAACTATGTAAAGAAAAAGCTGTTTCACAGAAGAAAATGGAGTGGGATTAATGACTTTTTTTCCTAGAATATCTACAGACCTCCTTTTTTTGATACTTCTTGCACTTTATATTTGTCCTATGGTGCACCTTTACTTAGTATTATCTACTTTACCAGTAATTTTTGTCAAGTTGAAACTCTGAATATGAAAGTTTTACATCTTTTTAAAATAGAATAATTGTGACTTCAAACAACAAAGGGGTTACTGCAGAGACAACCCCAGTAAAACATTCTTTCAGCTGGTGAAGGACATTCCCATTATTGGATCCCTGGAAATAACATTGTTCTCCTATTTAAACATAGCCTATATATATATATATATATTTTTTTTTTTTCCCCCAAACAGAAGAAAACTAAAATTAAGGTCAAGATCCAATCTATTCAATATAGACTACAATGAGAAAATGTCACAGCCTTTTTCTTCATAAGAAGACATCACTGGAGTTTCATCTTTTCCTTTACCCTGTAACAATTCTCTTCTGTAATTCCAGGGGCTACCTGCCCTTCACAGAGCTCATTACACAGCCCCTGGCTCCCTGCCAGCCATTAGCAGGCCAAGAAAGTCATAAAAGTCTGCTTTGGAAGTGGTGGGCATGGACACTTTGACCATCTCTGTCTTTCATCTAAATATCTTAGAATGCTTGAACATTAAAAACAAACAAACATACACGCACACCACAAAACAAAACAAAGCAAAACACCCCCCCCCAAAAAAAAAGGAAAAAAGAAAAACCTCCCAAACCTCCAAACCAAACTTCCAAACTAAACCTGCAAACTGCCCAAAATAGTCCGTGAGAGAAAACACACTGCCACTTTCCAAAAAGGTGGCAAAAGTCTTTTGTAGTCACTGTCCTACAGACAGTAATATATATGCATTGTCACAGTGAAATAGTACATTTCAACTGGATTAATACTAAGTGTAAAAATGCACACTGACAGGTTTGAAAAAGAAGCCACTGCTGTTCTGCCGCTAGTCCAACTTCTGGATAACATGCAAATGTATAAACAGGAGCTCTTTTTTTAATAAAAACCATACATGGCCGTCCTCCATAAAGAAGAAAATAAAAAATTATGAAAGATCTGATCAACCACAAACTAGACTAGAAAATTCTCCTAAAAATAAAAATCTCTATTAAACTAGCCTAGGTTTGTGAACTATTAGTTGTCTCACTATTGTAGTTACAGCAATTAATATCTAAAATGTATTGCAAATGGTAAAATATTACAGAAAGAATTAATTAGTTTATAGGATTTAATTAAACCAAATAGAATTAAAGTTGAATTTGCTGATTCAGAGAGCCTGAAATGTTTAATTTAATATACTTTGTGATAAATGAACTGCTGGCCAGGACTTGGTACAGACTGAGCAGATCTTGAGAGCACTGAGCTCCTTCTTCTCCGGGAAACACCTCGACTGGTCACCTTCAGAGCAGCCACCAATTCACCTCTGAATACACAGGAGCCCTTTGCCTGACAAGTCTGATTTGGAGACAGTGCTCAGCCACAATGTCCCTAATCTTCCAGCTCTTTGAATCACAGCAGGAGCCCCAGGGGCTGGGGAACAAAGAGCTGTTTAGCTCCCCATAGAGGGGAACACCAAAATCCTAATGCCATGAACTCTGGCTGAAGTCTGCACTGCAGTATCTTCTGCCTTTCCACAGTGGGTCTGTGCCTACACTGCTCAATAAACGGGGCAAGCTCCAACACAGCTCTGTCACCTGCCTGTCCCACTCCATCATTAGCATTCTCCCTGGCATGATCTTGCACTAAACCAGCACTTGATCACTGGAATAGCACAGACCACAGGCTGCTCCCAGCACAGAGGGGAGCAAAACTCCATGATGGAGATGTGTCTGTGTGTGTGTACACGTGCATGAGAGAAAGGGAGCTTGTAGGTATTATTATGTGACTAATTTGTTCCAAATACCTTAAGAAAGATCCAGAAACAAGCATCATGTATTTTGAAAAGTCCAGATTATACTATGTGGCCCAGGGCCAAATAACAGATCTTGCTTCTGCTTTATTCAAAAGTACAGGTGTAGTCTCAAAGAGAATTCTGTGGTTCAGAAGCATCTGTCACAGCAGTGCTACCTGTGCTGTCCTGGAGCTTGTATAATAACAATCATAATCCACATAGATTTCACTGATGGCATTTATTGACTGTTATGTAACAGAGACAGAATCCAATGTCATCCAGAGATATTTTTTATGGGAGTTATTTTGTTTAAAAATGACACCAGTTAGCCCTAAGATGACATTCATTGAGAAAGGGAGCCTCAGGCTCATCCTAGTGGGTCTGAGAAAAGTAATCCCAGAAATTTCTCATTAAGGGAATTTGCTGTTTTGAAATTTGGGTCGGTTTTTTCCGTTTGTTCTATTATTCTGAAAACTGTTCTGAATTTGTTCTGAAGAAACACATTGAACACCAGTCTAAGCACACCTACAGACAGTACTTATCATGATTCCAGGCGGGAGTAATATTTTTTCCCTACAAAACTTTCAAGACAAACCATTTAAAACAGATGAAAAGAGAGGACTAAACCTGCAGTGGGAGATGTGAGTCACAGAGAGGAAACATTTGCATTTAAAAGAAGCAGGCAGTTTAGTCTTTCCCAATTAGGGTCTAAAACAAGCTGATGCCAGCCAGTCCTGAGTTGCAGTGACAATCCTGAGTTCAGTGATGGGGTAACTCAAAAACTGAGTCATCATCTCTTCAAGGTTATCTACGACCTCAGAAACTGCATTCAGAATGAAGCACACTAGAGTAGTCTAGAAAACTTTTTAAGAATAATGCTGGAAAAATTTATATTTTAGTCTGTCCACTAAACTTTCTGTTCCAAGTAATCCAGCTAGCACCTGTGTTTAGCATCTTCAGTTTTCATAAG
Organism: Hirundo rustica; assembly: GCF_015227805.2. Taxonomy (NCBI): domain Eukaryota; kingdom Metazoa; phylum Chordata; class Aves; order Passeriformes; family Hirundinidae; genus Hirundo; species Hirundo rustica. The sequence goes on from NC_053450.1 coordinate 58,024,582, forward strand.
ATTCGTATTTCTTTATTTCTTTATTTCTTTTTTCAATTGCTTAAAATATCCAGGTTAACTGTGTACGCATGAAACCAGCTAATTAAAGTCTACTGGGTCCAGACTGCAAAGCATAAGCAAGGAAATGAAATCTCAAAAAAGCTTTTCAGCAAATTTCTTCCATCCCCCAGAGAAGAGATCTTATTTCACATTATCAAACAAATAATTTTTCCAAGAAATAAGAATTGCCTGAAAATTTCAGCTCAGTGAAATGCTGAAAACATCTGGATTTGGTTTAATTCAAACCCAAATCAAATTTCTACTAAAACAAAAAAAAATCCTAATAAATGAGAATTCCCACTTCAGTTAGATAAAATCAAAACAGCAGCATAGAATCACAGAAGCATAGAAAGTAGGAAACAGAATTGTATTCATCAGTTTCCACATATCTGAATAACCCCATGTAACTAAACCTCTTCAGAAAATTTTATTTATTTATTTATTTATTTATTTATTTATTTATTTATTTATTTATTTATTTATTCTACATTTATTCTAATGCAAATAACATTACTTTTTTCATCCAGACAAATTTATGATGGCAGAGGAGGCTGCACCATGTAATCATCATATATCTCCACAATAACACAATAACTTTACTCACCATGTTTTCCTGGTTTCTCTAAATGGTTGTTTCCATAGTCATGGATTAATAAAAGTATAATTAAACCTTGTTTAAAAGTTAATTTCCACGTAAAGGAAAGGACATTAACATCTCATTATTATCAATGCAGAAAGCTTATACACATAACATTAAGCCCAATGCTAAAAAAAAAAATGCAAGTTTCAGTTCTTGAAAAAAAAAAGCCACTCACTCAAAGATATCTACAAGAGATGGAGTACTGTGATTAACTCTATTTGTTTCAATAAATGGAGATTATACAGTGACCTTTACTTTAGCTGCCTTGGTTTCTCCATTTTTAATCATTATGCAAGATTTGGTAGAATTTGTTGCTGACACTCTACTCCTCAGGGGACAATTAGAAGAGAAGTGAATTCACTAGAAAGGCAGCAGATCTTTTCACTTTGCTACCTAAATTGTCAGGAAAGAGCCCAGCTTTGCTGGACTGTCATAATGCTCATCTATGGCTGGAGAGAAGCCAGACAACTCAACACATCACACAATTACATAAATCCCTCTGAATTAAACATTGGAGATAAAGAAGGTTAATGATATATAAAATGTGTTCTGTGGTGCTGCAATTAAAAGTTTCACTGCAAAATAAAGTAAAAACTTTACTGTTTTCATTCTGAAGGAGTAATTTTAGTCTCTTCATCTTACCCTGAATCTTTTTCTTTTCTTGAAGTACTACTAACATTAAGAGTCTGCACAAAGGGATATGTTAAAGGTTTTTGTGGTTTTGAGCTTTACATTTAATTCCTTCCACCTTATCCCATGGGAGCAAACACACTCAACTCAGGTCTATTGCAAAGACCTCTGACTGAAATATGCTTTATATACTGTGTTAGCTTTATGATTGTTGTTTACACCTTGCTAGAAGTGCACCTCTGTGGGAATGGACAGTAGACTGGCCTCAACAGGTGATCCAGAAGGCATCAACTTAAGATCCTGGGAGACAGGACACTAAGAAAGGAGATGCCTTGACAAGTTAGGGTGAGAAGAATGGGTTTATTGGAGTTATTATATTAATTAAGTTGTTCCATATTAGTCAATGCTTGCAGTTACAGTAGCTGATTGGTTCTCAGTTTTTGACATATTTGGTAATGTTCTTGATTCGTGTTTGTGATTGGTTCTGGACCCTCAGCCCTTTCCCTATACATTGATGAGTTTATCCTGTTGCTTTGTCTTGTATCCTGAGACATCCTCCTGTCTGTTGGGAGGGTTATCCCATACCATGCATGGCATCTGTACTTTGTTGTTTTACTCGCTATTAATGTTCTTATTTTTCAGACAGCCTTGTCATTCATGACTGTATCTTTTTTGCCACTCCTAGCTGGTCTGGTCCTGAGGTCATGCACCTGCAATGCAACACAACTCCAAATTTCTGGTGTCCACACTCCTAAAACATACAGTCATCATTTCAGTCCCGTTAGTGTTAATCTATTTGTTTTATTCTTTATGTACTTAATATGCATTTGCTGTCTTCAACAGGCTATGGTATAGTAAAGCGAACAAAAATTCCAACAGTTTAGTGTCTCCAAAGAAAGTAAGTATATTATTATTTATAAGTAATATGTAATTCAGTAGAAAAGGTCAAGAAACAAATATTCTAAAGAACTTGCATGTCTCAAGGCTTTAAACACTTTCCTGTGCTTGAGATTCACAGTCCCAGGAACAACTTGGGAAGAAGATAACTAAGCCTTTCTTCCATTAAGTCCCATTCCTGCCAGGAACAATGTATATTTCAGGGTTTCTTTTTGAACTATGAATATTAGGGGAATATTTGATCAGGAAGAGAGGCAGATTGCATAGGGTGGCACAGACAGCTATAAGAATGAGTGTGGTATCCAACAAAATCCAAACTACAAAACAATCACCTCAGAGAAATTAAAGTGTGTACTCTAGTTTAACACACATTGTCACAAAGAAATGTATAAAAGCCAGTCCCCCCCAAAATCTCAAGGGTGTTTTGGTGATTCAGACATATTTATTTGCAGTAGAAGGAGAGCAAAAGGAAAGTAAACCTGCAACCTTTCTAGTTTTCTCTCAATAGGGAAAAGAAGGTCTGGTATTAGAGTTCCTTAGGTACTTTGGAGCAAATGATTTGTGTGGTGAAAACTTGACGTAACTATGAAGCCACATGGAAATAAATGAAGCAGGATATGACAAAAGAATTCTAAAGTTCCTAAATAAATAAATTTAAAGATAAAAAGAAAGCAGTAAATGTAAAGAAGGCTATGTAAACATAGGCCAGTATATCTGCAGGAAGGAGAAAAAAATGAAGCAATTAGTTTTTTGATCAAAGTAGAATTTCATGAGACAGTCTTGTTGAACAACTTTTTTTAAAAAAAATCCTTTTATTACTACCAAAATAAGCAAGCATGTTCTGTTATGATTGATTTCTTTACTGGACTTACTTAAAAATTATATTTTGAAGCTTTGTGCAAGAAGGTTTAAGTGATGCCCTATCAAGTAATAATGCTGGGTCTGAATTAAGGGGATAATTATAATATTTAAAAATATGGAATATGCTCACCTACAGGTATATTTCTTACTAACTGTGTGTTTACCCCCACAGAGATATGCAACTTTTCCTTCTATTAACAGCTGGATTTTACCTGTGAGATCATATAATTGCTTCAAACATTTTTGACATGAAAATTAACACAAAAATTTTCAAATGCCTAGTGGGTGTCGCTGTTGTAAAACATCCCGTGTGTGGAATTACAAGACCTTTTAAAAAGTACTGCTACAAAATAGATACTGTGCACAGCAGTTGCAAAGACAATATATATTTTCATAGCTCCTTAGTATACAAGTCAAGTAATATCTTAAAATGCTCTCTTAATACAGAGATTTAGTTCTGTGTTTAGGACTACAATAACTACAATTTATAAATTAACTGAAGACAAAAGGGAGTCTCCTAAAGTAAATGGTAATAGGATAGGTAAATCTGACCTGTCAAAACACACTACTCAACATGCATCTTACACCTGCACATGCTACCCAAACACTATGCAGACCTTCGACATTGATCTAGTTAGTATGTAATGAAAGAGAAATTTATGTTCTGCAGCATGTATGGTTTTTAAATTAATACTCACATATGCAGGGATATTCACCAGTGAGGACACAATGTTTTTCTATTTAATAGTCCAACTAGAATAATGACATACAGCTGCTAAGTGTTGTAGCATAATGTAGTCTCAATTAAATAGCTTCAACCCCAGAATAGTTACAAATATTTCAGTCTTGCCGAAATAAAAATAAAATAGATAAAATTACTAAGGAGTAGTAGTCATGTAGTAAGAAAACACGCTCTACCTTAATCCTAGATGTAGCACACAATTTTCACACAAAATAAATTAGGTGAACATACAAAACTTTTAAACAGATCACCAGTTATGTTCAACAACATTTAAAGTGAAATGAGTGGATAACAAATACTAACTCCTCCTGAGGCCGTTGATCCCACTGGAATATATATCACATCTATAGTCCAATATGAGAAAATGCATATTGATTCTTAGTTATAGTAGCAGAAGTTGTGCTGTGTTATTTTGGAGTTTTCTTCAGAAAAATTGAGGGTGATAATTTAATTGATAGCTTATGCATTTCCACATACCTGAACTGGAAATGTGTCTTTGCAAAGAAGTAAATATTCAGAGGCATCATAAAACTAACTCTTAAAACTCATTGGCAGGAGTCTCAAGGAGAAACAAGACATCTCTGGTAAAGATAAATACTCACTGTACTGTGTTGTCAAAAATACATTACCTTAATGATCAAAGATATATAAAAAATAACATCTGGAGCCATGGTTTTCTTCTCGTTGGTCCTGTTTGGTCTCACTGATGAAAGCTCAGTGATATCACCCAGAGTTTAGAGTAGGGCAAAAGACAGTTTAAGCTCTGAATGGTCTCAGAGAGCAGAAATATTAATGTCGGGAAAGATGATTACAGCTATTAGAACTGAGCATGAGCATTTTGGGGAAGAATGACTCATCCTTTGCTTCCCTGCATCATATAATTGAGATCCCAGTACAGTTAAGTACAGTTCTTTATTTTCTAATCAGCAATTAGTTACTGTTTTCCCTACATAGTCACAAAAGCCCAAGATGGATTCTTCTACTGCCCACTGCTGTCAAAATTCATGCATCTGATTTATTTATTGTTTTAATGATACATTCAAATGATAATCACGCTTTTCATCCTCAGCATGGCTAAATCTAGTTCAGTAAAAAGCCTATTGCTCCGTAAGTGAGTCAGAAGAAATCAGCTAAACAATAGCACTTCATTTCAATAACATCACTGATTTATTCCACAGCCTATTTATCAGGCCAAGCTTGGTTCAAAGAAAAAATTGTATATAGTGGACAAATTCTCAATCATTTCAATAATGAAAAAAAGGAGTTTGCAATCAAGAAAATTTAATCTCTTAATATAAGTAATTTATTCAAGGAGAATGTCCAATGCTGCATTAAGATAAGAAAAGAGTCTTTGAAATACTCTGTCTAAACATCGTACTTTAGTCAGTGCAAAGCTTTCCGTCACTCTGCCATCTTGAAGCAATCTACATTACAACTAATTAAAGTTCTGCACTGATCAAATTAATCCATAAAACACTTTTTTTTTTTTTTTTTAATTTCCAGACCAATTCATCATTTTTATAATAAAAAATTGAGCCTTTTTTTGTAAATCACAATAATTTGAAATGGTTTTTGCTAGTCATAGTTCTCATAAGGATGCAAATATGTCATATGAAATATGTCATGCAAATAGATTTTAGATTAGCAAAGAAATTCCAGTATGAAAAGTAATCTCTAGAAAATATACTGTAATTTTTTTTTAAAAAGCCACAATTCCTATCATACTATTTGCACGAAACAACACAAGCATTGAAACTTAATTTGACTGAGCACAACATCTTCTGCATATACATTTCAGTAAACATTTCACATTGGACTTTGTCAAATAACACATGCAACTTAAAATGCATTGAGAGTGCTAACTTACTGTAAGTTTACATAGAAAAACATTAAATACTTTGCATATGAAAGTAGCAAGCAGGTGTCAAATGATGCAGATGAAATTGCATAATTTAGAACCTCTCTAAATTAAAAGAATTTCACAATTTTTTCTTTTTTTTTTTGCTGCACAGTAGTTTTCTTCATCTTGAATATCAGTAACGCAACATTAGGCATACAAAGTATAATGTCCAGACAATGTGTGCATGAGTAGAGGAGAACTGTTCACTTTCTGTATATGTTACATTATTCTCCTTTTTAAATAACTAGCAACCCAAATGCTTTGAAGGAAATGCTTAGAATGTTTGCTGACACAACATATACTGATAACTACCTTGGAGACTCATTTGCAAAATTTTTTAAAATTCTTCATTACACATAATTTGAAGAACCTCCAAGTAATTATCTTGAAATATAAATAAATATTACTACAAAATCATAAACAGCTAAAGAAATAAACTCAGTTTATTAAATAATTAGCTATTAATGCTGTGCATAATAAGGTTTATACATTTATTATATGTATGTGGAACATTTATTTGTATTATTTATTTAAAATGTTCTAGCTGTTGTGTCACACATGATACTGTATAATAGTAATGTATATATATATAATCAAATTCATGTCTGTCTATATGAGTTTGATATTTCTCCTTGAAGTATCATTGTTTTATTGAATGCAGACATTATCTAAATCTGTTCAGTGGTCCATGATAATTTCTGATCTACATCATAGCCACCACAATCTGTTGATGTATATGACAGTGGAAATTCAAGTCAGTGGAGTCTGAACAGAACAAAAAGACTGCAAGTTCTCTGATAGGAGAAATCTATTACTTAGAATCCATTGTTTGATCTCAATACTTTCTGGTTTTGCTTTGGCTAAAATATTTATTTTGTGTTCCTGGAACTGCTGTTTTGTGGGGAAATTCAAGATTCTGAACAACTCTTGCTTATGTTTGCGATATTCCTCTGCCTTATTAGCCTGCTTTTATTGTGGAACTTTTTTCTGAATAATTTCCAAAATTCCAGCATACTGAGTATGAAAGAATACTCAGCACTGTTCTAATTTCTTTTCTATTCTGGAAGGAATGGAGGACTCATAGCACCCTACTAATTACTGATAAGTAGACAGGAATGAGCCATTCCTCTCTTCTTATCAGTAGATATTTTTGTACATCACTAAATACTGAAATGGTCAGTGAAATGTAAGTTTGAAATAATTTTAAAGTATTAAAATATTTGTCCTTCCCATCACCAAATCCACTCTACTGCTTTTCCAGTACACATTCATGCTCTGTTTCTCTGCAGACACAGTCATTGGTTCCCCAAACTTTCCTATTGAGGTTTCATCTATGCCAAATTCCATTTCAGTGGCCCTTTTTGTTCCCATCTTATATCAAACATCCAAATGTGGAAAAGAAAAGGGGTAAAGGTGTCACAGTGTCTTGGGTTGCAATATATAACCAAAAGTTGTATTCTATTTGACATCCGTTGAAACCGGTTGGGGAGATGTCTTCTTTTATCTCTTGTATAATCTGTTCCTCATAACTCGGGGAGGGTAGGGGGTGGGTATCTTCCGTTAATAGGCCAACTGTTAAAACCAACTGGAGCAATGTTCCTTATCTATTCCACGGCCCATTCTCCCTCCAGAGGGATATCTTCTATTAATGGGCCATTAAGGCTCACCACATGACTGATACAATTACATAATTCCATTGTGAGATGCTCCACCCACTGGGAGTGTTGTAGTGCACTAAATAGTTCATTTTTGTTATTAGATTGCACTGGGTGGTTTATCATATTTGCACACAAAAATAGTTTTATTATATTTTGCACATGGTATGTTCTGTACCCCCTCTGGGTTCTGGTATTGGTAACCTCTAATCAGTCCCTCCCTATGCCCCACTCCCTCAGGTTGTTTTTTTTTTTTCCCCATTGGTTGTGGTTCCTCTCTCTGCCCCTTTCCCCTGGGTTTAAAAATCCCTGCCATACGAATTTGTCTCTCTTTCTGCTCCTCCTGGAATTTGGGTTCTGCAATAAAGCTGTGGGCCTGTGGTCCTGAGGAGGAAAGAGAGCGTCTCTGTCTTTTACCTTCTGTCCATTATCAGGGTGATGCACCAGGGTCTGGATCTAGCCAAGACTTGACCCCGAGAGCGAGGTACCCCAATATGGGAGGAGCCAAGCATTCCTACCTGGATAAAACCTGCAATTCAGAACACCAAGGTATCCTGTTTTTCCACTGGATTTCCCAGTGGGAGACTGGACCCATCTCACCACCACAGGACCTTTCTACAGGATCATCTCTACTCCAACAGAACCACATCTGTTACTCCAGGAGGGTTTATTTGGACTGCTTCCAACACCCTGACCACCAAGGTGTCAGTTTGTATTCTGACTATGTCAGTGTTTCTAGGATTTTTGTTTGTTTGCTTGTGTTTTTGTACTACTGCATTTGTATTTTTAATATACCTAGCAAAGAACTGTTACTCCTATTCCCATATCTTTGCCTGAAAGCCCTTAATTGCAAAATTATAATAATTTAGGAGGAGGTTTACGTTCTCCATTCCAAAGGAAGCTTCCAGCTTTTCCTGGCAGACACCTGTCATTACAAATCAAGACACACAGTAAATGCACCAAAGAAAGAGCAGAGCCTCCTTACACAGCAATCTCTCCCTGCCTGCAGTCCAAATTTAGGTCAGGGGAAGGCCCCACCTCATTCAGGACAAGTGGTATTCTTCAGATGTCAGTATTGGGAGTAGCACTGTTTGAAATCTTTGTCAGTGATGGGGATGGTAGGATTGATAGTAGCCTCAGCAAATCTGCCAATGACACCAAGCTAAGTGCAGCTGATACACCAGAGGGAAGGGATGCCATCCAGAGGGACCTTGAAAGGCTTGAGACATGGACTTGCATGAACCTCATGAAGTTCAGTCAAGCTAAGTTCAAGGTCCTGCACATGAATAGAGACCTCAGTGGATGACAAGTTGTTCAACGTGATATGGCAATGTGCACTTGCAGCCCAAAAACTGCATCAAACGTGGCTAGGCAGGATGAAGGAGATGATTCTGCCCCTCTACTCCACTCTCCACCTGTATCAAGCCCTGGAGCCGGTCCCCAGCACAAGAAGGACATGGATCAGTTGGAGTGGGTCCAAAGAAGGGACATCGAGTTGATCAGAGGGCTGGAGCTCCTCTCCTGTGAAGACAGGCTGAGAGAGTTGGATTTCTTCAGAGTGGAGAGGAGAAGGCTCTGGGGAGACCTTACAGCACCTTTCAGTATCTGAAGGGGGTCTACAAGACAGTTGGAGGGATACTTTTTACAAGGTCATGCAGTGATAGGAGAAGGGGTAATGACTTCAATAAAAGAGAGTAGGTCTAGATTAGATATTAAGAAGAAATTCTTTACTGTGATGGTAGTGAGACATGGGAACACCCAAAGAAGTAGTGGATGCCCCAAAACTGGAAGTGTTCAACACAAGGCTGGACAGAGATCTGAGCAACCTGGTGTAGTGGAAGGTGTCCCTGGCCATGGCAGGAGGATTGGCATGAGATGATTTTTAAGCTGCCTTCTAAGCCAAACTATCCTATGATTTTATGAATTTTTTCTTCTTAAAACTCAGCCTCACACTAATCTTCTTTATGCCTTCTGGCTGGATGATCCATTCACTCTCCTTCCCTTTTCTTGTCAGCACTAACTAGGGCTTGTATAACTCACTATTCTCTCTCCTCACACTGATTAAATAAAATCTACCAACAGAGCCATTATGTTTCTTATCTTCTCACTGACACAACTATGACTTCTCTTTCAGCCCACTTTCTCTTTCATGACAGACAATTTTAGTGTGCAGGTTCAAGACATGTATCATTATTGTGGTTAAATTAAATCAGGAATGAAGCTGTTAATAATGAGATGAATCTTTCTGTATTGCATGTATCTTTCAGCTAAGCATATTTACGTGGAATCAGCACAGTAGGAAAGACTAGGGAATACTATAGCAAGACATCTATAGTATGCAATCGATCTCAGTAATTGTCTTACACTACTGTGAATTATGCTCCAAATTATTTTCTTGAGCAGAAAAGCATAATAACTTACTTTTCACTGATGTATGAAATTTCTGAGAAAGTTTGATATGTTGGGAGGATTTGTCCCCTAAAGTAAATAAATAGATTTCTCTTTTTGTTTTTTTATTACCTGCCTTTTTTTTTTTTTTTTTTTTTTTTTTTTTTTTCCCCTGGCTTGTGGCAGCCAGCACACTTGGCAAGGAATTGCATAGTGCCAAAATTTCTGCATCTCACTCAACAGCAGGCATATACAATCACAGAATCAGAGAGTCATAGATTGGTATGGGCTGGAAGGGACCTCTAGTTCGAGCAGTGGACAGGGACATCTTCAACTAGAGCATGTTGCTCAGAGCCACATCCAACCTGACCCAGAATATTTATGGCAATAGGGCAACTACCACATCTCTAGGCAACCTGTGCCAGTACCACCCCTGCATGAAAGAATTTATTCATTATACCTAACTTTAATACCCACTCTATTATCTTAAAACTATTACCCTTTGTCCTATTACAGTGGGCTCTGCTAAAAATTTGTCCCCATCTTTTTTATAAGCCAAAATCCCACCTCAGCTCTGGACTGAAAGAGTAGTGAAGCAGAACTCAAACATTCATCACAACTTTAGTCCTGAAGAATTCCTTCTTAGTTATCAGTAACATTTCATACTCATCTAAAACAAAAAAAGGTATGAGCTACTTCACTGGAGCAAAAATACCCATTCTGACACAATGGGCTGTGGAGGTCAGTCATCCAAGGCAGATTGGATTCAAAATTGTTACTGCCCAATTAAAGAGAGTTAGAGGGAATGAGTTTGAGGTTTGTAGATACTGTAAAATCTTTATGGTTTAGAATTTAATCCTGCCTGCCACACCAGCACTTAAAATCATTGTTTCTGCCTCTGGATGATCAGGACAACATGAGAATGTCATCAACCTGTTCAATGCCTTTTCAGAGGGTATACATGGTGAATAGAATGGTTTAATCTCTTTTAAATCTGAGCTCCTCACATTGCAATCTATCATCTAGAGGTCAACTTTTGGTCATATTGAGAAATTACCATATTTAGAAACCTCTTCTAGGCTAATGGTGTGGTGGGTTTTTTTGTTTGTTTGTTTTTTTCCGCTTAACATGGATTAAAAGGAACTAAAATTAAAATGGCCTGCATTCCTAACTTGGTTATAGTTTGTTGTTGAACAGCTCCCCACTGAATGTCAAATGTAGGTATTGGAATAAATAATGCCTTCTTTATCCTATTGATCAGCTGGAATTCTAGTTTTTTAATGAAAAACAACTTTAATTTCTATCTGTAGAAATAGCTGTTATATCTATTATGAGCTGTAGAAGCTCATAAAATCTTAGAATATAAAATCACAAAATACAAATTCATCCAAAAGTAATTTTGAATCATTTTGAAAGGATTCACAAATTCCATGCATACCTAAATGGGTAAAAATCCTTCTATTTCACAAATTCATAAAAGTTATTGAGAAGTTATCTTGTTCATAAAATATTACTGGTAAGTTAGTAGTGTTTAAAAAAAAAGAAATAAAAACTTTGATGAAAATGCTGGAACAAGAAAAAATCTTACATAGATAGCATTTATAGATTAACCTAAAATATATACTTATAACAAAGATATAACAATCAGGAATTATTTACTATGAATAGTATTACAATATATGCAATATAAATACCTCTTTTCTTATAATTTCTTCCAAAGTATAAGAGAATTTCTAATGTACTGGTTGAAATAAGTAGTCTGAAACACAAACTGAAAGAAAGACTTGCATACAGACACAAACTCAGGTAATTGAATCTTAGAAAACCAGTAATAGAAAAAGTGGCTCATTAAGGTAATTTCAACAGCTTAGGTTCATTGGAGAGGTTAGGAATAAGTAATAAGGTTTAGTTCAGATTGAAAATTGGAAGACACTTATGCAAATACTAGAAGGAAATCCCAGAAAAGTATGGGGGAGAAGGAAAAGCAGGCCTAAAAAAAGCTGTATGTCTTAAATGAGCAAGAATGAAATATAATTCACAGAGCACCAATCATCTCTATTTAGCCACTGTATAAAGGCTGAGTCTTTTTTGATTTCTCTGCAGATCACCAACTTAATTAGCATTCCACTAAGCACAGAGATTTGCAATTGCAAATAAAATTTTGTGTTCTTGGTAGTACTGGCTCTAGCTGTGATGGAGTTAATTTCCTTCATAGCACACTGTATAGTGATGTGTTCTGGATTTTTGAGTAAAACTGTTGATGACACAGGAGTGTTTTGACTATTGTTGCAGTGCTTATACAGTATCAAGATTTTCTCTTTTTCTCACTGTCCTGGAAGCAAGTACATTGAAGATATGAGAGGAGACACAACCAGGACAACTGAACCAAACTGACCAAGAGGATATTCCATATCATATAACATCATGCTCAACAATTAACCTGAGGGATAAAAGTTTGGTCAGGTAGCCATTGCTTGGAGATTGGCTGAGCAGCAATCTGTTTGTGGTAGGTGGTGATGTATTGTCTTTGCATCACTTTTTTTTAAATTTTCTCTCTCTTTCATCTTGTTTTGTTTGGGGTTTGTTTTGTTTTGGTTTGTTTTTTGTTTTTTGTTTTTGTTTTTTTCCTTATTGAACTATCCTTAGCTCACACATTTACAGGGTGCATTCTGCTCCACAACCCACTAGTGGGAGCAGTGAATGTTTGGCTGTGTTGTGGTTGTGGCTAGCTGCCAAGAGGGGCAACATCCTCCATGTGCCCACCGTTTGAGATTTTTTTGCCACTCAGACATCACCAACACCAGCAGGAGTCCAGGATAACTTGACTGAAGTCAGTGAACCAGCCTTTTTCAGAAAAACCCTTGTAATCCAACTTACGCAGTTTGGTTGACAAAGTCAGATCTAGTGAGTTTGTAGTAATGAAGCTATATCTGTAATAGCCTAAATATGCCTCTTTATGGTCTTTAGTAGGGTGTCATGAAATTCCTGCCTTGCTCATTTAGCAAAAGAAGCCATAAGAAAGAGGAAAAAAAAAAAAAGTAGCAAAACCACTCCTGAAATTCCTCCCTTAGCCAAATGTTACTTGCTATCCTTCTGCATAGACTTCTGTTAAGACACCTGATTCCCAGGGATGTGAGTTAAAGTACAGGATTAGTAAAGAGCTTACAAAGCAACTTGAAACATCATCTCAAATGTTAGATAGAACTGTGGTGCTGTGAATACTATACTTTGACAGTTTTAAGGTCTGTAAAATTAGTTACCTGTTTCATTAGATTCAGTCCTCCCAATTGATTATGATACCTAACAGGAAAAGGCAACAGGCAAAACAGGAACAATGAACCTATGAAGTTAAGTAAAATATTAAATACAAAAAATAATAAAGCAAATGCACAAACATCTGAGGAAAAAAGCAACTGCACAAGTCTTTAATTATTCTTATACAAGAGCAAATACATATAGTTGCTCTAATGTGAAAACAGAGAATAGGTACACCCTTCTTTACTGTTTGAAAACTACCCATTTCCAGGTGAAGGCAGATGTCCTGCTTATGTGAAGAAGCACATTTCAATTGGAGAATGCTGCTGCCTATGAGTTGCACTTAGTACATGATAAAGATGGCTCTAGCACTACATTGTTACATGTAATCTAACAGAGAATGAGGAATGTGTCCCATCACCTTACTAGGTAATCCTGGCTCATGAGCTCTCTGAATAGCATAAATAGAACCAAATACTATTTTTTTTTTTAATTGAAACTGATGATATTTTGATGGATAATGGTCCACTAATTTTCACATCTAGAAAATATACTGTGATGCATTGGCCTTCTGTAACTGCTTTCACTTTACTAAGATTGTCTGGTTTTGCTACCGTTCATGTTTGAGTTTATCAACATTGAATTTATGTTCTATTCTTGTAACACATAAACAGAGTGATCATGCAAAAGGCTTTCATTTTTTCTTTTATTCTCCTTAATAATGGTTGTGCATCAATTATTTTGAAATTTCACTGTCTCTAAATATTCATCCTGATCCCAAGACCTATTATTAACTATCTGCTTCTTTTTAAAAATGGCTGGGAAAATTGCACATTTGTGAATAACCAGTGTTCATCATTAGCCAGAAAAAGGAAAAAAAAAACCCAAGATATTGAAATCTTTTATAGGTGTCAGCCATCCTTTTGCATTTGTATATCTTTAAAGGGACATTATCTCCTTTGGCAACTGCTTCTCTTACTAACTTACCACATGATTAACTATATTGTGTAGTGTCACAGGAAATCACACAAATACAACAAGGTACTACATGATATCAAGTCAGAGCAGAGCTTCTACTACTTTTGCAATGTTTTTTTTATACAAATAAATCTAAAGTTCTTTCATTAATCTTCCTCAGACATACCCCACACATTTCCTTATCCCCAAAATCTTCCTGAATTTCAGAGCCAAAGTGATTATATTCTATTATTAAAAAAAATTATACAATACATTTTAGCAATTAAATGTATATTTCTGAAGGCAGAAGAAGCCCCAATATTAATTGTTGACAATAGGTTCTCCATAAATTACTCTGTGAAACTCTTCCTATAGAAAGAAATATATGTGTGTAACTGTAGAGATACCATGAAAGAAGCTGCCAGAATAAAAAGTTGCTAAAAAAATTCCATTTGCTCTCCTCACAGTGGCCTACAAGGGCTAGATAGAAAGCAAATTGCCCTGAAAAGAGCAGTGTTCAGCAAAATGGCCATTATTCACACTTGAGACATAGACATGTCTTTCACAAAAAAATTCTGTGGCTTAAAGCATCTGATTTGTGTGCAAGCCAAGCTATTAATTTTTCTCAAAACAATTGAGAGAAAGATCTGATTTAAATGGACCCTTGCAACATGTATTGAAAATTTCTGTTACGTTTTCTACTTACACATTTGGCCTTCTCACCAATTTAATGGGATGGATTTGCCTCAAAGTGGCAAACTCTGATGGAGATTAGGTTGAATGTATCAGAATGAAGAGCATTCTGATTCTGGACAGAGAATTATTAATTTACCTTGTTTGAAGAATTTGTGGTTTGTGGTTTTTGTGGTTTTTTTTGGTTTTTTGTTTTTTTTTTTTTTTTTCCCCCACATAACTTTGTTTCTCGTTATTTATATTATCTTGAATATATGACTTAATGTTTTCTTTCTTTAATATACATGCCCAAAACAGAGGCAATATAAATTCAAAAAGTGTGGTTTAGGGCAGACATAACAAACATTAACGTATGAAAACTAAAAATAAAATTTAAGGACAGTATGAAAAAGATACTCATTGAGTTTCCAAAATTGGTATAAAATGTTTAAGTTACTCTTTATGTTATTTTTTGTTGGTGTGCAAACTATAAAAAATGAAAATATTTTTAGAAAATATGTCGATTTATCAATATAGGCAGGCTGAATAATTTCTAGGCAGTACATTTGCTTTAGATGGCCCTTAACAGAGGTGATCTTTTCTGCTGCAGTTCCTGTTAAAGTATTTACTTTGGGGATATTGTTATTCAGCTACCATTTTCCATTCCAAACATCTTTTAAAGCCTTTCTATTCTAGAGGATCATACACTGGTCTAGTAACTTAATGCTGTAGCTCATACTGCAATACTCTTCTTTGGTGTCATGGGGCTCGATGAGACAATGAAAAGGGTTACAATTTTAAAACTAATTGACTTCCTAAAGAAGTCTAATAGCAGTATTAAAACAAATATTAAGTTGAAACAGACAGGGAATTACAGGGAGAAACACTGCCCTTTTCAATTTCAGTACTATCGCACCTAAATAAAAGATATTTATTTAGTCCTAATTATTTTTTTCTCAGAAAAGTTACATCTTGCTTAGGTAAATGTGAAATTGTACCAGCAACAGGGTGGCAAAACTGCAGATCCTATTCCATTCAAACAGTAACAGTAAGGAGGGCACAGCTGTCAAAGAGGCTACCCAACACCAAAACATTCTGAAGCAGACTTTCTGTCCCCTGCTTTACCATATATAACATTCCTTCATGCTTTCAGCCTAAGAAACTGCATTACACATGCTCTGCCTTGTCAAAAGCAAGGATGAGAAGGGTTCAATAATGCATAATACTAAGCTGAATATATAAGGCTGCATTTTTCCTTATATGGGCATTTTTTTCTTTCATTTAAACATCCCTTGCAGGGCAGCAAGACTATTGAGCTGCATGGTTTCTTTGCCAGAATACAGACAATATTTCAACAATGAGCAATACATGGTAAGGAGAAAGAGAATCCATAGTGATTTACTTTGTGAACTATAAATAGAGGCACTAACCATATAAATTTCTTCATCACAACAACAAAAGAGAAGCAAGTAAAGTTTATCAGTGAGATTAATAAAATCAAAGCATTCAATTCTCCAGGCCTTAATTCAACGGAATTAGTGCTAAGCAATTTTTGAGCATACCCTTTTCCCTCCCATTGTCGTAGTACCAGCACAAATTTGAATTAGTATATAAAAAAATATCCTGAAACATAGACCATACCACAGACTATTAAAATGTTATTATTCTTAGGACAGGAGATTTCTATTATATGATGTGGAAACTTAAATTAGCAAGAGAACTTGTAATCTTCAAGATCTCTTCCAGTTTTAGGCAGAGGTGAGTAAGTGAGGAAGTTAATGGCTCACTAGAAATTCCAGTCACTGTCTTTTACTTCTACAGTTTTAAGAATATTGCACTGCAGACAGCAAATTTTAAAAACACTTCCTCTGGAGTATATTGGAATATACTCTAGACACCAAGTAGGAGAAATGAGTTGTTTATATCCAATGCTGTTACAAAGTAAATATATATACTGTTTGTTCCACATCCCAGAGTTCAGAATTCAGACTGTAAAGGGTCCCTGAAGAAAGGCAGTCATAGATGCCAGATGACCTCAATACAAGAAAGGAAGGAATACATTCTCTTGAATATATTTACTCTTAGGTTTAGTCTTTGTGCTAGCTCATACACAAGAGAATCAGATTTATCTTTGTCATTGTTCCTCTAATAGGGTTTACACGTCTAATATACCTTAATAATTTTTAACACAGTCTTCCAAAGCCAAGCTATAGCGAAGAGAAAAAAAAAAAAAAAAAATTAGAGTTGACATTCAACTCAAAAATCACTTTAGAAAAAAAAAAAAATTTTAGAGTTGAATGTCAAAGTACCAGAGCAGTATTTAATAGATCTAATTCCCTTGAATGGGAGATGATTTATGAAAAGGCCCATGAAAGAGTATCGTTCTCTTGCAGTCAATGACTGAGATGCTTTCCACAGTGAGCAATTTCAACTCAAATCTAAGAGAAGGAGAAGAGAAGCAGTCATCAAAGTAAAGTATGTTGACATCTAAAAGTCTAGTGCAAGTTCTCCCTCTCTAGGCTTGCAATTTGTTGGAGAGTGACTGACTGTAAAAAGGAATCCTTTAGGTTAAAAAGGCAGCATGAAGAGGTCTATGCTGTTGAATTTAATTTCATTTTACACAGTGCTGCACTACAGACTTTGTTAAAGTGTTCAGTTATTTGCAGTTTAATAGAGACCATAAGTTCAGTGGTTCATTTGTTAGGTCCCACATGAACTACTGATAAAGTAATTTCCGCACACAGAATATGCATGGTACAGGAACATAAAAAAAGTTCCCAATAGTAAACACACAGTCTTACAATGTGGAACGAATGGAGAGCAGAATACAGCATGACAGCAGCCTTTATAGCAGAATTGTGCAATGCCTAAAAGCAGGTTGAAATCAGGATGAGAATCTCAAAGGTTTGAGCAACAAGAAAACATGAATTTGTCTTCCTGAAAACTAAGGTGGTGATTAAATTGATGTAAAATCCTTTCTTACAATATCTGCTAGTAATGAAACAAGACTTAATTAGTCAGACTTAGATTGCCATTATATAACTCAGAACATAATGACAAAATATTTCATGAGGGATGCTCAATTGATGTTTATCTTATAACTGTGCAGCAAACATTTTCAATGCTGTAAGGATACAGAATTAACGCCCCCCCCCCCAAAAAAAATAAATAAACCACCAACAAAAACAAACCAAGGGACCATGAAGATCATGTAGATACCAGCAGTTGTAACAATGCTGTAGACTTTAATGAGCATTATCTAATTTTACATCACAATTATGTGCTTCATGATATTATAGCATATCTTACCTGTGCTACTGAAAAGTCACAAAGTAGACAAGAGAAGTCTGTGAAGAGAAGTCTGCTAGCCTGTAATTCCCAGAAATTCTGTGGTTTATTCAGGGTTGCGATGGATGTCTCCTACAACAGTTTAGAAAAGGAAGGGTATTTTCCTTTACCCAAACCCAAAGACAATAGGTAAAAATAAGCCTCAAACAATTTATTTTTGGGTTTTTTTTGTGGTTTTTTTTTTTTTTTTTTTTGCATTATTTATTTATCTAAAATACTTTTGGCATGATCGTGACTTAAGAGGACTCTTAGGCATTCTTTGCAGGATAGAGGCTAATAACACAAATATTGTCTATTAATGTTTACTGCTGAAAGGCTCTAAAATACAGTTCTATTGTGTATAATGATTTCTCTGTCTATACACAAAGCTGCATAACTAATGGTACAGGAAGTTTTGAATAGGTTTCATCAATGTAAGATAAATATCACTGGTTCAGTTTCATTTGCTAAAAAAAATAACATAGCCTGCATTTGTCTGTGATTATAGAAAGAAAGATTGAGCGGTTCCTCATATGATGAGGGAATAGATGGTCCAAAAAATAAGGAAATACTACACTCACTAAAGGAATGCAAGTTTTCATGTTACTATAACATATTAATGTTCATAAAAATATAAATTAAATGTCTGATGAAGGCTGGGAAATGGGGGAAGATGGATTATGTGCAATTTGTTATATAGATAAGCCTCACTAGTGTCATTGTTGATTTGAATTTAAGTATTAAAAAAAAAGTGATAATATTGTGAACCTTTTGAATTCTAATTAATTTGATGAGCATTGTAAATTTAAGAGTGATTTCTAATGGGGATTGGTCTAGAGCAGGAACGGAGTCATCAAGTCAAGTGATTCTACTGGCCACCCCAATTGCTAAACATCAGGTTAGCTTTTCCAATGTCAAGGTCCAGATGCTCATCCTTGCAGTAGAGTTCTTCATCACTGGGACTGACTACTGTTGGAGTACTACTCAACCATACCACATGAGAATTTAATCTAAAATTAATTTCAAACAAAACTGGTTTAGAAATTTAAAAGTACTTTTAAACTCCATCACTATCAGCCTGTGATAGTTTTGACATTTTGTGCAAGGGAAAAAGGTGGTATTTTACAAATCTGTTATAAAAGCTCTAATGCACCTCTTCAGATCTTTTCAAATCAGTTAGTGCAGTTGTGTATAAACTAGAGTTGTTGGTTCCTACACCCTCAACTCATGACACCTCAGTAGAAGTACAGAGCTCCACAACTCTGTGGTGTCTAGTGAGAATGAGAAATACTGCACATAACACATCTAAGAGGAAACAAAAACTATCTACCAAAAGTAGCTGGCTTCCACCAAATAATGAAATCTGCATCTCAGAGTTCTGTATGGGTCAGGTCAATATAGACCCCTTTTCAAAAAGGCGATATATAGCAGTGTCCTCTCACGCCTGGCGGGCATGCAGGCTTGCTCAGTTCTGCACTGCTACTACGAGGATCAGTCGGGGTTACAGGCAGGGCGAGTAACCTCCTCCCGGTAGGTTCTTGGTTCTCCACACCAGCCAGTGGACCCGATGGAGTTGCGACTGCAGCGACGGAAAAAGAGTCGTCTCTCTTTAGGCAGGGTAGAAGGTAGTTTATTAAGGGGAGTCTGGCAAGGAGCTCCGCCTCAGCCTACTGCTGCCCAGAGAGAGCAGAGATCAAAGCTTGACAGCTACCTATAAACAGGGGAGGGCTGACAACGGGTCAGCCAACCAGGGAACATGGGGGTGGTAACAGGGGTGTCAACCTTTGAACCATTAACAAATCACAGGAGGGTAGGAGGGGATTCCCTGGGCACCAGCCTACCACTCGACACCTCTCCTGGATCTTTCCAGAATCCAGGGAAGGGTCTCGAAGTGACAGACAGGGCGACCACAAGGAGAGAGGGGAACTGACAGGGACAGGTACAGAGAAGGAATGACTGACAGAAAACGTCGGTTAAACAACCAACTTATAAGGGGGAAAACTATTACAAAACACAAGGGGGTACAGTGGACTAAACCATTACAAAAATAACTCAAAAATCTTACAAAATAACTTAATAAAGCAACTCTCACACCACTACAACAATATTCCTGCTCTAAAGACCAAAAGCCATCACCAACATGACTTTCTTAGATTCTTTGTAATTGCATTTTGTAAAAAAACCCCAACCAAACCAAACCAAACCAAACCAACCAACCAACCAAACAAACAAAACAAACAAAAACAAACCCCAAAACAAACAAACAAGCAACCTACAAAAACTTCCCAAGTTTTCTTCTTGCAACATTTGTATATTCTGTTTGCCAAGCTTCGGCTAGTTCTCAAAATAGCTTTGAGTGACTGCTTGTCTTCCCTTAAGCAAATTGTTTAAGCAGATGTTGGTCATCAAATCAATCTTGTGGACAGAGAAGAAATCCTTGTAGAATAAAGTAGATACATTAAGAGGGACCTTGCAGTAACACTAAATTCACTCATGAACATTTTTTTCAGAGTAATACCTTTGAAATGTTACAAACCCCTGCAACTACTAAAGGTGTGTCTATCTTCAATTATAATTAGACCTCCAGCAAATGAAGCAAACTCACATGGATCTACTATTGGTTTTCCTGCCTCTGTCAGTCCCAATCTAATAATTGGTTACTTAGTTGTTAAAAAGCAGTTATTCTGAGCAAAGTGACTTACTCAGGAAAGCAAATGTGAGGGAAGAAACACCAAAGAACAAAAAATGTAATTTCTAATGCTCTATTACAGAGGTTCTCTTAAGAAAGATGAACCTTAAACAGAAATCTAGAAGCAACCACCATACATCTCACCATACATTTTAATGTCATCTACATCATATACACGTGACTTAGTAAAACACAGATAGGATAATCAGACAATTTGCTCACAAGTGAGTTGTAATTACAAATTATTAAGAAGGTGAAAAATCATTTTCTCCATATATGAACCTTCCTAGGAAAAATACATTGAGTCCCAAGTCTGTGAAAAACGATCGTAAGGTAAGCACATTATACTACTGTAGTGAAGTGGTGAAGACAGACTTGTGACTATCTAGCCTACTAGGCAGTATGAAATTTTAATTTTCTAACTAGACATCTGCTTTTCTCTGTGTGCCATAGAAGTTTGTTTACCACAGGCCATTTTCTCAGGCGTATAATTATTTTGACTTTAAATATAGTAGTCATTTATTATGAGGCATAGGAGCTGTTAGAGCTGTGACAGCTGTGGTATCATATTACATTTTTCTAAATCACTTAAGTCTGCTGTTATACAACAGTGTATTTCAAATATAAATTATCTTTAAAGAGATGTATCTGTACTCTGAAAAATTTTGGATGACAAAACAACATGTGTAAGGTATAAGAATCTAATGGAAAATAACACAGCTCAGAAAAGTAGTGGAAAAAGAGTAAGCAAAACACAGAGGCATGAAGAAAGTTTCGCTGTAATCCAGCCACAAATTCTATAAAACATCGCAAAAATCACCTGCTCATATAGTTGATAAGTACAGTGTTTGGCATGTCTAAATGCTGCAAAATAAACCACATGAAATTGTTAAAAGTTGAGAAAAAAATATAAATACTGGACGATTTTTTCTCTGCTTAACCTGTATCAGCAAGTGATTCTCCAACAACTTAAATATTACACACAATCTCCCTCTGATTGTACTAAAAGTACATAGAGTATGCTTCTGATTTTTGTTTTGTTTCAAATTTCTTAATGGAATAATATTTTTTTAGCTATTTTAAGTTTTTTTTTTTTTTTCTTTTTCCAGTTGCAGGGGTATCAGGTATAATAATCGTCGTGCGTTTTGGAGCAAACAAATCTACTTTTCTTTGTTTCAAAGAGGATTTTTTTTTTCCCAAAAAAGATACAAAGTAAATAGAGTATCAAGCATTTGCTGCGGAGAGTCCATGATCACAGGAGGTTAATCCCTCTTTAAAAGAGATTTCCAAATTGTATGAGTATTTCAAGCTACAAAAGTCTTTATCTAATTTTAATAAAAAGGTGATTAAGATTTCTATAACTATGAATTGAGCACACAAGAAAAGAAGTTACAATCTTGAGCCTTATGAGAAAAGTGTAAAAAACAAACAAAAAATATTTGGAGAAATATTCAAACTTTCCTGGCTTCTCCTTGGAAAAGTGCGGGTGTTGAGTAACAGAATTTTTTAAACAGATCCACAAGTTAAAAGTGGTATAGATGACTTCATCAGAATGGAGAGACACTTCTATGCTGACTGCTTTTCTTTTAGTGGGGCTTGTGGTCAACAAAACATGAAAAAAGAAAGATTCCCAAATCATGACAACTAAAAATACACATCCTGTTAAATTTCAGTGTTTAGTAGAGATGAAAAGGCAAGTAGAAGCAGTATGTATCTATAGAATAAATGTACACAAGTATTAAACAACCATTGGTACTAAATCCTCATGTTAGACCTTTTTGTGGGCATTGTTAATATTGAAATAGAATCACTTTTGTATGTAATTTAATACCCTTGAACATAGGAGAAAAAAAAAAAAAAAAAGGAAAATTAATATTTTAAAAAGATAACACCAGAGATAAAACAACATATCCTTCTTTATTTCTCAAAAATCTGCTTCTTAATCCTATTCTGTAAAGCATGTTCAATATGGAAGTATCAAACAACATATATATTTAGAGAATTCTTGAGTTTTTGATAAGATTTTTGAGCACACAAGAAGATAAAAAGATGCTCAGTGTAAATTTAGTTGACCTTGTGCCACCAAGCAGAAACATAAATGTTGCAATTAAACATCAGAGGAACAAAACTATTGATATCCCATAGAGGCCAATTAAAAATTTTGGGATTTTTTTTTTTAACAAATGGATTAAAATTTAATTGAATGCCAAGTCTATGGAGGGTCAAAGAACCACATCTCATAATTGTATTGAGAGGTTTAGAAAGAGCATCTTGAAACATATTATCAAAGACTTTCCCGTATAACTTCCTCTTCAGTGCAGGAGGTTTACTGACATTAAGCCACAGTATTTAATGCACTGTTTCAGCAGCATACTTCTTGATAAAACCATTTCATTCCAGAAAGTCAAGACTGAATGAAGCAATAACTTTTAAGAAATGCCTGAGTAGTTTTCAAAGTGTCCTGTGTTGAAGTTTTTAAAGCAACTTGTCATTTACCTAACTTTGTTACCTAACAATTAGAAATTTGAATACAAACTGGAGGTATTGTAAAAACAAAGAACCTATTCAATGAGAACTATTTTCTAAAATTTCTTTTTTGCCAGTTCAAAGTCACCTATGAAATGGCACACTTTATGTTTCAGGAGTAAGTTCTTCCTAAAAAAAAAAGGCAATTACAGGGAACTCAATGGTGGGAGAAAGATCCACTTTCAATTAAAATGGATAAGGAAAGAAAAATACTTTGCTTTTAAAACTGCCTAGTTTTTTGCTATTTTTTTTTCAGTGTCTTGATTAGAGTTTTTTAAAGCAGATATTCTAGTAATGTGATGTTATTTAAATCCACATGTATAAGAGAAGGATGTAGGAAATTTAATTTTTGCTCCCTTTATTTATGGAACTTTCATGTTATAGCAATAGAAGTGTTTTCTACTCTTGTGTTCATTGGCAATTTCTTTACAGGATGGTAAAAAACCTCAAAATAGGAGATTCCATACTGAAAGAGTGGAGAAGTGGGCAACAGCCATGAAGAAAGTAGTTTCAAGAAAGTAGTACAAGATAGCAAATTTCTTACAGAAATGGCAAAGTCGTGATGAGTGACATTACATGGATATCAAAGACAATCATCACTCTAAGCAGCAAAATTGAAATACATATATTTGATTGTACTTTACCCAGGATAGATAGATAGTATTATGCAAATTTATTTAAATAAGAAAAAAAATATCAATTTGAACAGAGCACATTTAAATGGAAAATTTCATTACCTTCTTGAGAGAGACAGAAAAATATGTAAAAGCTGTTGGCCATGCCATCTCATGTACCTTAAGAAAGAGCTTGAATTATAATCTATTTAAAAACTGTTTGTAACTGAGGAAAAGGGCTTAGCATGAGGACTGATAATTCCTACTCCTAGTCTGTCACCCATCACTACACTAGCATCACAGGGTGTTACCACATTAATGCTTCAGTTTTCATTCTTTTATTAATTTAACAATCATACTGTTTATCCTTAAAGTAACTTTGTGATGTTTATTTAGTACATGTTTTGTAAATGGGAGTTTGTCATGGGTTAGTACAGTTTGGTTTTTTAGTTATAAAAGAATGTAAAATAATTCTCCAAGTCAAGACCTGGGAATTGCTTTAGAAGAGACAGAGACCTATCAGAGAGTTAGTTGGAATATTGACATCTATTCTGACCACTGAAATTGTTGGCTGTGACTTTGGGAAGTACCATATAAAACCCCGTGAATTTCCTGTAGGTGGGTCCTTTTGTCTTCTTCCTTTGGCCAGAGAGAGACAGGTAACATCGAGCTGGCCCTGCTGCTCCCCCCTTTTTGCGGGGATCTGGCCTGAGGCATGGCCGGATTCCATCGGCTCTGTGGTGAAAGCGGGGGGAAGGAGAGGTTGCTGCTTTACAACAACTACTTTCTTCAGACTTCCCTGGAGCAGGGAGAGATCTCTGCTGGACCCCTGATAAGGGCTATGGGCACCATTCGGGCTGAAGCCACCCCGATTTACACTGAGGGGTGTCTGAGAAGGCATTTATGATCCTGTCTGGTTTTTGTGATTCTGGACTGCCCAAGTGCTCCGATCTCTGATGTCTCTGTGTGAGTTCTTCCTCCCTCACCAACGAGGCCTTGAACATCTAACACTACGAGCTGCAGAGAGAGAAACAAAGATTCCGAGCAGATTTAACTCTTTCTTAGCAGCATGAAGCTTCCAGAGCTTAGCCCTTCTCTGAGAGAGTAAAAAAGGACAGAGTGAACATAAAGAACAGTAGGATGAAGTCAGTAAAGCAAGAGTGAAAAGACTATTGGGACAGAGGGTTGAAGAGTTAGTTGTTCTATTCTTACTTGAGCCATGGAAATGAACTCTATATTTAGGTCAATCCTTTAAATCATGGGAAAGATATGCATTTGGGGAGATGATTGTTTTATTTCGTGTGTAGATTTAAGCAAAGGTGTTTGTGATGAACTGCGTAATATCCTATAAGATGCTTGAACAGAGATAAAGATGAGAAGCCCTCTGTGCCAGTGAAGAAGTGAGAAGATATCTCTGTACCTTGAGGTGAAGAATCCTTTGCTTTAGAGTTATTCATCTTTAAAAGGTGACACCCCAGTATATGAAAGTCTAAGACCCATGACCCATAAGCATCTTGGGAAACTGCTCCTGGGAGGGTCACAAAAGCAGGTTTCTCTGGGCGGTTGTTTTTGTGACAGTTTAAAACCCACAAGAGAACTGTTCTAAGTTGTCAGTGGGATCCATGACTCGAAAGGATACTCTTCCCCTAATGAATTAATGAAAGACTATTGTCAGATAGTGAAACTGACTGAAAATTACAAGTTTTGTCTCTTTATGTTGTTTTGTAAGAAAGTGAACAGTTTGTAAGGGGAGGGAAAAGTGTTTTTTGAAGTTTCATTCCATTTTAGTTTTTTCCAGCTTTCTGTTTTTCTATTCTTTTAGTGTATGTTAATAAGCTATTTGTTAATTTTAAAGTTGAGCCTACTTTGTTCTTTCTCCTAGTCTCTCTCTCACAAAAAGAGTAAGTACTAAGACCAAAATTTAGTGAATGTGAAACCACTACATTAATTGATGTTTCCGCCTGGTTATGAAATTAAAACTACGACAGAGTTGAATATACACTTTTTTAGAACTGAGTTGGATTAAAAAAAAAAAAACAAAAACAAAAAAACCCACAACAAATTCATATATTTAATAACTACACAGGAAAATCCTTGATTTATATGTAAATGTGAATTTCGCTGTTTTAATCTAGAAAGGCCAAAATCATACAAAAAGATAGCACAGAATAGTGGGTTAATTCACAGTCATTTAATTTTTTTTAATTGTTCATTTAGGCAAATAAAGTAAGGCCTGAACATGGGGCTACAAATTCCCCAGGCAACAAAAGAGTTCTAAGAATTTATTGGAGTTGAAAAGGTAAAGAAAGTGTGGAGGCAGAGGAGGTTTTTATTAAGCACAAAGAAAGGAGACCCCTGACAGCTCATTTTAATGCAATTGGAAAGGTTAAGTGATTAAAAATTCTGCTGGAAATCCCATCAAAACTTCTGGTAGCAGGCTAGTAAATTTAACTGTGTAGTACCAACTACCACAGCAATCCTTGAGGACATATCAAGAGTAGCAAAGAGTTTTAATGCTCTAACAGTTCATTGTCCCTGAGGCCACATCAGGTTTTCCCAGCATCGATGACACCGATGAGATTGTTAGTTTTAGACCTCCTGTCTAGAGCAGATAGCAGTTGCAGGGTTCACTATACCAATATAATATATGTACCTCATCAGCACAAATCAGGTGAGCTGACTATATGCTATCCTACTCCTTCTAGCTTCCTTTTTTTATCACAAGAAAACAGGACATGGGAGTAAGGCAAAAAAAAAAAAAAAAAAAAAAAAAAAAAAGCCAACAACAAAGCTGTTAAAGGCATGCATTTTAGGCATCTATGAAAATGCCATTACATCTTTTTAGCATAGTGTGTAAAATATTTGTTATTTTGGTACAGTAACAAGGTTTGAATGGCTCTGCAGTTTGCTCTGTAGCACTTGCCATAATAAGCAAATGAAAAAAACCTTGTCCGTGTATTCATTGTTTCTTGGAAAACCGAGTGGAAAACTGAAGTCGTACCTTCAACTAAAACAAAAGAGCCAGAGAGTGCAAATATAACGTCATTAAATAAGACAGAAAATCTAAGTGCCATACAAGGCTATTAAACAAACCAGATTGATCCATAATAATAAGAAACATATTTCATGTGTTGAACAGTTCAGAGCTTTTAACAAGTAATAGGCATGCTATTCTGTAAAATAGTTGCTATTCTCCATCAGTATATCATTGTCAATGGCTGTGCTATCTCAAAAGAAGCACTTTCCCCATACACTTTATTGCTTGATAGCTTGCTGATTGCTTTTACAAAGCAATAAATTGATGGCCTGATTCAGCGGTGACATTAGGTTATGTTCATTCTCTGTGATTGATGCTTTGAGTTAGAACTTTACATTCTCTTCTGTTTAGAAATATGAAATTCCAAGCAAGCAAGCCTGATGTCACAAACAAAATTAGACAGCGGATGTCAGATGAGTGAGAAATATAAATTTAAATATCTAAATAACTTTCTTCTTTATTAAAGTTTTCGTAATTTATTGTTGAAGGGACTGTCTTTCAGTAAAAAGAATCTAATCAAGTAAGGAGAGAAGAAAAAATTAGAAAACTAGAGTAGAATTCCCACACTATAAATTTCTGCAGTATTAGAAATGCATGTAACGTGAACAATAAGAATATATTAATTATTTAGCACTCAATTAAATAAATTTCATTATTTATACATTTTACAGCAAGTTTTAAGGTAAAAAGGAATTTTGGGTTTTTTCCACTGGCTAAAAAATTAATTCATTGACTATAGTGGCCTTTTTATTATACATCGTTTTGAAATGATACTTAAACTAGTAAGGTAAAATAAAAAAAAAAAGATGAAATAAGAAAGGGTGACTACTAACTGTTTTTCATTATTTTTTCACGATAAATAAATTAAATAAGAAGAAGCTTTTTAAATCAATTTTAAATATGGAAATAAAAATCTCCAAGAAGCTAAGAATTTCAGTTCAGCAGTCATATTTCACTACAAAAAACAAAACCTAAACAAAGACAAATCCCCCAAAAGTGAACAGCCTTCCCAATCTACTGACCAACTCAGTAGCTATCAGGAAGCAGTACTCTCCACTACATGTTAAATTTCAGAAAAAACACTCTCACGTGGGGAGCAATTCCAGAATAAATGTATTTTTACATATGTGTCATCCAAGTCGCTTTGTGACAGATGTATGTAGCTCCTTCACAGCATACCTAAAGTGAAGCTGCACTGCAGCTCAACATTTGAAACATGAGAGAGATGAAATCTCTACTTTGTCAAATCTGATGATATTTTTAGTGTATATAACATTTTTAAGTTTGCTGGATAAATATATATAAATTAACAACTTTGGCCCCAATGTCTTCCTTGAATCTGACTATGATTTGAGAAAGATTGCAACATCTCAGTTTTCACATCTGTAAACAGAGGATAGTGTTATTTACTAACCTTCTTGCTGAAGCCATGCACATTCATTTGCTGCCTTGCTGTCTTTAATACTGGCCTTTTAAATTATACAGGCAACATTTAAGTGATAAATATTTATAACAAAAGCCAAAGCATGATGGGCATCTGTTCATAGACTGATGGTCTTATTGCTGAAAAGGATAAAAAATACAGTAGCTTTCACTTTTGGGTTCAACATAATTTTTAGACTGTTTCTTTCAAAGTGGGTAAGAACTACAAATGACAAATGAGCTGTACTCTCCTGCAGCTTTTTTTTTTTTTTTTTTTTTTTTCTTTTTTCTTTTTTTTTTTTTTTCCCCCTCCTCCTTTTTGGTTTGTAGTCTTAATACAAATGGAAGGAAAAATCATTCTGACTTCACTTGCGCATCTAAACAGGTCGTAAATGTATCAGCCTAGTCTGGCATAGTTCAGTTATTGTTCTGGTATAGGGTTGGGGGTTAGGTTTGTTCCTTTTTGTCTTAAAGAACTTTTCCCATGAGTTACTAGGAAACAAAGTGCTGGTGCTTAGAGGGTGCTTGACCCACACAAAAGACATGTCTGGAGGGAGAAGATCAAATAAGTTTGGGGGAGGGAAAAGGACAGAGGGTCCTGGGGGAGCTGAGGGTTCTTCCTTGTTCTCTGTTTTTCGGAGAGGTGGGTCAGGCTGCGGTTTTCTGCATGAGAAGTCCACAGTCAACAGAAAGTCCAATCCTGGGGTATTACCATCATCTGCTTGGGTGCCTAGGAATTCTGAGCTCCTTCACCTGCCCTGCTGGAGCTGGGCCAGCCCTGCCCAGGAGTCGCAGCTTCTTCAGCACTGCTCACTTTGCCAGGACACCACCCTGCCTGCTGCGGACACCCCACTGTTCCAGCCACCAGTCCCAGAGTTTCCACCTTCCAGCTTGGTGCTCCTGGAGTCCCAAGAGGTCAGACTGCCCTGGGCTTTTGTGAAACAAAGCCCCTTGAGGTTCCTGGTTCTGTTTATTATTAATGCTGTAGGTGTTGTTGGTTGTTTGCCTTGTTATACTTACTAGTAAAGAACTGTTATTCCTTTCCCCATAGCTCTGACTGAAAAGCCTCTTTAATCTTCTAAATTATAATAACTTGGAGGGAAGGGATTGGAATTCCCCATTCCTAGAGAGGCCCCACCCCTCCCTAGCAGATACCTGTCTTTCAAAACAAGACATATAGTCCTTGTTATGCTCTCTCTTCTAGGGCTTTCAAAACACATGTATATTTTCATATTTTCAAGTTACTGACAGTGTTCTTTACCCCACCACAGAAAAGCCATCACAAAGTTTCTTCTAACTGCACCACTTTTTGTTGTTGTTTCTTAGTTTCTTTTCATTGAACTTTATAAATATTTACAAAAAAAAATTAAATATCTAATTTCATTATTTTTACTATCCCTCTTCCAAGGAATAATATTGTACACATTCTCTAAAAGTCTGCTAGTCATAGGTACATTTTTTATCATGGCACACAGAATGAAGCAACCTGTAGAGCAGGGCACTACCATGCCCCAAATTGCAGCACAAACATCTGCTGCAGTCCCACAGTTGCTTCAGTAGCAACCAGGACACCCAATTGGACTGTGTGTTTCCTCCTTTTCCTGACATTAAAGTGCTGTTATAGAGCTGGGGATAATTCCTTTTTTCTTCCTTCCTCATTTCATTCCAGCGCCTTGTCACAGTCTTTCGTTTTGTAATCGTAGCATGCATGGAGTTGGAATGGACCATAATGATCATCTAGTTTCAACCCCCAGTGCTACGGACAGAGCCACCTCCCACTAGACCAGGCCGCTCAAGGTCTCATCTAAACTGGCTTTGAATTCTGTTGGGTTTGAGGCATCGACAACCTCCCTGAGAGAGCTGTTCCTGTGTCCTACCACTCTCACGGTAAAGAATTTCTTCCACATATCTAGCCTACATTTCCCCTCTTTCAATTTGTACCCATTGCTCCTTATCCTATCACTACAGTTCCTACTCAAGTGTCTCTCTCTGACTTCCCTGTAGGCCCACTTCACATACTGGAAGATTGCTATGAGGTGTCCACGTAACCTCCTCACATCCAGGCTGAACAGCCCCAACTTTCTCAGCCTGTCTTCATATGGGAAGGGCTCCATGGCTTTTGTCAACTTCATGGCCCTCCTCTGGACTTGCTGCAATAGTTCCATGCCCATCTTATGATGGGGGCACCAGAAATGTACCCAGTAGTCCAGGTGGGATTTCACAAGGGCATAGTATGGGGAGAGAATCTCCTCCTTGACGTGCTGCTTTGCATACAGCCCAAGATTCCATTGGCTTTCTAGGCTGTGAGCACACACTGCCGGCTCATGTTTAGTTTTTCATCAACCATCTCCAAGTCTTGCTCTGCAGGGCTGCTCTCAATCATTTTGCTGCCCAGCCTGTGTGTCTGGGCTTGCTATGACCCAGGGGCAGGACCTTGCAGGTAGCTTTGTTGAATCTCATGAGGTTTTCATTGGCCCACCATTTGGGTCTGTCAAGACTGAGGCATAGAAGTTGTTCAGGACCTCTGCCTTCTCTTTGTCCAAGAGAGGCAGCTGTCCTGTTTCCTTCTGGAGAGGTCCCACATATCTTGTCTTTCTTTTGCTTTCAACTTTTCTATAGAAATCCTTCTTGTTACCCTTAATATCCCTGGCAAGGTTCAGGTCTTACTGGGCCTTGTCTTCCCTAACCCTGTCCCTAGCTTCCCATATACTTTGTTTACTCCTCCCAGGGCACCTGCCCTCATTTCAACATCCTGAAAACTTTTTTGCTTCTGAGTTTTCTCCGTAGCTCCTTATCCATTCCTAGAAGTCTCTTGGCATTTTTGCCCAATTAATTCCTTGTTGGGGTGCCTTGCTCCTGAACTTGGAAGAGATGATCCTTGGAAATCAACCAGCATTCTTGGGCTCCACTGCCCTCTTTCTGCTTTTCATCTCACACAGGTGTGTAAAGACTCCAGAGCAATGGATGATGTTCCAGGTGTGTTTAATATAAGATTAAAGAAATTGTTTCATGTTAGGCAAGTGCCATGCTTAAGCACCAGCAGTAGGAAATCCATACTGGTACCCTTCAGAGAAAGGATAGCTCAAGGATGATTAGCAAACAGTTTCCAAGCTTAAATCTAGAAATGGCTTGCACTTTAAAAAATGTCCTTGTTGGTTGATTTTGACACTCTTTTTCTCTAATAAATTTTATTATTTACTTGTTAATATAGTTTTCATTAAACATGCTTCGAGTACATATAACAAAAGGAAATAACAAATTTTTTGGGCTTCAGACTCAAGATTCATACAGTCACACAGGAAGAATCTGCAAAAATCAATATATGGCTTGAGACTGTGGAGAAAAATTTAACAGGTTGCAGCATTTTTGTATAATTACTGTAGTAAAGATAAATTATGCCTCTAAACTCTTCATGGTTATTGACTGTCTTGGTTTAGAAAGACAGGTGTCTGCTAAGGAAAGAAGGAAGGAAGAAGCCTCCCTTGAAATGGAAAATATAAATCCCCTCCCTCCAAAGTATAATTTTGAAATTAACGGGTTCTCAGGCAAAGATATGGGAATAGGAATAACAGTTCTTTA
Source organism: Hirundo rustica (assembly GCF_015227805.2). Classification (NCBI taxonomy): domain Eukaryota; kingdom Metazoa; phylum Chordata; class Aves; order Passeriformes; family Hirundinidae; genus Hirundo; species Hirundo rustica. Next base: position 58,056,412 of record NC_053450.1, read on the forward strand.
CTAGGTTAATTAAACTAAAAGGGCAGTATCACAAAATAAAAACACTGACACAGTCAGAATGCAACCTGACACGCTGTTGGTCAGGGTGTTGGCAGCAGTCCAATAAAGAATGGTGGCTGGAGTCCTCCTGGAGTGACAGATGTGGTTCTGTTTGAAGTACAGATGATTCTGTAGGAGGGTGTAGTTTTCCTCAGAAAATCCAATGGTGGCGAGATGGGTCCAGTCTTCCTCTGGGAATCCTGTGGAAATAGGCTGTGCTGATTCAGGGTGTTCTGAATCTCAGATTTTTATCCAGGTAGGAATGCTTGACTCCTTTCCTTGGGTGGAGCATCTCACAATGGGATGATGTAATTTTATCAGTCATGCAATGAGCCTTAATGGCCCATTAACAGAAGATATCCCCAGAGGGAGGATGGGTCGTGGAAGAGATAAAGAACATTGCTCCACCTGGTTTTAACAGCTGGCCCATTAACAGAAGACACCTGCCCGCTCCCCTCCGGAATTATAAGTGATGGGCCATGGAAGAGAAAGAGAAAACACCTCCCCAAACAGTTTCAACAGATGGCAATGTAATACATACTTTTGGTTACATCTTGAATTGCAACCTGAGACATTAACACATACCAGAACTTACAGGATAAATTTGATTCAGAGATTGTGAGATCATATAATGATCAAAGACTAACAAATATCATAGACTATTTCAAATGAAAAATTAACCATTTGGAGTAATAAATTAATCAAAATGAGTTCTTGACATCTAACAGAGGCATTGAAGTTTCCTTGCATGAATCAAATAAATTTATATGACAAAATTAAAAAAGAAAAAGAAAAAAAAAAATAACATGAATTAAAAAAAAAAAAAAATCACAAAACAGTACCTCACATGCCTAAGAAAATAAGGAAAGATTCTGATGGGTTAAACGGCCCACAAACAAAAATGTGTAGAAACATTCAGTAACTGTGATTACATAGGCAAGTGAATTTTTGTTTATTCATTTTCAATGACTATCCTAGCAAGATGAATACAAAGTCTTCTTATTAATTAAGAATATACTTTATACAAACACAGTAACAGCATCAGAAAACCTTTTGAAAATCCCAGTTAAACCTTTTGGGTGACATATATTTCCAGAAAGCAGTGGTAAACAGAACAATGTTGGCAAAATTACCTAGGACAGAATATTTTCTGATAAATTTTCCAGGACATGTTGAAAGAAGACTGGGTCATTCAATGTTGGAGAGATCAGGGAAAAAAATTATTTAAGGTATTTTGCAAATATGCACTCATTGACATAAAAAGCTGTAGGAGAGTAGCTGGTAAAGATAAGGCTTTGCTGCTGGCAATCAAAATCTTACCTGTCTCTTAGAACTAGCTAAACTAGCAGATTTCCTAATTTTATGTTATCTGTTGACTCCTTTAATACTGTGGACCACAAGTAAAGAATATTGACCAAAATTCCCTGTAAATAAATTAGCACTGAATGAGAAAGATTCTAGATTAAACAAAGACTGTGTCCTGTTCTCAATAGGACACAAAAAGCAAAAGCAGTCTAAATCTATCACTGAGAATTGGAAAATGAGGCCTCCAATTGGTATACTGCAACTGGAGAAGGAGAATTTTATTATATTTGTATTCTTCTTAGCAGCATGGGCATTACTAACCAGGAAATTATAATCAACATGTAGTCTGTTAATTCTCGGATTATAATATTTTCCTAAGTAGCAAGGAAAAGTGGTGTAATTATTGCCTCAGAGCAACAAAATGCAATGCCAGCATGTAAAATCCTATTTGATTTTGAATTAGAAGAATCTGTGTCTATGAATCCTTACATATATTTATTTTGTGCAATAAAAATTATATTATCAAGTGGACATGAAATACACAGGAATAAAAATAAAGTTTTGCAAATCTGTTGGAAGGACTTATTGTTGTTCTACATATTAGAAATTAATTTAAAACTTGTATCCCTTCTCTTTCTTCAGTCTAGCTTAAAAGTGTTAACACTGCTTGCTCAGAAATCAAGCCTGTTTCAGATAAGTAAATTAGAATATTTCATAAGTGGGCACATCTTATGTACATCTGCGCAATAGATATAATTTGGTTGAAAAATTACTTATATGTTTTAGTGCTCATACTCTTTTGTTGTTGTTGTTCTTAATACTTTATCCCATGAGTTTAGCTGAAAGAGGGAGGTATAGTGAGCCTCACAGTGGTGTCTAGATAATAAGGTTCTAAAATACTCTTGCATCTTTGGTAAATTGCAGAGTGAGACACAAAAAAATGAAAAATTAATACTATTGGATTAATGATAGGTGAGACAACCTGATGCCTGCCAGGATTTCTTTATGACTAACCTAAAAACACCCACAAAAATCCAAACAAACACAAAGCCTCTATCAAAACAAACACACACATACACACAGATGGCCTAGATAGTTTTTTGCGTCCCCCTCTCCCCAAAAAGCAGTAAGTAGGAAGGTGTACTGTAGAACATACAAAAGAGTTTCTTTCAGTGCAATATCAACAGAAGACTAATGCTTAAATTGATCCTTAAATTGTCTCTTCTAGAGCCAGATTAAAATCCAAAATATTTGTGCCTTCATTTTATATACTATTAAATGAAGTTTTGTACTTTTCCTCTGAACTCTTCCAGTCATTGGGAAAAAAGGCTGGCTAAACCATAGGTTGTTTATTTCTTTTCCCAATCTGTCTGGTCCCCCTGTACCCTGAGAGGAAAGGGAGCTGAGTGAAATAAAATAAAAGATAACCTTTTTCTGCACACTGCATCAAATCAAAATTAATCAGAGATAAGTACTTAAAATGTGGGAAGTAACACTTTACCTATGAGCCCCTAAGCCCCAGTAGTGTTTCAGACAGCAGCAATTATGTACTTTCCTCTTTGTCATGAAACCCCTGAAACTAAGTAAAAGGCTCTCCCCCACAAAAAATATATATTTCCTTTACCATATGAAGAACACTTGATAAGTAAAATCCATGATATAATAAACTTGTCTTTATTTAGCAATAAAATTTACCATGTAAAGCAATAATGCATCTGTGAGATCCCAAGCCCTGCTTCAGACAGAGCTCTCGATGATAGATGTGTCCCTTGCTCCAACTCTATGTTCTGTTTTTCAGTAAGTGTAATAGCCCTGACTCCACGGATATAAATGTTCTCAACTGATTAGATTAGTTAAATGCCAACTCTCACTTTGGGATCTCCAGGCTGCAGTAGTTGCTATTAAGCTATTGATTAGAAAGTAGGGCTAAAATACCAAAGTTCACAAATACTAAGAGTCTCTCCTCTCCCAGTCTGTTTTTCAAACCTTGAGAAATTCAAGGTATGGGTCTCTTCCTACATTTACAACCATGACCATTTATACCACATATGAAGAAAATTCAATCAAATAAATTAGCTGGATGCAGGGGTCCCACCTAATTGAGCAGAACCATACATTTAACCCTGCTGCAACCTGGAGAATCATGCAGAATATGAAAGAAAAATTTCAATTTTGACCATAGACTTAACTGATATATTTCTGACGGCTGTGGGCTTGTACTTAATTAGACAGGGAAAAGTAAACAGACTTCACTATTACTGGTTTGCTCTTAACATGCTAGAACTATTCTTATATTTTATTTTTCCGCAATGAACCACCACCAAAAAAAAAAAAAAAAAAAAAAAAAATCTTTCTAGTAACAAATATAAATTTTGTCTCCTACTGTTTTGAGATGGTGACAGATTTTCTATTATCTTCACATTCCAACATTGATGACAACAACTAAGCCCTTGCCAGAGTTAAACATTTTTTTCCTCATTTGATTTCTGATCCAATGTAGATACTTAACATTCTTCACATACGCACTGAAAAGAAATAAAATATGAATTTTAAGGTTCTCAGTGGCATTTTTGTTTCATTTTAATGAGCTATCAGGATCTATGTACCTTTGACAGGAAAGGAAGTTGAAACATGCTTCATTCACATTTAGATTTGAAATGAGTGATCCTAATGATTCACTGAAAACAAAACCTCAACAAATAAAGAACAACTAATTATGTTACCGTGGAAAGGCAAGGATCCTGAGAAGTTTAAAACGTAACATTTTCTGAAAAACTCTTACCGCAGATGACAGTCATAGTTAAAAAAGAGCACATCATTAAGCTTAAGCTAGTAGTTTTGGGGAAAGTTTGTTTACATCAAATATCTGAAAGTGGCTAATGATACATTTTTCTGTAAAACACATAAAAATAATCAATGCCAGATATAAACTTTTATACGTTATTCTGCCGTTGTTTCTTAATTCTGACCTGGGGAGACCTCTAGGGGTGAGAGGTTGATTCTGTACTTGGTGTCCCTGCTGAAATTGCCATCTGGGGAGGCAGCAGCCCTGCACAGCCTGAGACCCACACTTCTTCCCCTCTGAAGTCCTATAACTCTATGTATCCTTCAACAAAGATATTATCAACAACCCACTGTGCTTGGTCTCTAATCAAAAAGTCATCCCACACAAGGAAATACTATGGATTCTACAAAATAACATATTAAAATGGTGGTGTAGTTATTATCTGTAATTGCAGTTAACTTGAGAATTTTTCCCATTTTTAATAATTTTAATTTATAGTGGATTTTTGAATGCATTCCCCTCACATTCCAGGATTCCCAATACACTGAATACAATGCTACAAATTGCACACTCGAAAAATTTAAAAAAAATTATTCAGTTATCAGTTTTTATATCCTGAATCAAGGGACTAAAGGGAGTTCAAACTGTTCAAACTGTGTAAGTTTTCCAGTATCTGAGATCCTGTTATATTTGCCTGTGTTCTAAAAGAAGCTCAGTTAACAAATTATCTTTAGTTGTTTTATTTTATTCATTTTGCATTTAAATTTGAAAGACAGAAGAGGTATTTGAATTGTAAAGCTGTGCATTGATATGTGAGGGGTTTTTAAATTGGTGGGGTATCCAAATACCTTTTTAAATACATTTAGAACAACACTACCTTCCCTATGATGTACTCTTTCAATAGAGTAAATGCAGAGCAGTAGGGAGGACAGAGCAGGGAGTAAGCCCAGAGTCTTCCACATTCATCTCACTCTCCATTTAGAATATGATAATGAATCATGTGCCTAATACATATGCCAAAGTTCTCTTTTCATGTTCAGTGTTCGCTTTAGAGCAAGGAGGGAGTGAAGAATTAGTTATATAAATTGAGGAAGGCCAACTCTGATCTTGGGTTAAGGACATGCTGCTTCTTCAGCTGATATATATATATCAGTCTATAGAGAATTTATTTATCACAACATTGTTTCACACACTAAATTATAACTTTTAAAAGGCTGTGAGGGAGGTAGAATTCAGAATCAGCATATATATACATCTTTATATATGTATAACACATAAAACATACTCTGTTTATAACACACCATAATTTTAAACTTTCCGCTGTTCTGCATTCAGTTTGAAGTTGTCTAAAGATTAGCTTTAAATGCAGAAAAGTCAGGCAGTTGCTAGGAGAATTATTATTTCTCCTTCTGCTTTGTGGATATCATGGTGTTAAAAAAAAAAAAAAAAAAAAAAAAATTTCTACTGCTGCCCTTGCATAGTGTGGGTAAGGAAGGACAGGGAAATGTAAGACAGAAACCTATCCCTTCTCTGTTCAATCAAGAGAGAAAGCCTGCTTTGCAGGATCCTCCCAATGTATCTTGATCTTAGTTCTCTCTTTTCCCCCCACATTTCTCACTGTTTTTTCTGCCACAATTAGGAACCAGTCCTCATTTTTGGGAGCAAAAAAATATTGCATTCTGTCTATGCTTCTGAGAGGCTTTGGGTCAGGCCCACTGAACCATCTCTGCTTTGAAAACAGGCAAACAAACAGCACCCAACACCACATAAACCTCCCCTCTATTTCCCTTGCCATGAAATCGCGTAAACAAGATGACTTTTGTTTCTGTATTCCTCCACTTCAATTATATCTCTTTCTGAAGACCTGCACAGTGTTCTAGAGCCCATTATGACTGAAAAACAATGCCTAGACAGCTCTTGTCCCAAGAGCCATTATCTAACATATTCATGTGGTAGACTAATATAAAGGTCTTTAACTGGCCCCACCAGTGGGGATGTATCTGCAAGATTTCCATCCATTTGTCCATTGAAGTTATATAGCCTGACCAAATGGATGATTTCACCAGCAAAGGCATGCCTCTAAAATAATAAACCGTATCAATGCTGGAATTTTTCAAATTTCATGTTTCTTTGGGATTAAAGTAGTAAAAACAACTTGCTAATATCTGAAATATCTAGGCTTGTGTAAGACCCAGGTGGACTTTTTCTCCTTAAACAACTTCATTGTGTATAACTTAAGATATTGATTCTTATTTTATCTGTTTTCTTCCATCTCATGTGCCACTCTAGACAGCTCACTTTGCCTTTCAATACTCCTTTCTTCCAACCTCATATTTCAACTCTTCACACACCGGTGTTTCTTGATCCACTTATGTAGCACCAGAAGCTTCAAAATCTTAAACCTATTTCAGTAGAATATAATGTCATACAAAATCTTTTCCAGAAGAACCAACCCCTACCAAAATATAGGATGACTAGATCATAAAAGGTCTTTTTCTGCTAGTTGGATAAAAAAAGGAAAGGTCTAATGTTTTCAGATTGAATACTTAACAAATGTGTGCTACATACACTAAATTTGCATAGCCTGATGTGATACATCCATTCTAGGTCATGTGTAATTCCAGCAGTTTTTCTGCGCACCTGCATCCAATCCCACTTATAAGAAGCTTGGTGCTGCTATTGGCAGCTGATTCAAGATTCAAGATAAAATAACAAAATCCATGAAAGCTCCTCTGACAGGCATAGTAACCATGATGGGCTTGATTACGGTTCACTGCATATTTTGTTTTAAAAGGTGCTTGTCATCAGTGAGAGGGGCTGTCTGCTCACTGTTTTGTTCTAGAGCAATGAAAACTGCATAGTTCAATGAATCAAAGATGAAGCTGTCCTGTAAGCCACAGAGAATGACCAGCTTGGGGAAAACATCTGGATTGGAGAAGGATCTTATGGACAAAGAGAGATTTAAAGTACCACTAAGACAGTGACAATGTGATAAGACTATAATAACTTAACCAACTGTATGGCACAGAATTTAAAAAAAAAAAAAATGTAATTAGAAGGTCATCCTAGAAAAAAAAAAATGCAAGAATTAAGGGTTGTGGATTTTTTTTTTTTTTTTTTTTTGGTCACACTTTTTAATGTCTTAGACAGCAAATCTAACTTCTCACCATTTCAAAAGTTTCTTTGTTCCTGTGCTGTAATAAGACTGTTTTTTATTAATTGGGAAGTCATTAGGGATTTTTGGTAATATCACTTTAAGGAAAAGTTGCAGACAGTTCCACTTCAAGGATCTGGCCAGAGTGGGGTTTTGTCACAACTCATTAGTAAAAAAGTCAATGTCTCAGCATGGGATGGCTGTGTTGATGCTGCTCAGAAGTGAGGAGTGTCTCTCTGTTACTTCTACAGCTTCTATTTCACTACCTGAGCAGTTAATTTTAGCATATTATCTACAACTTCCTGAAGCAAGGTAGAGCATACTTCTACACCTAATAAAATGAGAAATACAAGTCATGAGTAATCTATAGTAGGTAAACAAGTAAATTCTACCACTTCTCAGGTTGCTTTTGCCAAGCCTGAGTTTTCTCTTAAGTAGAAATCAACAAACCACCTTCTCTTTATTATGTTAATGAAGGAAGGGGAAGGAAGTAATCAGTATCCCCACATCTGCAAATGTGACTGCAGAATAGATGTATCCTTCCAAAAATTGTTCCTCCACCATATAACATACATATGTGATATATCATATATAGATGATATATATATACACACAGTGTTTTCCTTCCTTTCTAAAAGTGTAATCCCCTGCCTACTCAAGTGTGTATCTTCCTATTACCTAGATCATGTTGTTGTTTGCTGTTTGTTAGGAGGCTTGCTAGATTTCTGATTAATATTCTTGATTAGCAACAGCTCTCCTATATTTCCCCCTTCAAAGGCAATTGTAAAGTAATGGACAAGCACTATGGGTAGTCATGTGTTAGGAAGGTCCAACTCTTTTTTTTTTTTTTTTTTTTTAATATATATATATATATAGATAGATATTTAATTTTAATACAAATCCAATGTCAATGGTTTCCTCAGACAGTGATATCCAATGATATTATTAATTGTGCTTTCAGACTGAACACCTATTGTCAGACATTGCATGGGCTAAACAACAAATTTTGTCACAGAAATAGTTTCATTTTCCAGTAAATTAAAAAGTAATTTCCACATTTCAAAATCCTGAGCATGCCTGGGCAGAAAAGAAAGCAGAAAATTTCTGTGTGCCTTTCTCTCCACATCATTCTCATTATTTGAGAGTATGACATCAGTCTAGAGTTCACTTATAGTCAAAATATGCACAGACTTAGAATTTTCAGGTGGTTTATATTACCTAATATTTAGATATTCACAGTTTGTTAGGTCACACTGCAACAAAGGACATAGAATAAAAAGTTTGAAGAGCCTACTCTGTAAGGACCTTAGGTCATATTATTACTTATTAATGCTTCATGTTTGAAATTCCATTCAGAAGTTTCTTTATAGAGATTTTTTATTTTTAATTTATTTAACAGGAAAAGTTATGCAAATTCCCAAAGCAAGAGAGAAGCTGTGTTTAAGTCATGGGTTGCCAGAAGCAAAAGTCACTACAAAGATTAATGAAAACAAGACATTATCCTAGAAGATGCTGTAGTCATTCAAAATCTCTTCAGAGAGTGAACATCTCAATATGGCTCCATGGTAATTGCAGGCAAATGTCAACTTGGCATATTTAGCTGCAGTTAAACATCACCAGGGGAAAAAACCCCACAGCTCTGTATTAGGCTTTGGCAGAACATCTATTATGGCTAATTTCATACATTTCAGGAATCTCCTTTTACAGCGATTTGGCAGAGAGATTGCTTGTTTTTTGTGTTTTCTCAAATTTCTAGAATTTGTTATTAACAGCTTTTACCTAGGCAGGGGGAATCAGGTGAATTGATTTGCTTGTCAGATACATGTTTTATTAACCACTCAAAGTGATAGGAGACCTCCAATTAATCCTCTTTGAGAAGGAAGGGTTGCCCAGTTGAGATATATAGTAAACAAATGTGCTTCTTCTAACAGAAAATTATTATAGCCATCAAAGAGGACAACTTAAAGAAAAAAATTGAATGGAAATGTCACCCCTCAGCATTAAGTGTGCTTTGCAGAGACGTCAATCTGAGACCGTCCCCAGGAGTTCATAAGAAAGACACATATATACACAAGAGAAGTCTTTAATTTCACAAAGATTTCAAGACAAGGATGAGCTCACAAATTTTCATGTATTGAATTTTTTTGAAAGTGCCTGTTCAAAAGAAAATTTTTTCTGTATTCATATGTTCACATACAGTAAAAGAAGACGCATGTTTATTTTCAAATCTGATGCAATAAAAGCATCAACTATTCTTTTCAATTGTTTCAATTTATGGTTCAACTGCACCACGGAATGCAGGAGCCCCAACATCAGAATCAGTTTCTTATATTGGTGCTGGCATTTGAGGACTGGCTTCGCATGCTGTTGCATGTGCTGACTGACAGGTCTCAGATCAGGTTGCTCCAAAGTGTCATGATAAGCAATTAAAAAAAGTATGTTGAGCAACAGCCATGACATATGACCTCCATGTTCTTCAGTCTTGGGAGTTCTCATCTAGTGATTAGGACACAAGTCTAGCCAGGCAAGAAAATAACCCAGTTTAAGGCCTGGGCATTCACTCCAAGAGTGAAAACATCAGAAGCCACACAAGAATTGAAGTAAAGCAAAGAGAAGAGAAAATACTTCTCACTCTTCTGACACATAAGAGCTTTAAAATGAACCAAGTAACGAATAGAGCGGCGCTTGCTCCCACTCTCCTAAAGTATCCAACAGGGAAATAGTAGCTCAGGTTGGATTCCAGGATGAAACAGTCTGATCCCACACCCTCTGTGGCCCAAGCTAGTCCTCCATTGTACTACCAGCAGCTAATCAGCTGTTATGGCCTTATACACTTTGACTACGTTGAGATGGTAAGGCATGTTGAGAACCTTGATGTGAATCAATCGTTTTGGGGCGTGTGAGTTAACTCCTACTGAGATAAATGGGCTTGTTCTCATTTCTGAGCTTTGATGTCAGCCTGCAGGTATAAGGAGGGATCACTTCACTTGCATTGAGGAAAAGACTGCTTTCTGCCTCACTCCTGGAAACTAAAACTAATTGTAAAGAGAAAGAGATTGCCTCAGACAATTCTGAGGACACCAAGCAGCTCTAGTAAATCTTGACTGGTGAGAATTGATGACAAAATTAAAAAATATTAACATTCTGAAATCAAATGGGCTTGACCATCAGCCACTGAAATCATGTCAACTACAGCAAAACATTACATTTCATCATAACATCTACAATATCTATTAAATATATTAAATATTAACTATTTACTTTTAGAATAAGGAATATTGTCATTATTATTATGGCAGAAGGTGTTCTGTTGTCAGAATTTTGCCATATATTCTCTGAACAATCAAATTTTAAATGTTTCATAAGCATAGTCACTAATATATTAGAGCAAGTTAAAAGAGAGGTAGTAAAAACCTGCAAGTTTTGCAAGGAGAGGAATAATATTAGTATTTCCAGTGCCTCAGCTAATAATTTTCAAGTGTTTGATAAAAGCCAAAAATGTGCAATGTGATTTTCACACATTCTTCCTTCTACCTTAACTATATCTTCTGAAAGACAAGACAGAAACAAATTTTAAAAATTACAAGAGAAATAATGTGGTAATTTTGTTATTTATAATTATGTGATATAGCAAACTCCCATCAGGAATGCACAACTATTGAATATAGTACAAAAATATTGTCAACATTGAAATCAACTGAAATAATCTCAACAAGGCTGGTCAGAGCAAATGTGTTACAAATATATTATCTACAGCTGTCATAAGCTCCATGGATGCTACCTGATCTCTTTGTAACATGCCAGTCTTTCTAAACAACTTTATGAACAAGGGAATTCTGCTCTGAATATTTTATCTACATACACATATAAACAGATACATACATTTATATTTAATAAATAGTAATAAATAAATATATATAAATATATATTGCAAAATAGATTGGTGTTAAAGCACCTAAGGGCTCCAGTCATTAGATATTACTCTGCTTCCCAGCTAGAGAGCTAAGGTAGTCCTGAATAATTTCCTGATGGATAGAAGTCTCTTTAAAAAATACTGTTGCAATCCGAACAGCATAAATTAAAGCTCTTTTTTTCCACTTAAAAGAGTAACAGACCTTAAACCATGGCCTCTTCCAGGTAATTTAGCAGAGTACCAGTTATATTAATATTTCTGTACTATTTGTCTAAATCACCTATGCACTGAAATAATTCACGGTGCCATTGTACCAGTTTTTTTCCAAACAATAATTACAGAAACTGACACAAAATACTTGATTTGTAGGTGGGCTTATTCTTTAAATGGATCTTGTTAATGGAAAATACTCTTGATTCATGAGTGTAGTTTAATGCAAAACAATTTTATGCCATGGTAAATTACCATCAAAACATAAAAAATAAATGAAGCCAAGTTGTGCCTGAAATTAATCAAAACAATCTTGAAAGGTTCTTGATTTGCAATCTAAAATACAAATTGATGGAAATAAAAACTTAATATAAAACACAAAGCTAGAGGCATCTCAATATTTGACCGGTTAGTACCTATAGAATGTATTTTATAGGAAATTAAAGCTGCAGATAAAAACTATGGGTATTTAAATATTTTAGAAGAGCTCTTCAGTGGTGATTGTTCCCTTCCACAGACAACAAATTTGTTTTCTTGTACCAGTACTTGAAAAACAGTTTGCAGCTATCAGAAGCACCTGTCAGTCTATGCCACTAGTGGCCCCACTGCATTTGCCTCCTGCAGAACTGGGAAGGTGTAGTTGTTTCATTGTTCCTTTTCACAGCAGAAATTTCAATCACAGCTGGAAGGTCCACATTTTGAAGCAAGATTAAGTATCACTACCTCTTCTCTCAGACAATAAGAGATACCTAAGTGAAGGCTGTGGAAATACTGATATCTGAACTCCTGAAATATTTATCTAAATTTTGACCAGATTTTTTGTGTAAAGGAAATTCGTATTACTCTAGAATATTTCTGTCATATCATTTTATGGATTATCTGAGGACTGTAATTTCCAGAAAACCTTCCTGTACATGGAAATTTTCAGAGTTAAACCCGCCATTATGTACACCTCTAGAGACAGTGGAACCTGGTAAAAAATCCTCAAGCTACATCTAAATACAGGGATCAGGAGCTGGAGACCCAGATCAGGTGGAGGTCTGGACCTCCTTTCCACACCTCCTCAGTGTCTTGCTTTCTCAAAAAGAGAAACCTTAGTGAAAGGTCTGGGCAAAAGCTGAGTAATATTTCAGCAAGCTTCGAGCCTGAAAAACCAAGGAGATGCTGGTTCCTGAGGGAGGGTGGTGCCTGACTGGAGGCAGGACTGGGGCAGGGAGACCCCAAGTGAGGTCACGGCTCTACTGCACAAACCAGGCTGGAGACCTCAGGACCCCCAGCTGCAGCAGGCTCTCCAACCGCTGGCTTTCCAGCTTGAGTGTCTGAAGACAAGGCAATTCAAGGAGCTTCCCTGAATTGGGGCAGTGGGCTGATCCCTTTAACTTCTGGAAAATCCAACAGGACAATTTTCCAGAACATTTTACTAATACAAATTTTTTTTAACGGAAGTAAGATTTTTTATTTCTCTTCAAATAAATAACTATATTCCATTCTAAACTGGAACACTATTTTTTCAAACACCAGTGTTATCTTTGAGATGGGCAGCAAGTTTGACTCAGTTCTACTCACAGTGGGACCTATGTCCATCTAACTATAGTTTCTCTGTAGAAAATCAGGATTTGTCCACCTTAGAAAAGAATTTTTAGTCTTTTATCTGTCTTTTTTTTTCCTAGCAGAGTCCACTTCTGCAAGGGTAATTATTGAGTATTGTGGATCATTCAGATACAACCATGATCAATATAATAACAAAAATCATAAGAAAATTAATTCATCCTGATATCAGAACAGGATTTACAGGAAATAAAGCACTTGGTCATGTTTTGAACTGTGATGGTAAGATTCTTACAGCTTCCTTCCAAGTGAGTAGAAGGGAAATTTTGTGCAATGAATGAGGAAGGACTTTTGTCAGAGGGAAAAGGAGTCAAAGTCATAATTCAAGCAGAACCCAAATGACAATTCTATTCATCCCTTGAGTCTCTTTCATAACAGAGTTACTGCTTTTCAAATTTCACATTTCATGTCGCTTAATGATAAGAGAATAAAACCCTCTGGTTTAGACCCATCTCTACACCACTACATTTAGCCTGACTTGAAACCTCTGTTTTAAATACCGATGGTCTTTATTCACACTGAGCAAAAGTTCAGATCTGTACTTACACTCTACAAGTGTTTACTTCTATTTCATGTGTGTAAACAGATAAATAGCTTTTCTCTTTTCTTCCCTGGATAACTTGAGCATGAAAACCACTTTTAATGTGGTACCCGCCTAATATCTACCCTGCTAGGGAAGATTTTGCAACAAATTTTACATTTTGTAAACAGGGACAAAGTGAGTGTAATGGAGTTCAAAGAGTCATATGAAATCAAATCCTGACTGAGGAACTAAATGTAAAAGATCAGTCCATTATAGATTTATCACTGTCCTTGTTTTTGTTTTCAGAAAAGGCATACTCAATTTTTCCCGATTTATTAGTAAAGTAAAAATGATATATATCCATTTAGTGATTAATCATTTAGTGATAGCTCAGGAGCAAATGTAAAAAGCGTTTGCAACTTAGAAGGAGAAGAAAGATCTCTAGGCCATGATCCTAATTGATTTTTACTACAGTCTCTTTCACCTACTGCCATAAAATTGACTTTCAAGTAACTACTGGCACATCCAGAAAGATTAAAGTGCTTCACTGAAAAGGAAATTTCATCTTCAGATGCTTCACTTGTGGTCACTTACGGTATAAACAACCACATTAGCAGTTATGCATGACATCAAAGGACCCACCACCTCTGAAGAGAGATCCTTAAAGCTAGTAAATACTTTTAACAAATCACTTATGCAGTACTAAAATTTCAGAGGACTTTACAAGTGCTTCTAATAAATGAGCACATGTCTACGTCCAGTCTTCTGGCTAGCTTAAAACAAGCTGTATACCTGACCTTTACTGTGGTGATGCAAGAGTTGTTTTATTAAGTTATTAAGTAATTTTTGTAAGTTTTATCAGAAGTTTTTTGTAATGGTACATTCCACTGTGCCCCCATTTTCTGTAATGGTTCTTCCCCTATGAGTTTGCTATATAACAAGTCATTTTATGTCAATCATCCCCCTCCCCGACCTGTCCTCGTCAATCATCTCTCTCTCCTCTTGGGCGCCCTGTCTGTCACTTCGGGGCCCTTCCCTGGATTCTGGAAAGATCCAGTGGAGGCGTCGAGTGATAGGCTGGCGCCTGGGAAATCCCCTTCTCCCGTCTTGTGATTGGTCCGATGTTTAAAAGTTAACACCCCCTGTTACACTCCCGTATTCCCTGATCAGCTGACCTGTTGTTGCCACCCCTTGATCCTCCCCCGTTTATAAGTTCGTGCAGCCCGGTTCCAAATGTTCTCTCTCTGGGCAGCAATGGTCAGTGGCGGAGCTCCTTGCCGGACTCCCCTTTAATAAACCGCCTTTAAACCTGCTCAGGAGAGAGTCGACCCTTTGTCCTTCACCATAGTCGTGACACCATCAGGTCCAGCCGCCAGTGTGGAGAACCAAGACCCACAGGGAGGAGATTGCTCGCCCCGCCTGCAACCCCGACCGATCCACGTTAGCCGCAGTGCAGGACTGAGCTAGCCTTTGGTCAGCGACTGCCAGGCGTGAGGGACACTGCGACACTTTACTTGAAAGGAAAGTTAAAGGGCTGCACAGAGATGCTGCTCCCAGATGATTTAAGCAAGATACCAGCAGCGGTCTTCTCATGGCTAACTTCATTCAGTGAAGAGCCTCCATGCTCTACGTGTCAATATGTTTAAACATTAACTTTATGGATCACAAATATCCAAGTTAAAATCATGTTTCATCCTGATAAAGGGTTTACCCCTACTTGGAGTAAGGTTCACCAGCTGTTGAGGGTGCAACAGAGGCAGCTCAGAGCTCTCCTCTGCAGCTGCTGCAGGGGAGTCTGGGTGCTGCAGCTGCCACCCTGCCAGCCTGGGCTGCAGCAAGCTCTTGGTGACAGTGATGATCCAAAGCTAACTGACAGATACTGACATACTGAAATTTTGAAGGCTTATATTTATATGTTTATATGTATGAATACTTCCAGTGTGGCAGTCTTGATGCTTTAGCTGGATATCACTTGATTAAAACCTTCAGGAACTCTCAGCTGGAGCTGCTGGAAGTCTGGACAGTAAAAGTAGGGATAGGGAAAGGATAGGAAGTAGTATATCTCTTTGAGGACAGATGCAGTTGAAAGAAATACCACACCTTTGCTGGTTGTTTTCAGTATCAGAAAGGCTGGGAAACAGAAAGAAAAAAAATTTAGACAAGATTGATGTTTATTTACCACAGAACTACACGGTATGATCAATATTTAAAAGGTTAATAATTAAAACATGAAATATGTAACTTTTAGACAACCACAGGTAAAAGAACCAATTGAGAAAAACACTTAGCAGTTTGTGCTTATGTTACACTTTGCTATTTTTACTGGTTGGCAATGTAACAACTCTTTTTGGTGCAGCAGAAAAACTTAAGTTGAAAGCAGATAGCTCAGTAGTGGAAACACAAAATCTTCATATTTTGCCCCAACCACTAAGAAACAAAGGAGAGAGATTCTTCTATTTTCAGCCAATATTTACAACTGTGATCTGTCCTCATACCATACATATAGGCACATACACACACAATTAGGTAAAAGAGAATTTCATAAATCATTGATTCTAAAATTCAATATGTTCCTGTAACCAGTGGTAAAAACTAGTATTGGAAAACCTTTATTGTCTCCATCTGTTGTAAAACACTGCATCAACAGATATTTAGTGAAGGGAGTTAAATCAACAAAAACAGCTTTTCTGAAAACGTATCTGGGGATGGCAGGTAGCCATGAAAATGCCTTTTTGCAAGTGAAATGTGGCATTGAGGCACAGTGATAGTCAGTGTTAACTTTTCTCTCACTTTTCCATCTAAAAAATGAATGCTGAAACTGCTCAGTCAGCGGACAGCATCTGAAGTATTCAGACACGTCTGTCAATCACATACCACCAGTTTAAGAAACAGAGCAAAAAGGCAAACACTTTGCAAGCATGCACTTTAGCATACAAATTACTCACAGGATGCTTAATGATGATGCTTACAAAAATCACTTCACAAAGATTCGTTATATAAAAATGGAGGTTAAGTTAATAGACTAAATTCTCACTGTTGCAGAACAATGTAATTTAAAAGCTCCAGCACTTTGTCAAAGAAAAGTCACCTTTCCAAATTCAATCTGTGCTAAAAGACATCTTCTAGAAGAAAGACTGTAGACTACTGAAGACAATAGGTTAGCCAGTTCGATAAAACAGGCCAGATTTTACCTCCAGTGTCATTTTATCTGAGCTACACCTGAGACTAATTCACTCTGTTGTCTATGTAAGACAGCACTACAATGAATACATCAACCTTTTAAACCCAAAGTGTCACTTTCATGCCATACTGGCTACTTAGCTCTGCAGCTTTCTTAAATAAGGAGTGATGGGTTAAGTTTACTAGTAGTTATTTTAATCAACAGACGTGTGACAAAGAATTTGTTGCACAGGATTAATTTACTCTCTTAACATCAAAACTGTGATACTAGAAGATTTGCTTGAATATATTTGGACCTGTGTGTATAAACACATAACATAATGTGGTGGTACCTAGGTACATCTTCTGTCTGGTTACAGCAATGTGGTGTTAAAAAAAATGTTAAAGACTGCTTAAAACATAGCATCAAATATGAAAAGAAGTAATGGTGTCTCTCCTCTTTCAACAGATAGATTCAGAAATTAACCTTCTGAGCTCCATAGGCTGTTTCAGAAAAAGTACAAGATGCTTTGAAATTAAATTGAAGCACTTCTTCCACAACATGTCAGCATTACCCCCAATGTTGGTATTAAGTAACATAGTTCCATCCTTTATTGAATAGTTTCTCTCATGAATGTTGCTCTCATGTACAATAAGCTCAAATATATATATATATATATATATATATATGTTAAATATAATTATAATTTTTTTCTAGCACAAAGATATTATTACATTGGTTCCATGGTGGTCATGACCACTAGGAACTATCAAAAGGTTAAGACCTGAAATTATATCTACCAAATCAAGACAAATCTGTCTCTCTTCTGTCTGTTCAAATGGGAAGAGATACAGCCAGGATCTGTTCTAAACTATATATTGGTTTTTCCTTCGTCTGGTCAAAAAAAAAAATCAGTGCTGAAAATAAGTCTCTCAAAGTGACACTGACATGCTCTATGCAAATTGAACTCTATAATCTAGAAAAATATTAAAGCATGTTTAGACTTCAGTGGAGAAGTAAGGAGGTTTTAGCATGTGCTTATGCAAGTAGAGCAAGTAGAGCAAGTGTGCTTATACTCTAAGAAAATTATAAGTGAAGACATTCTTAAACAAATTTGTTGTTTCCTGATCCAAGAAAATTACTGTAATGCCATCACTCCTCATTTAATCCTCTCTCTAATGTTCTGTAGTCATAGTCATCATGTCAAGTCTAATGTGTTGATTACAAGCAATACCCTGTAAGAAATTATTTAGGTTTTAATGTCTGCTCCAAAATTGAGAGACATTGGTTGCAGTAGCAAGGATGTAGTTACAAACCAAAACATAGTAAATTTATTTTTTTTTAAATCAAAATATCATCTAAGGACAAAGTTAAAGGCAGAGGTGATAAAAATTATTTTTGAAGAGACCATTATCAATGTGCCTTCAGTAGAAACTAAAGGTGGAGGAGTTCAAAGAGGCCTACTTCACACAGCAGCTGAGTTTCAACAAGCATTGTTCCATGCAAGTTCCTTTCCAAAAAACCCCAGGTATCAGCTGTATCTGGTGAACACTTTTTAAAAATGCACACTTAAATATCTACTTATTGCAATAAAAAATTACATTCAATAACAACTTAATACATTTTAAATACATGTAAAAAATTTATAAACAATATTCACTTTAGTGGATTTAAGGCCACAAAGAGGTCAACTTTGATGGCGCTGCTGTAAGAGGACTGCATTGATGTACTCCACAGCACTGTCCATGGGCTATATATGTAGTTTTGAAATCATGATTATTGTGCTTCTGAACTATTTTCCACATAACCTTTGTGCTTTTGCACAATTTTAAATTTGTGTTCTAAGCACATTCATGATGCTCTCTCCAAATACATGAGGGATGTGAACGTCAAGGGTGCCAATGTCATGATAGCTGTAAATCAGTAGGTTTGATTATATTAGCCACAGGCTACAATGGTGCTCATCAGCCACGGATGCTGAGAACCCCACAGAGCGCCTGTGTCCCAGAACAGCCTTCTCTTCCATCAATGGTCTCAGTTTTTTGTTTTCTGAGAACATGGGCTTGCTCAGCAATTTTAAGTGCTAATTGCTTGCCTATAGTCCTCTTTACAAATAAAAATTATCAGATTAATTACCACTGCATCTTGAACATACATGCTACATTTTGGGGTTTTTTTTTTGTTATTGTGGGGTATTTGTGGGGGGTTTTTTTGTTTGTTTTTGGGTGGTTTTTTTTTGGTGTTTTTTTTTCCCCCCCCATTTTTTGGCAGCTTAGCATAACCTAAAAGAATGTTTTATAGTATAATGACCGAAAGCTCTATCTGCATGATCTCAGGAACAATCCACTGTCTTAAAATCCCATTAACGTTTTTGGTTTATGACCTGTCAGTCAACCAGCCTTTAATCCACTGATTATGTGCCAGGTTGATTTGGAATCAATCAGCTTCCTTAAGAAAAATACATTGTAGCACAAGGTCAATTGCTCATACATGTCTAAGACTAATACATCAATATTAGTTTTGTCAAGCAGAATAATCACCTTAAAAACCAATATCAAGTCAGTTTGACAGACTATAATTTTCATAAACCCTTGACGGTTGGTACTCATAACAACAACCTCTTTAGTACCTCTTTAGTATGTAATTTAGCATCCAACATTATTACTAGTTTTCTTGGTTGTTTGTTTGGTTTGTTGTTGTTGTTGTTGGCTTTTTTTTTGGGGGGGGGGTTTGTTTGTTTGTTTTTTGTTTTTTTAAGTTTTTGTGTTGTATGTACCTAAATTATGAGATTATCTTTAAGAAATACTGATTATCACCTTACTGCATATTACTGGAGCCTGCATAAAAGAGCACAATTATCCTAAGTATTGGCTACTAAAAATCCTTTGGAAATAATATTAAAGTTCGAAGTGTTTCCTATGATTACATAGACATTTTTAATCCAAACAAAGAGCAATTATTTTTTCAGAATTTTCCACCTCTCACCATGATTAGTACAGCTTTCATAGTTTTTATATAACGGTCAATACTGTTTTTTAAGGCTGCTATCATACCAATAACTTACGCTAATAAAAACTCACCCATGCTAAAAATGTTAATAGGAAAGAGAACATTTATTTTAGATATTCACATAAAAGTTCAGCTGTATAGATGATGAAAGTTACTAGATTTCCCGTGAAGACAATCTGACTTAAATTTCATGCATCTACTATGTCTCTACCAGTAACTCCACAAGTAATTCTAGTACATGTCACATCTCTAACCCCAAAACACGATTAAGGTATTAAACAAAAAATCCTTACCTAGATTTGAAACAAAATGCATTCTGTTCTTAAAAAAGAAAAGGGAAAAAAACCCCCAACTTCACTGAACTTATTAGTCTCTGAAATATGAGAGGTACAGCTTTACTTTATTCAATACTCGGAGACCAATCTTAACCAGGTATTTCACATTATGGGGCATATTTTGAATGAGCAAACATCCAAATATCACAGTTTAACTTGTGTGAAGAAAGGCAGGGAAGGGTGCTCACATTGTGTTATTTTAGTGTTATTTCAGCTTTTAGAACTCAGTGATGGATCACTCAAAAATAAATGCCAAAGATATTTGTATTTTTCATGCGGTTTCTCCAGTCCTGAAATGTGCTTAGATTGCAAGTCTTTTGGGATATGAATCATATTTTCAATCTTGTGTGTGTTTAATTTCATTGTGCATAGGAAGCATGATTATTAGTAACACTTATATTCAAGCACATTAATTTATCAATTCAAGTACATTAATATTCAAGTACATTAATTTATCAATAGCTGCTAATTTACTTTGTCAAGGTTTTTTCTGTGTTTTGAGGGTGTTGTTTGTTTGTTTGTTTGTTTGTTTTGTGGGTGTTGTTGTTGTTGTTTGTTTGTTTTAAGGTGGTAGATATCATTAAGAACTCTTAAACCTATTCAATTCATAATCCTTAAAATACAAAAGAATTTTTCACAGTATCCAGAACTATTACTATACTATTAATAGTGCATTAATTTCTAAAAAGATTAAGATGAGACATAGAAACCCCTATTTACAGAAATATTGCCAAAGAGTTTTACAAGACAGTATGGAGCACTAAACTTGTGTCTTGTGCCAGTCAGGTCTGCCACAATGAGAGAAGTTTTATAGACTAATCACTAGGATTATCTTCCTCTTATTTTTTACTGCAAAGTTTGTTGCTGTGGTTCAATTATCCACTTTTGAAGGAGCACTTGCAGACAGCATCCTTTGGAGTACTTTTAAAGATTAGTCATTTATTGGCATGAAAATACAATTTAATACCTTTGAATCCTTTAATTTACTGTCTAATTCCATTGTCCAAATAGATGCTGTTGCTGAGCAACAACATACCTTAAGCAGCAGAAAGATATTGTAAGTTATGATTTCCCCTGAATCTTCTCTTATTGAAATAACCTAAGATGCTTATTACAAGCCTTATTTTTTAAATTTTTTTTTGGGGGGGGGATTTTTTTGTTTGTTTTTTAGTTGAGTTTTCAGGGGTTTTTTTGTTTTGTTTTTTTGCAGACACTAGGCATAATACCTGCTATAAAACTAAGCCTAAATTTGCATACACAATAGTGTAATAAAGTCTGAACCTGTTAGCCCATGGTGATTTTTTAGGGGTAATAATTTCAGCATTAACAATTTTAACTGCACACTAGAAATTACACCAAACCATGTCTCCAAAGTATTCACAGAGCAGGTATAATGAGGCCCATTTACAGGAAAAAATATCCATGGTTCCTTTTTTCTGTTCAAGAAATACAGCAGTGCTTTTGTAGGCAGTGGACTTCCTTAAACTAAAATTGCCTTTAAAAATTAAACTGGGAAGAACAATGAAAAGAGGAATATATGGAGTAATAATGTCCTCCAGATCATTGTGTTTCCTTTGTAATGATATGAGTGAAGTTAATGATAAGAAGCCAAGCGATGAGGTCAATAAAAGCAATCACATTGATAAGCTTAAAGAAAAGACTTAGTCTTAGCAAAATTTGTTTAAAATGTTATTGCTCAACACAGTGAATATCCTAAGTTAAACAAAACAAAACAAAAAAAAACCCAGCAAAAACAAAGCAAACAAAAAGCCCTATAACAAACAAAAACTACCAACCAAACAAGATCTTGGCAACTTTATCCGTAAGCTGAAATAAAGCCATTGAGGTCCTTGTCCTGGTCCTGAAATTCATTGAAGGCCAGACTAGCAAGGGTTGCCCTCTTCCACACAGAAGTGCAGCAAATAGGTGAATGTACACAATTTAAAGGGGCATTAATGCTTCAAAGCATATGCTAAGAAACAAAAAAACCTTTCCACTGCCTCCAAAGAAAACCCAAAAACCTAGAAAAAACAAACAAACAAACAAACAAATTAGAAAGTCAAGAGATTTTCACAATATTCAAAACTAAGGATCCAATCTCCCTCTATTTATCAGATTACATCAACATATAATAATAATAATAAAAAAAAAATAAAATACAGAACTGGTATTTTAATACTATGGTTACCTGATTTTTCTCTCAAAATTAAGTAATTCTCATACATCAACTGTGAATTGATAAATGTAAGAAAATAATTATGTATAACCTTGTGTAATATAAGTGTATCAATAACAATCCTTAAAAACAGATTCCATAATTTAAGTAATTTAAAAAAAAAAAACTATCCAAACTTCTGTACTGAAAGCACTGCTATTCCAAAGCCATTTTTCATGCCTTTATTATGTTAATTAAATGAGGTTGATAATTGTAAGCAACATGAAATGCCAGATTACAACATCTTTATTGTTTTGTATTATATTAAAATAATATAATACTGAATTTTGCAGTCTTGTGCATTGCCCCAAGAAACATGCCAACCATTCATTAAATTACAGATTGCAGTATTGGGGGAGAGACCATAGCTTTACTAAGGACAAGATTTAGTGTAATTTACATATCAAGCTCCTCTTTATATCACAGTCTAAAACTCTTGTAGGACCACTTGATGATTCCACAATCAAAAGTTCATTAGTCACATGATTTCCCGCCCAGTTTTGGTCATAATTGACATGGTCTGGTAGAAGCTACTTGGACAGTTTACAAGACTGGGAAGCAAAAAAGTAGGGGGAGGAAGATGAAGAGAGGTGGACTCTGCCTGTCAGGAAATAATCCCCACTTGAAGTAGAGGAACACTGATCATGCTGTGTTGGACAAACAGAAATGTTATGGAATATAAATAGTACACTTCTAGTCTCTCACACACACATCTCCCCTCAAGTAAAATGCTAGGATTATAGTGTCTTGTGTTTTCATATGCTTTTGCAACTATCAACTTAGATGTGCTAGATGAAAGATGTAAAAATGCTTTATTAATTTGCTTTACAAATGAGCTTTATTCACACACCAGTAACACCTCCCACCCCAAAATGGGGTCCCACCCCCCCAGCTGACATAAACAGAAAAGATATACCAGGCAGACACAGGGAAACAAAGGCTAGGCAAAAATTTTCTTATAGCACAGCATGCTTCTGGATTCATCTGGGATTGTTTTGATATATATTACCTTAGAGAGTCCTGTGTATTGTCACACTTGTTTCCTGCTACAAGGAAAAATTCTCATCCCAAATAATATCAAAAATCTGAAAGGATCCCACGAACATCAGCTCTGTATTTCTGCCTGTGGGTTGTTTCAATTAAGTTAATTACTGTAGACCTAACCTATAATCAGATATTAGGATTTGTCCTTTGAAAGAGAATTTATCAGGAGGAAGTGCACACCCCTTAGAGCAGATTGTGATTGCAGGGTATGTCAGATAAGAGAGTAAGCATGAGTCACTATTTTGTCTTCTCTTCTTATCCCTTCATTTTGACAATGCATTAAATCCTGCTAGCAATCCCTCTGCAACATTTTCCAAATCCACTTATTCTGCTCTTTTCCCAAAGAAAAAGAGGAACTTTTAACCTTGACCTTGATTTCCAAAAACATGCCTTCAAATATAAACCAAATCAATTTTACCTGGTGTGTCGCTTTGTCCATGTCGGCAGCTTGAAGACGCCATCAAATCCTTTTTGTACAGTTTACCAACATCAGACTGAGGAGGTATCACTTCTAAAGTAGCGTTTCTATATTTTCTACCTTGGAAAAAATCCATATTCGGCTTCTGCTCACAGGAAAACTATGAGATGAAAGTGTGCCTCACAGAAACGAACAAAAAAAAATTATGTATATATATGTGCGTGTCTATAGATTGCATGTGTGTTTATGTTTATCTATATTTATAAATACATTCAAAAAATTCAAAACAGACAGCAGCACTCTTCCAAAATAAATATATTGTTTTCACACTCATTATCCAGTATGGGCAGAACAATCAGCAGCAGGTGGTATGACCTCAGGTAAAGCAAAATTGGATTGAGTTTATTCCTGTTACAACAGTTACTTCCTTCCCCTTCCTCCTGCCAGGTCCCTCTGTGTTGTAGTCAGCCCAAACCATACTGTAGTGATTGCAAATGCTTCATTCCCCAAATGCCATGAAAAAATAAACTCCTTTACCCTGTCTGCTTCCCCCTCTTTTAAAGATTATGCTTGATCTGTTCATGTGGATGTATGCATTCCTCTATGTTCTTCCCGTGGTAACATTCATCAGAATTGGGAGAGGGATTGGAATTGCTTTGTTGATGTACTGTGTGACATCAGTTTATGACACGATGACATCAAGGGCAATGAGAGTTGTTTGGATTGTGTATTCAGAGTTGTTCCCCTTTCCTGGCCTTGGTTGTTTAATCCAGGGATTCATTTATACCCACGCTGTGGGGGAACATGACATAATAACTTCTCCTAACCTTTTACCCCCTTCTCCTTCTTTAGTTCTGCTACAACAGTTTTTGACAATTTTGAATTCCCTTTGGATGTTAAAGAAAACATGCCCTGATTTATGTGCTTGCTCTTTCTCCTCTGTGCAGTCTACCACGCATTTAGAGTCAGGACAGGTGTTTGTAAGGACAAAACCTCAGCTCTGTGAAGAAATTATTTCCACCCTGATATGGGCCTGCCTCTAGTCTGTGGAAAGATTGACCAAGGATCTCCAGAAATTAAAAGAGGAAATTAAAGACTGTCTGCACAAGGGTGAATTGTTTCCGTCTCGGTGGGCCCGTGACATCTCAGGTCGTCAGGGAAGAGATGAAACATACAGATGGACTCATGCTTGAGGGGTGGACCTGACCATGGCCACTATATCCCTGGTCCTATGATGACATGGCAGAAATAATAGAGTTAGAGGGGTACTATCTCAAAAACAGCCTTATAACACCTGGGCCAGAGAGCAGGTTGTTGAGTGGGTATATCATATTCCCTAGAGTGCACCAGCCTCTGGGAAAGTTGAATAGTACAGCTTGTTCTAAAGTTAATGCTTCAAACTATTGGCTGCCAATAGTTCACTTGCTCTGAGAAGTAGTGTCTGTTACTTTTTCCCATTTTGGTGTGACAGCCATGGTTTTAAAGACCTTTACCACCTTTTTGCAGAATAAAGAGTGCTGAGCTTTGTAACCTCTGCTTTTAAGAAAGCCAGTTGCTGTTTTATGAAATGAATCACTCTTTTCCCTTTCCTCTATCTGCTTTATCCTTTTGAGAATGGTGACAGAAATTGTACAGTTTCAAGATGTGAAACATGATAGATATAGTGGCATAATAATTACATTTTGTTCACAATCTCTTCTGAAAATTTGACATTAGTCTTGTCTTTTTTTACTTGTTAAACTGAATAAATGTTTTCAGAGGATTTTCCTGGCCACTTCAAGATCTCTTTCAGGCCTGTATTTATGTGTGAAGAATTAGTACTTTTTCCTCCCTGCTGTCTCATGTACATTGCTTTGCATTGTCTTTGATGATTCAAGAGAGTGAGCCTGTCTTGTAGGGTTTTGCAGTCAGTATTTACTGCTATTAGTCAATATCACAGAACATAGCAACTTTGCCCACTTACCTATTTCATGACTGTGAATCTGTTCAGTAAAGATTCCTGCATATGTCTTGAAATACATTTGCTAAATACATCAGACAATATTTTTGTTAAAGATTGTATGATTTATTCAGTTTACACTGGAAGTTGAAAGTAAATAAATTCATATTTGAAATGAGTTGGAATTTAAAGCAAGAAGTTAGTTAACCAAAACTGTGGGCATTTACCATCAAAAAGAATCATTAAGGTATTGTTGGACTCTTCTACCTCTAAAAATTTGAAAAATAAGAGCAGAAGGTGATTAATTTTGAGGGGTTTTTTTTGTTGTGGTTTTTTTTTTTTTTTCAGTGCCATATTCTATTTCAGGCAAAGATCACTTCTACAACTTGAATTATTCCAGAAGTCAAATCTTTGGCCTAAATCCATTAATTCTATGCCTACAAACACAGCTTTCCTAACATTTAACAAGGTGTGGTTGACTCCTGGGCCTGCAGATCAGAGGATATTCATCATAAAAATTACATGGAAATATATTGGTTAATAACCTATTGCAGCAGATGGTAATAAAAATACAACTAATAATGGAAATTCATCATGGATTCTTGCAATAATAACTGTGAAACCTGCAAAATTGTGGTGATTGTTTTCCTGGAAAGGTCTGCATTGCCTCAACAAGTGATTCAAGCAGATTAATGCATATGTGCTCTTTGACCAGGCAGAGCTGCTGAAGGGGGTAAACACTCTTCACCAGGCAGAGACAACAATGCCAGCCCCTCTCTTTCACCCAGATTTCAGCATGTTCTTCAAACTTCCACAGCTTTGACCACCTGTGTCAGATATTATTTTCACATGCTTTCCCTTAACAGCCAGTCTTAATTTTTAGTAACAAATTTGATTACATTTTATTTACATTTGATTTACATTTCATTTTCTTTTCTACTTTTAAAAAGTTGCACACAAAAAAAAGTCAGATAACCAAAATGAGAGTAATGAGTAATCTCATTAAAGGTAGGACCCAAAATACTCTGTAGTTTAAAGAATTTATGAAATAACTCAAATGGAAAAATAATGTCATATTTCTGTATTTTCAAGGGCAGAAAAGGAATTTAGGTATGTGATTAAAAGATTTTTTTTTTTTCCTCCTAAGTGGCTTCAAATTTGGTCTTGTATTATTAGCCCTGAATATGTATACATCAATAAAATAATTTTAGTCTACTGCATACTGGCATTATTTGATACTCAGATATGGATATTTTAAAAAATTATAAGGTTAAAAAAAAAAAAAAAAAAATTAAACTTGCAAGAAATATGTGAAAGACTCCGAAATGTGCACAGCCCTAACAAAAAACAAAAAACAAAAAAACAAACAAACAAATCCTCTATAAAAAGTGTTTTCCTGAGGGCACGCGCTTTTTTTTTTTTTTTTTTTTTAAATCTGTGATCCTGTCTTTTCTTTCCTCTCATTCACTACAGAGTCTATATTTATTATCTGTTGCTATCTAACTTAGATTGCAAGCTCCTTAGGGCAAGGACCTTGTCTTCTTACATGTCTGTAATGTACCATGAACACCTCCAGCACTAAATAAATAATAAGCTCTGCAAACTCCATTTAGTATCCATTTCAATTTGTGGTGAAGGCTCACCATGCTTGCAGAGTGTAAGGTTCATTTCTTTCTTTTAATGGCTGGTGCTGGGCAAGTATATATATTAATCCATAGTTTTCTGGCTTCTTCTGGAGCAAACTTGCTTATTAGAGCTCCTGCTGACAGTGACCCTAGGCAAATACAAGTGTTCATGGTTAAGATTTTCTTGCAGTCAAAATTTACTGCCCAGATTTCTTTAGTTAGTCTTCTCAGTCCTTTATAGTCATCACTTACTAACACAGCTTCAAGTCTGAATAACCAAAAAATCTTCCAGAAATCTCTGTTAGTCTGTAAAGAATCCAGAAAGGACTGTTCAAACAAGAAAATAAAACCCATCAGGTTGGGTTGATCTATTTTCTAGCAGGCCTTTCCTTGTGGAGAGAATAAAAAATTAAAAATCATCTCTCCTGACCACTTAGGAAATTCTTCCTTTGTTAACCTGCAACTTTTCTGCCTCCAAGGAAATTTTTTAAAATAAGACAAATAGCTAGAAAACAGCATTGATGGATTTACCTTATTTGGAAAATTGCCATTATATGAGACATTTCCTCTATCCTGCTAATCATATTCTCTAACAATTTGTTCTAAACCTGGATATAAACCTTGCCAAACTACCATGACATCTTCAAGCAAAACAAAAACTACCATAAGTTCTCACTAATATACCCTATTCACTTTGAATTTTGTTTTTTTTTCACAGGTTTGCAACAGGGAGGGAAGAAGGACTTCAGCTTCTACAGATAAAATGGGCTGGGTCACATCAGATTCAGTGTAATGAGGCAGTCCTTTCAAGCTCCATGCCAAGGAAGTTGTGATGCCTCAGTTTTTCCAAAGGTACACATAGGATGCTTTAGGCACATTGGTTACTGACACAGTCCATGGTTGCAGGTGGGAGGATATGCTGGAATGAAGACTTAGTGAGAAGCTTTGTTTCAGCCTGCTTTCAATTCTGCTTCCTGGATGAAATGTTGTGATCTTTCCTCAATCGATATTCAAAGTGAATATTTCTGGAATTTCTGAATTATGAAAATATAAATCCAACATTTATCTTTTTTGTCCTCTCTTTGAAACTGGAAGAAATAGGCTTCCAGAAGAAATAGGCTTCCAGAAGACATGAGAAAGGAGTTAGCCTGTGGCCTTTATCAACTGTTGTTCTTATTTTCTACATATTCAATTTTTACCAAGTGCACCACAGCAACACAGTGGAAGTGGTTACTGAGCACAAAAACTTCAAGAAGGTGTTGGAAAATTCTTGCTGTTAAGAACACAGACTTGTTTCTTCCCTTGCAATTTTCCTCTAGCAGCTTCCACATCATCATTTCACAGCACCAAATCTTTTTGCTCAAAGCCTAAGTCTGACTGCTTACGAGTATTTAAGGAATGTCACAAAGAGCCCTAACAGCGCTAACTAGGTAATGTGGTATTAACAGACTCTATAACATAATAATTCTTTTTGCTATATGTTTATAGATTTTGAAAGTTAGGATTGTATTAATAGCCTCTACTATATAATGGGTAAAGCTAAGAGCATGCATATCTACACAGAGTGGCAAGCTTTAATGAACACACTAACGTCTGTCACTGCTGAGGAATGGGGAGGTAGGAGATTGTTTCAAAACCACAGATATCTTAAGGAAAGAGAGCTCAATAACTTACTGTTCTATCAATTTGTTCTTTTAGAAACTACTTCATAAAACGGCAAGATTAAATTACTCAGTCAGTGTTGTCAAGTTATCTTGTGTCATGAATACACTGGGCATAGTAAAAGCTCCCAATCGGATGGTTTGTCACTTAATATATGGCAGCTGTGGTCACCAGCATGTTTGTTTTTTTTTTTTTTTTTCCTCCCTTTCGCTGTAAGGACACTAATTATTACATTGCTGTAATGAATCAAGGACAGTCAACATGTAAAAGTTGGTTGAAAAATTTCATATGGATTTGGTAATGTCATCCTATTCATTCACTTAGTCATTATGGGGTAACATACAACAACAACCATATGGCTCTCTGTGAATAGTCAATGGAGTTTAACATCTTTTTTCCAAAAAACCTTTTAAAATAAAAAATATTGTTTCCGTAAGCCCAACAACCATAAATTGTAGTGCGAAGATGGGAGGCCAAGTGTGTCATGACAGAGATGGAGAAATATCTTGGCAGACTCCCACCTCTACTGTGGAAAATCTTTATAAAAGTTAATACAATCCATTCATTTGCCAAGCACTCAGCGTATGGCGTCAGCAGAGCTACAGTGAATTCACAGAAGTCCAGTATCTTATAAAGAAAGGAAAAGCACAGAGCTTTTCCTCTACTGTGGAAAATCTTTATAAAAGTTAATACAATCCATTCATTTGCCAAGCACTCAGCGTATGGCTTCAGCAGAGCTACAGTGAATTCACAGAAGTCCAGTATCTTATAAAGAAAGGAAAAGCACAGAGCTTCTGCAGAGAAAATCTTCTTACACAGTGACATTATTGCAAACCAGGAGTAATTTTCTCGATGAGGCTCAGCTTTAGAATGGTTCAGGCCTTGGATTTCTCTCCCTTAGTAATTCATGATCGGGGGGCAAAAAAAGAAGTGTATATATCTGTCTACCTAGTTTTTAATTTTTAGGCTTGTTCAGAGTATATTGTGGAGTTTAAAAAAAGGTCCAAATTTTTCTGCAACTTCCTATTCAGATATACTAGCTAAAAAAATTTAAAAAACTTTCAGTTTTCCATTCAGAGAACAGTAAAGAATTCTTTACTCCTTTTCAATCATCTCTTTCTCTCCTCTAAAAAAGGAGAAAGAGTCTACTTCTTCCAGTATCATAAAACCCAAAAAATTGCACATAGAACTGGGAAATCAAAAGTGAATTTGTCTATGAGGGTTTTCAGGTCCTTGCTGTTGCAGGACACCCTGGGAACTCCCTGGACCCTGCCTGGAGCTTGGAGCCATTTTATGGCACTCTGAAGAGACATTGGCACATATCTTTGGGGAAATAAAGACGAGAATTTCCAAGTAGACAAAGTGGAGAGTTTACAGATCCAATTAATTGCCCAATATATCAAGAAAGTAGGATTTGAAAAATAAATTAAACTCTCCTGTCTCTCATACCAATCAGCAAAATCATGTTTTATGTAACTGAATTACTTGGATCTGTATCGGTGTCTGTTGTGTTTTTCTGATCCCTGCAAAATGGTTTCCATAGGCCATCTAGGGAATATCTGCTGTGTGTATAGATATGGGAATGTGATGCTCTTTTTACACGACATATTTGGTCCAAATTAGCCAAGGGTCACTTTTGTTTCAGCCTTCTTGAGGAACCAATAATCCATGCAGAAGTTTTTGTGAGAAGCCTACCATTGAGGATAAAGTGGTTGCACTCAAACTCAAAGAAATCTTAAAATGTGAAGTGACATATAGGATATATATTTATAGTTACATATGATTTGCTGAAATATTAAGGAGTTGAAACAAAATAACCTGTTTTTACAAAGAAAGATAATAATCTGTTTCCAAATGAGGATTTTTCTAATACTGTAATTAATAGATATGCAAAACCAATTATGAAATAATTAAATGTTAAGGGAGAAATTAAATTTATTTCCTACAATGAAAAATCTTGTCATATACAGTTATTATACATATTTTTATACATGAAATATCAAATATAGCTATCATCTTTTCTGATACTTATCCCTTATTTATGCAGCATGAAAAAAATATTTAGACACACATAAAAACAGACACATATATATATTCAAACACTAATTTTATTATGCTGGATGACTTGCAGAAAATGTAATAAAATATAAGCTTGATCTATATTTAGTTTCTAAGGATAGAAAGATCTCATTAAAAGCATTTTTCTTATGCCTTCCCTTGTCTTCTTCCACAACCAAAAATACCTTCCTATTTAGCCAGGAAGGTGCAGGTGTGCAAACATCTATGCTTTGCTAGAAGCATTGATTTTTTGCCCTTAAATAAATGTAAGTACAATGGCATAATGCTAGATTAAGCCTAGAATAAGAGTTATGGATTTCTTGGTCCTTACCTTACAACCAAAAACTATATCGTCCTGTCTCCAGTCTCCAGTTTTTTAAGATACCCACACAATTTTTAGCTTCTTATTTATATTGCACTAACCACAGACTTCAGAGCTTTTGTTTGTTGTTTGCATGGACCAGAATGGAACCTTTAAACTCTACAAAACTCAAAAAATTATATTTCCTTCAAGTATAATTTTATTTCTCAGGTATAGGTTTCTGTTCCCTGCAGGAATAGAAATTTGTCTGTTATGGATAAGATTAAAAATAAAGGGGGAAAATATACTAATAGGACTTACTAGAAAAAAAAAATAAATATCAATTTAAATCTTTAAAACTTCTATAAAAGTTGTTACTCTTTGAAATCCTTTGATATGACATGGCACATGCAAGAGCTGAAAGTGATTTCACTTGCAAGTATTTTTACAACATAACAGGTTATTTATCACAGTAGAGAAATGGATGAACACCTGAAGTATTCAGACTACTCCTTCAGTCATACTGGACAGAATGTTAAGTGGAGATTCTCCCCATGTAAGAGATGGCAACGTGGCATAAAGCAATAACAAAACTGGCACAAGCCAAGCTTTACTGTATCAACAGTTTCAGTACTCAGAATTTCAAAATGTGGATGATTCTAACCAAAATCAAAGCAGCCAAAACATTTCTGACTATTCATATTCAGACTGCTTATCTTGAGTCTTAGGAGTAGTTCAACTTATTCTTAAGAGACCTTGACTAGCCACAGAAGCTGCATTTTCAGCTAATGCATAATATATGCTACAGGAATCCAGAAAGCTCTTCTGATTATAAGAAAATCCAAAAAGCACCCAGCTTCCCACAGAAATAGAAAAGAGCAAAGAGAGAGAATGCATAAATAATTAAAAAGAAAATGCTTGTGGGGTAAGCAGTTATTTTTTATAATAAAGCCAAATTTTCTAATCATATCAAAATGATTTAAATATGTATAAAACTTGTGCATTGAAATACCACTTCATTTCAAACAACTTCTGCTTCCCTTTTATAGCCAAAATTGCTCTACCACATCAAGTTATGTCTATCTACATTACTTTTTAAGAAAGAAATCAATACAATGATAGCTAAAAAGGCAAATTATCCAGCCAGCTATATAAATAACTACCCTATTTCAGTGATTATTTAAGATGTAGCATAGGAAATTTGGCTCAAAAATGTTTTGGTGAATTATTCACATGGAGACAGGCTTCTTCTCTGAGAAACTCAAGCGTTGGTAATTAAGTGCAGGGAAGAACACGGAAGCCTAGAGGAGTTAAAGCACTAAAATATAGTGCTCAAAGAGTACATATTGAATAACACAGATTTAAAGAAAAACTAGAATCAAATGCTTTTACTTTGGAGCCTCAGTGGTATGGCCTCATACTGAATGCTTTGATGTCCAAGTGCTTAGCCCTGTAATACAAAACTCCATTGTAAGGATTCACAGCGATGACTAAAAGATTAATATAAGAAGATATCTATGTGTCTGTAGGGTTTTCATAGTTAGCCTATTGCAATGAAGAATCTTTCAAGGGAAATTCTGTTCATCTTTGTGTGTGGTTACACACTTGTATTGTTCCTTGATAGCTGTTGACCAAGTGGGAAAATACCTGGGACATTTGCCTGTTATCTTGAGTTAAATTTCAGGTAATAAATATTATCCCCATGGCTCTACACCCATGACAGATAATTTTGCAAAACTATAATCAGATAAAAATAAAAATTGGAAAATTCATTAATAGTGATTAGCTGCAATTCCAGAATGAATCCCTTTTCTCCCAAAGTATAAAACATGCTCACAAACATCTAATTCTGTGTTCACCAGTGTGATGACACATCAGCATAACATATGGGAAACATGACAAGCACAGGCAAAATTTTGCTTGGTATTTATCTGGTTTCTCTTTACCTGCATTTTAATACAATTATAGAACTGATTCTTATGCGGAGTAAGTGTTTTCTTATTAATGCAGAACCACTACCCTAGAACAGGATTTGCCTCTGTACTCAGTGAAACGTAAGCTTAGAGTTAACTACTATGTAGCTGTGAAAGAGATTATAAAAAGAAACTTAATAAAATAAAAAGGATTAATTATGGATTTTATCCTTCATTTAGTTCAACAGTTTATTGCAGAGTAAGGTGCTTTAGAGTGCATTTACAGAATAGCAGAGAACTGCATTATTCCAGAATTTTTCTGAAAACCTATGAGCAGAGAACCAGACCACAGATCATATCACTTCTGACTTTTAAAATACATTCTAAAAACTATTATTCTTTAACATTCACAGATAACATGAAACCAAATTAACTTGGAGTCAAAGGAACCCCTAAAAAACTTCCTGCTTTATTAGCTGGAAGTGAAAGGTCATAAAATGAAGCTGATCTTGTAAAATTAATCAAGGGGAGAATTATTAGAGTACAGAGGTAAAAATTTTCCAAAATATAAACCATTGAGATAGAAATGTGTCCCTTTTAAATTTTTAATAGTTGATATAAACTGCTTAGTGAAGTTTACAGTGGGTGAGAATTATTCTTGGGAAGGAGTGGTGCATTTCTCACCATCCTCCCTGAAGTGATAATTACTGTTTCTGAACAAAACAGAGAGCAGAAAAAACCCCTTCAGAATAATAATTATGCTGCAGAAATAAACACTCAGAAAAGTCAGATGTAAAAATACTGGACTAGAGACAAGAATAAAAATCTGTGTTTCCCAGACTTAAAATCTGTCATCTATTTATGTGACTGTAGCACATTAAGTCACTTCAATGGCTGTTTCTTTCATACTTTGTTTTAGATACTTATTTGAGGAATATGGGCTGTAGAACAACTTTTATAATACATAAATGTTGCTAAAAAAATAAAGAAAAATAAAAGATATACCACTACTGTGTAAAAAAAGGAAAAAAAAAAAAAAAACAACAATTGTATTAATATCTTAAAGAGCAAAAGAGGATCCTAAAATAATTGATATACTGATTTATTTTGATTTTCAAATCACTAGGAACAAAATACAATATCTGGACTTCAGTTTTTGTCACTGCAGGAACCCTTGTCCCAGATGAAAGGGATTTAGTTTTGCAGTCAAATGGAACAGGAGCTCCATCTATGACAAAAAAAAAAAAAAATCCCTCCAGTATCATACACTGTTTGCTGCTCACCATTACCCTTTGGTTTTTAAATATGAAGGTTCGAGGGTTGGTTGTTTTGGTTTGGTTTATTTTAAGTAATAAGTACAATCTTAGTGGATAGAGTTAAAAATTGAGGGATTTTACTGGCAATTTTTGCCTGGATCTTGCCTAAAATCTGGGCATATGGGACGTGTATAATATACCCTTATAGACATGTATAATATCCCCTTTATAGCGATAACTATTGCTTTCACCATACTCCTGCCTTCTGTAGATGCTGAGCTTCTGTACCTGCTGTAATGTCCTGGCGCCTTTCCCAGGCATGTGTGCCGCTGAAGGGCTTGGGAGCAGAGGTCTGTGCAGGGCATCTGCTGCCTAGAATAAGACATCAACACCCATAGTAGGAGTAATGAAGAACCCTAAGCTGGAGAGCAGGGAGACTGAGAGGCAAATTCTGCCAAAGGAGACATTTTCACAAATGTGTCTTTTTCATCCCATCCCACATCCTTTCTCTGTTGGCCTGTTCTGAAAAAATTTTCTGCAATCATCGTACAACTTCTCAGCTTCAGAGTTGGGAAAAGTCCTACATCAGCTGCTCAGAATCTGCTGAAAAATGATCTGAAGACCCGAGTGGCACCAACACATCAGTGTCACTGAGCTATGTCAAAGAGTGACCTAAAATATGACAATAAAGTAGACTAAAAACCTGCCAAATGGAAATCAGTTCCCAAGTAGGAAGTTGCAGCTAGTTATCAGAGTTGTCCTTTTTGATTATCTATGTCCTTAAACAACTTGAAAAGGGACAATCTATTCCCTAAACAGTGGCTAAACACAGGGGAAAGTACTTTGCAGGGCCAGAACATTCATGATGAATTCAAGAACACCCAGAGTTTTCCATCAAATTCTATCTCTAGATAGCACAGCAGAACTACCTTTTTGTCATAGGCCACCTGTCTTCCCATTTTAAAAGGCTTTGGAGGTAGTTTTGCCAAGATGTTTGTCGTGACTATCCTTTGTCTTCACAATTCTTAAATATACATATTGTTTCAAACTTATAAGTTGAAGTAATTTTTGCTACCTATGAGCAGGACTTTATATCATGCATGTTCTATCTATCATGCAGATAGAACAGATTAACATATTTTGCAAAAACAGGCAAGCTTTTATCTGATATGTGTGTTTTGCAAGCCTCTATGCAATATTGAAAGATTTACTGAGCAGGAGTCTCCCATTAATGAGATATTTTAATTAGTGACTTGTACATGTGAGAAGTAGAAAAGGAGCTGAAGGAAGGGAAAAAAAAGTTAAGTTCTGAGGACTTTTTCTTTTCAAATTTGTTTTCATGTTTCATCTTTCTTTGCAACAACACCAAGAGTTTCCTAACTTGGCAGCACTTGGGATAATTAATACTGATTACCACAGTGATTATTATTACCTAAGTAGTGATAAAACTGGCAGAGTAGAAATAGCTAGATGCACAATTTTTCAAATACTCTCACATAAACTCTTTAAGGGTTTTACTTTGTTCACCTCTAGCTGGCCATGAACTTTTTTCTATTCTCAGAATCACTGAAGTGTGCAACTAAAAGACTACTGTTGTTACAATAATGAGAAAGTTACTCTCATGAGATTAAACTCTGATTAAAAGAATATCTTTCTTCTTGCTTTGAAACTTTACAGTTATTCACTGGTGCTATGTTAGATGGCTGATAGCATCATACATGCATAAATACAGGCAGGGTTTATGTCCTCTGCCCTCTGTTAGAATCCAGTCAGGTTTTTGAGACATACACAGAGAAAGATGTCAAGTGCATGCAAACTCAGGATACAAATATGCAGTAAAATATCTTTCTTAATCCTTAGCTTTTCAAAATTTCAAGAGTAAAGACCATTTCCTGTTGTGTTGTGCTTTTTAGAAGTGGAGCTGAAGCCTAGACCCAATAAGCCTCTCCAGTGGAAAGGGTGCTTGGGGAAACTCAGGCAAAGCAGTCAAGCTCACACATCCACACATGCCAAGTGGCTAGCTCAGCAAGGAGAGCCCTTGCACTAGATCAGTTCCAGCCAGGTTTATTTCCAGGAGCCAAAGGGAAATCCAGAGTCAAAAGAACAGCACATGTGCCTTTCTCAAGGTTAAGTATGGGGTTCAGCAGCCAGTGACCTTGAAGCACGGGAGCGGAGCAAAGAGTAGGTAAGGTCAGTGTCCTGTAGGGAAAAGGGGGTCCCAAACCCAATGGAGACACAAAGGAAAGGAGATACCAAAGGGCCAGGGGTATTAGGGAGGGGAGAAACTGGGGCAAACCATCACATGCAGAGCACCATTGGGAAGTTCTCTCTCTCAGGCTGGACAGGTGACTCTATGATCTGTCCTGCCAAGGCCAGACCCTAGGTATTATGTCAAGGGTTTGCAGGGACTCCACATTTTCCCATAAAAATTAAATTTTTGCATAAAAAAGGAGTGTTTGAATTCCCCCTCCCCAAGCCTGCAGGTAAAGATTCCATCAAGATTTGGTACATTGCATTTAATACATCCTTATAATGTCATGGAGCATTTGAACCTGGTCTGTTAACAGAAATTAAAGGCACCCTCCAGAGACTTGAAGTGCATGACTGCAAGATAGTTTAGAGTCATGGCAGATTGGACCACACAAATCTCGTTCCCCAAGGTACATTCTAGTAACTTTGAACACAGAAAGCAGCTTTGAAATATAAACAGTAGTAGCAATAACATTTTGCATAGAGCTGTGAGCTAAAGTCTGCTACAGTTATTAAGTTCTTTCAGCTTCATGAAGTCCAAGGAAAATATAGTGTACCAATAATAAAGCAATTATTTAACATAATTCCAGGCATACAGTCCTGGGTTCTTATTAACTCATTATAAGGCTTTGTGTACTGTGAATATATTGCATTCTTCCATTGGAGGAGCATCATTTTCACACGGGACATCTAAAATTACAGAGGCACTCAAAATTACAACTCTTTATTTCAGACCATGAGTTCTCCTACAGCATAATTTGATTAAATAATTCACTATACCTTACCAGTTCAAGCTTTAGACTAGCCTTTATCCTCTGACACAATTATTTTGTCAAGTCAGTACCTTTCCTGACTTTTCTAGCTGTAAACTGGAACACAAAGCACTAAGATTACTTAGTCAAATGCCAAAATCAATAATTTTCAGTTATTCTTGGTTCTGCAGAGGAGTCACAATTTAATTACAGATTGATGGTCAGGATTTTTACTTTTAAATTAAATTAATTAAAGTATGTATGGAGTAGAACAGGAGCAGGTGCTTTAGAGGATTTCTAGTCCTATACTTGAACTGTGAAAAAAATGAGATAAAAAGTCAAGAATCTTTTTCATCTGCCTGCACGTGTATAAGATCTGGTTGGTGTTTTTGAATACATAAATATTGTGAATAAATTTAGCAGGAACTAGACTAAAATAGAAGTATTAAAAGGGGGTTGGGGTTTTTTTAAATAATATAAACATAGATCTATTATGATATTTTAGGAATTGAAAGTTTATATAACAACTAAGAGGTATCTCAATAACATAGTATATATTCTATGACATTATTTTTTATATATATATTTTTTTTTTTTTTTTCATGTGCTGGACATATTCATTTGGGAAAGAAAGGCATTCTAACAGCAGAAGAGATAAAAGCTAATCTCTTCTTCCTTTCACCACAGGGAATCTAATGCTAATGGAATATCAAAGTTGAAATCCATCTATTGGACCTGAGGAAATAATTTTCCTGTAAAGATATGCCAGAAATAAACTTATCTCCGGAGACAGTGAGAGGGAACAGTAATCAGTATGGCAATACTGAAAGATCATATTAAACCAGGGAAAAACATAAGCAACAGAGAAGATCTTGCATTGTCAATTACTCCCGAGCACTGGGTTCATCTAACTGTCTGCTGTTAACTTGGCTTCAATTACCTGAATTCATCGCTTTTCATCTCCACTGTGGTCCTCATAGCATTCAACACCTCCAGCTCCACTGAGTGAAAACCTGATGCAAAGATTGCCCCACTTCCCTAGTGCAAACCAAAAACAAAAAAGGCCTTGTCAGATTTTCCTAGCCCTCACAGGACCTCCTTCCCCAGCTTCCTTTGCCTTGCCCTGATTGATCAGGAATGAATTTGTGCGGATGCAAGCCAGCTGGGTACATGTGTTAAGATTTTCTACCAAGGTGTCTGAAATTCAGGTTATCTCCTTCCAACAAAAGGCAGCCAGAATGATCTACTCATAGTAGGAAATTAACTCTGGGCTGTCCTGAAAGGATCTGGCCATAATAGTAAATTAGTTTGTTTTAAAAAGAGAACTTTTAAAATTAGTTTCATACACTTTCAAAGTGAGTGGTTGGCTAGGGGAATGTTGTTTCATAATGAACAGTTTCTTTCTGACACGTCAAAATTTTAAAAAAAATTGTTGTAGTGAAAAAAATTTTGTTAAGTGGCACGGATTTAAAGTGTGCTCACCTTTCATCATAACAATTTTCTGGATATCCCGAGAGTTCAGGCTTGCTTAGATCAACAGA
The DNA here is from genome assembly GCF_015227805.2 of Hirundo rustica. Classification (NCBI taxonomy): domain Eukaryota; kingdom Metazoa; phylum Chordata; class Aves; order Passeriformes; family Hirundinidae; genus Hirundo; species Hirundo rustica. Next base: position 58,095,427 of record NC_053450.1, read on the forward strand.
AGGGAAGTATTTGCCTCATAGCATTCTGCCTTACATCTCATTCAACCTCTTAATTTCCCAACTCTTTTGATTATGAGCTCACATAGTTTATGGCAGGTGGTACCTCCATGTCTGGAGGGCCACAAAACACCTTGAATAATCAGACACAACAAAAGGAACACGGGTCTTTTTCTTCATGAATTATACATAGACTGCATACTCTGACTCACCTGTAAAAAAATAAATATGTGGGACTGAAAGTGTGCATTTTCACAAAGAGAGCATTTAGTTAATTGTTTGGAGTGCTCATTGTTTTCATAGACTCCCTCTCCCTGTCAGTTTGCCTTTGTTCTATAACTGCTTTCTTCTTTTCAAACATTTTACCATCATCCCATTAAGATGAGACAATAAAGCTAGTTTCTTTGAACTAATATTAGTACAGTTCTGGGGGACTGTCTGACAAGAGATACTCAGACAGAAGCAGTCTCTGAAATCCACAATATGACAGAACTTGCTCTCTTCTGTGCTCCATGCACTCATCATGGGAATGGGAAAGGAAGAGTACTCGCCATCCCCTAAATCCATTCTAAAATGTTGATTTATTATTTCATATCTTACCTCTAGAGACTAAGACCAGAGTAAAACTATTTCATCAAGTCTCCCAGATGGTCTGTGTGCACAGAAAATGAGATATATATGCTCATCTATGCAATAAGGGCTAGGGGACTTCAGTTCTGCACTTTCCTTTTTTATTGACATCACCTTTTTCTGCATCAGCATAATTACCTAAGTAGTAAATGTTTTTCCACACAGGTTACAGAATTTGGCCCAGAATAATGAAATAAGCCTCCCAAATATACATAAAACCAGTAACATCTGTGACATAGCTTTTGGGAAAATATAAAATAGTAGAACCACTGTGATTGTTCCAAAATTGCAAGCAAGGGGAAAACAAACAAACAAACAAACAAACCCAAAAAACACAGCACAATAGAAATCAAATGTGTAAATGTTTTGTGCACCCAGAGATGGAGCAGTCATGACAAATAAATACCTCTTTGACCTGTAATTCTACTTCAAAATCTCAAGTCACTGACTATCTAGGTTCTAGATATCCTGAGATTTTCCAAGTATTATATGTAATGTTAGTGAATTAAACAACCTGTCACTGTGATGGGTTAGAAATTATGGCAAGATAAGCACAAAAGCAGCATAATATGCATATAAACCCCTGAATTTAATAGTAAATTAAGAGGTAAAACAGTTAACAAAAATGCCAAAATATGTCTGAGAACAGACAGAAACTCCTCAAGATAGAATTATATGATAAATTCTTGACCTACATTTTAAAAAGAGGAAAGGAAAGGAAAATCTCAAAAATGTAAATGAAGCAGCTGAAATCAGTTTTACCATTGTGCTTTGTGAAGAATATGAAAATGCAATCTGTGGTATTAGAGTGATGGTGGAGATCAAAAAGAAAGTGAACCAACAAGGATTTACAAAACTGTAGTGTAGGCTTCTTTTCTTTATAGTCTTGTACAACTTTTCTTCAAACATATGCTTAGTGCAGAACATCTAAAAGCTATCATAAGTAGAATGCACATATTGCATGAAAGGATAATGGAAAATAGTTCTAGGAACATAGCTGCATTTTTAAAGATGCAGAGCCAGTTACAATTAGGAGAGTGCTTTTGAATTAAGTTAGTGTTTCATATATAAAGATATTAGAATAAATAATAAAAGTATTCTAAAAATCTAATTAAAATATTTACCTGTGAAGCTTTAAATTAAACTTTATACAAATTTTATAACATTATAGCAGGCCAACTTCTGGGAAAATTAGTATCTACCACATGCAATATGTAAGATTAAAAAACCTAAAGAAATATGTCCAGATGGGTGTTTCTATGGAACTACAATAATCAAAAGCTAGAGTAGACCATCATTTGGTATATTACAACTAAAGAGATATAACATCAAAATATGGGGAAAGTTTATGATCTCAAACCCAAACCATCATTATTTATGCTGTAGTCTTTCTGTCTAATTAGCTCTTTTAAAATGATAATCTCTATCTTTTTTCAGAAGGAAGTGTGGGGGTTTGAGTAATGATGGGTACATCTTTGAAATCAGTTGAAAGAACATTTGTTCTTTCAAAAAGGATGCTAAGTACTTTTGTACCATAAAATGGAAATTGTTACGGGCTCATTTAGCATAGTGTGCAAACGTTAATGGTGAAGCTGGGACACCATTTCTTATTTATATGCTGGTTTCAGAAAGGAGAGGAGTGGAAAGACGACCCACTTAGTTCACTTCAAAATCTGCAGCCTCCACAACATAACAGGAAACAAATTTTCAGAGCAAAACAGTCCTCTTTCCCGTAGCACTGTATCCTCAGTATCCCATCCACCTTATATCATTATATAGTAGGTGTGGCAACAGTAATCAGGCTTAAATTATAAGTATACAAATCATATTTGTTATTTAGCTACAACTTTGTTCTGGGTATCAGATCTGGGCTAGTTAGTGCATCTAGCGTGTTCACTCAAATCATTAAGTCCTCAGGCAATCTGGGAACTGAACAGATGAAACATGGGGCAGGTTTGAGATCACTTGGAAGCAAGGTGATTGACTAAACCTTTGGCATCAAGTATTTGACTGATATTGTTACAGGATCCCTCCAGGTGGGAATTTGTGCAGTTCTTGAAATTTCCCAAGGCAGCTCCTACTCTGTCTCATCTAATTTGTCAGCTTAAATGTATTGACTGACATCCTGAATGAAGCAAGCAAAGTCTCCCCAAATGCTTCAGGGTGCTGAAATGGTCACACTATTCAGAAATAAGATGTTTTTAAGAAGTCAAGACCAAATGTTCCTAAAATCATGGTAATAGGGATCTGTTCTAATTTGTGACTAAAGTAATCAATAGCAGTAAATCACATATGTTGCTGGTATAATTACATACAACTGTGGGCAACTGGGGTATAAGAACTGAGCAAAAGACCAGCAGAGTAATTTCTGAGCTCAGATCCGGTTGTTCAGAACTTTGTGCAGTCAGATCTCCAAGGAGAGGGACTGCACAGTCTCTCTAGTCAGCATGTCTGACTGCTGGACTGCCCTTGTGGGGAAACAATTCTTCCTCATGTGCAGCCTGAACCCCTCATTTCAACTTTTTCATGTTGCCTCACATTTTGTCATCACTCTGAGCTGTGCAGTGCCTGGCTCCACCCCCTTGATAACTTCCCCACAGGCATTGTTGGGCTGCTGTCTGATGGCCCCTCTCCCAGGCTGTAGCAGCCTCTGTCTCTCAGCCTCTCCCTGTGGTGTAGACAATGCTGCAGGTGTGGTCTAATGAGTGCTGGGGGGAGGGAGACAATCACTGCCTTTGTCACCTGGCCATGCTCTTTGTCAAGCCAAAGCTGTTGTCTACCTGTGATGACTGAGGCTTAGCTCAGTGCTCAGCAAAGCCAATGGTTTTTCCCCATAGGGCTCTTCCCAGCCCCATTGTCCTTATCCAGAGCCATTTTAGGGGCTTCTCTGTCCCAGGGGCGGCAGATGGCATATGCCCTTGCTCAGTTTCATGGAGTTCCTGTTGGTCCATTTCTCTAGCTTATCTGCCTCCTTCTGGATGATAGGCTGCTGTCGCCGTGGCTTTCTCAGAGCTGTTGCTCCATCCACCCAAGCTAGCTCTGGCACTGCGATCAGATAGGGGACACTCCTCTGGATTTTGGGAACCAGAGGAGTGGCTTGAGGGGGTTTTCCCTTATCACGGGAGAGACCTCGCCAAAGACAGAGGGAAAAGTCGGACTCAGTTGCAGGGCAAAGTCCAACACAGGGACATCTGAACCTTAGGGAGTCTCTCCAGCCGAGCCGCCCAGGGCAGTGAGCTCCGGGATTAAATACAGGGGAGGGACTAAGGGAGAAGACAAACCAACATCCAGAGAGGGACAAGGTGGGAGTGGAACAGGGTTGGACGGACATTCAAAGAAGCCAATGAGAACATAAAGGGGGGAACCTCCTCAGCTCCTGCCCTGTCACTAGATGTCCTTACCCAAACTCTCTAGAAGGCAGGAGGAACAATCAAATGACAAGCAGAGCCCACAGGAGGTGACTGGGAGGAATATGGAAGGATTGATAGGGAAGAGGGGCAGGGACAAACCACGGAACATAACATTTCCTAGGAGAGCAGGAAAGTACAGAACAAACCATTACAATGAAAATAAATAAAGTAAAATACAATATGAAAATTAATAACACAAAGCACAACGCAACATGCTGTCATGGAGTTGTCTCCTCACTTTAGTGTCAGCTGCACAAATAATGAGTGTGTAATCCATTACCCTTCCAGGTCACATGTTATAGGATAAAAGCATCAAGAAGGGCAGCCCCAGGACAGACAGGCCTCCCCTTCTATGGACCTATAGGTAAAACATGACCCATTAATCATGTCTCTTTGGGGCTGACCATTCAACTAGCTTTTTACCAATTGTCCATCCTTCAAGACCATGATGTTCTAAGATGGATACAAGAACATTTAGAAGACAGGTTTATGAGATATGATTTGCTCTTGGTAAATGCATACTGGTTATTTCCAGCAGCCACTTTCTCCTCCACATGCCTAGAAATATGTTTCCAAACTCAGAGATCCAGGATCCAAGCTAAATCTCTTCAACCTGCATTCCTCTGCCTTGCTTTTTCTCCTTTTGAAGACTCATAAGTCATTTACGTGTCTTTAGGCATTGCAGACACCTCCTGGTCTCCTGAACCTTCCAAGCATGATAGTTTTGGAAAGATTTGAGCCTGTTCTTTTATCTCCAAGCTGGATGCAGCATGAACTTGACAACCAATTTTTCTTTGATCCAAAGAGTATCATCCAGACTTGGCATTATGCAGTTCTGCCAAGAGCCATGCCTTTCCAAAAGCAGCAAGAGAAGGGTCATTCTTTCTTACAGATCAACATTTCTACTGACTATCAACATAACTGTGAAACATGACTTTAAAGAGTTAAGATTATAGCGAAGGGTTAGAAGAAATTTATATTGATCAAGATGTAAGTTAGATTAGTAAATGGTAGGTTAATGATTATTAGATGCCCAAGCTAGAGCTAACTGTTATATTATGAGCTTGTTTATAGAAAAAGTGGAGTAAGTGAACCGTCATAAGAACAGATTGAAACCACTAAGAACATTGGCCAGAACCTGGACTTGGTATCAATCAATTGTGAAGCAGGGGACCTTGGATCGTGCCAGAGGGTCACAGAGACCTGATGAAGACTCTCCTGACTTCATCCTTTGAGACCACTGACCCAATTTGAGACCACTGACCCAATTCAAGAGAAGAATTGCACACATATGAAGGACTAATAGCCTAATTTTAATAGAGAGCGGGGATGGGAGGTGCTGGGGTTATGCACATATATTGTATGTAAGATCTTGGAAAATAAATAGAGAGCAAAGAGCCTTGTTCAGGGTGGCCATGCCTTTCGGAGATGACTCCCGTGCCGCCCACTGGTGAATAAACATACCACTTTCTAACTTCAATTAGTTAGAAGGTGTTTGTCCGTGATTATGTCAGTTTTCAATGATTCAACTGATTCATGATTTTGCTCTTCATTTTAAGTTTTTCTTCTGCAGTGGGAATAATTTATTTCATTCAGAATAAATTGTCCAACAGAACATCAATGGGATGAATTTATGGGATTCAGTAAAAAATGCACCTCAGACACATCAGTCAAAATTTAGTTACATATATCTGTATTAGCATTGAACAAAAGAGCAACATGAATCTGCCAAGAGCAAAACTGGGTACATAAGCCTTAGCTTGGCACCAGATCAAGATGTTTTAAATGGGGCTAAAGGACAAGCTCTTCCCTAAGGAGTAAAATCAGGTTGAGAAGAGACAATTCATTCGTTACTTTAGTCACCCCAAGAACTCAAAGTGACAGTGGACAAATGATGACAAATTGAAGCACAGATGTCAACACTTCAGTTATTGCTCACAATATGGGTTCAGTGTTACACATTCTTGGCTGAATAAAGCATCTGTATTTCTGAGACTTGTTGGTCAGCGTTTGCAAGCAACTTGTCCTACGGGTATGTATATTGTTGGCTGGCAAAATGAAGTACCATATCAAATAATACATTGCAAACAAACACAGAAGAAACAAGCATTGCCTTTGTAGAAATATGATGGAAAAGCAAAAATTAAACTAAAAGTATATAAAAACCCCACAGTACCTCAGGAATGGTAAATGATAACTGTGATCTGAGAAATACACATTGGTTAATGCTAAAAAAAAAAAAAAAAAAAAAAAAAAAAAAAAAAAAAAAAGCCTTTTATTTCTTTTGCAAATTAAAATATAAATGAAGTGTCTACAAAATTAACCATTCTACTCAGCTTGGTCATGATGATTATAAAGAATACCGACTCAAGAAGCCTTTTCAATGATGTGTATGAAATAGCAGTATCACTGTAGTGGTGTGGGATTTCTTTAGGTTTTATTGTTTGTGCTGTCAATTTATGGTTCGTTCTATGTACCCCTGCTTGTTCCCCACAATGGTCTTTCCCTGTTTTTCTTCCGTCCAACAGTTATATGTCAATCCCCCACTCCCCCCTCCTCTGGGGTCTGCCTGTCATCTTGGGGCCTTCCCCTGGAGCTAGAAAATTCTTCAAAGGGCATTCAGTGATAGGTCAGATCCATCACTTATGTTTGGTTTATGAAAATATCATTCATCCGTGTGACCCCTCCCTGGTGATCCCTGATTTGCTCACCCCCTGCCTCTTCCCCTTGTTCCACCCCCAAATAAAAGCTGCTGGCAAGCAGCCTGGGGGCTCTGCCTGGGCAGTTACCTGGAGGTCAGGAGGTCCCGCACTGGGGCCCCAATGAAATCTTGTGACTCGCTCAGCAGAGTCCACCTTTCTATCTCCACCATCGTTGCCCTGCACCACCTGTGCCTACCACCGAGGTCGTGTGGGGGCCAAGATTCCACAGGATTGGATTAGCTGGCGCTGCCAGCTGTCCGTACCTTTCCACGCCACGGTGCCTGAGCTAGCCCGGGCGTGTGTGGAGACCACGCAAAAGGCACCACAACATATCACTTTTAAGCTAACCTGTCTCAGTGGTTTCCCAGAAGGTGACTAAATTCTATCTTCAGTTTTTAGGGGTGTCATTGTTCTTTAAATCAAAATTGTTAATATAAGTCATTGAATTTACTGGGTTAATGTCATCCATGGTATTGAATTAGACATGTTCTTCAAGGAATCAACTTAGCATGATTTTTTTTTCATAAAGTAAAGGCAGTTTTGAAGATCAAGTAAAATAAGAAAGAGCAGGCAGGAGCAGAAGAAAGTGGGGATAATGCTTATTGAGGATATTTTAAAGAAAGGTACAAGATGAAGAAGACAGAAAAAAAAAATATTATTCCTGAATGGACTTTGCAGTAGATACTTTACAGCAAAAAAAGAAAATAGATAAAAATTATTTAGAATGTCTTAGTTCTAGGCCAAAACATGGAAATAATCTAATCTGGTCAAAAAAATTTATATGAAAATGACAGTCTACTCAAGGCAATAAAACCCACTCCATCATCTTTTTGAGATTTTTTTATCTAAACCCAGGGGGAAAAAAAAAAAAACCAACAAATTAAAAACAAACAAACAAACAAACAAACAAACAAACAACCTATACACATATGTACACCTTAGAGCTCAGTTTATTCCTTACAAAAGTAGCTATATAATGCTATCCAGAGAATGTAGAGGATTTCTATGAGATTAATGTTTTGATAGTCGGACTAGGCTTTTAGCCCTAATTATTCAGGTACTAAACTAGCTGTCTCCCGAGTATCATGGTTTCTTTTAGAGTTTGACAAAGAGAACATGTAAAGGTCACAAAAGCAAGAAACATTGACTTGCTGTTACCAGCAAGGAAAGAAATTAATAGATACAAAATGTAGAAAATGCTATGAGAAAGTGCTGACCTCAATAGTAATATTGTCTCTTTGGCCTGTGTTTCAGTGCCCAGTATTAGCAATACCTTTTATCCTGTATACTTTTGTAGTGCTTCAGGTGTTACTGTCTCACTCATTGGCAATATCAAAGCCAAATTATTAAAATTTTAAAAGAAAAATGCTTGCTTTGAAATGGTCTTTTACTATTTAAAGGTAGAAAAGGTAATTTCAAATAAATACAGTGTTGGACCTTTTTAAGAAATATGTCTCCAAAACTTTCCCCTTCAGTCAAACAGATATTGTTGGTGCTCTCATCTAAGAAATTTAAAGTTCCTTCAGAGAAACAAAATCCTAAACTATTCACCTACAGGTGACAGTAAAACACAGTGTAAAAAATAAATCAAGGTCCTACTTCAGTTTAAAGCACAAGAATACAAAGGGAAAGACAATATTTTTGTCTTTCCAGTGTAACTGAGACTCAATGTCAAAATACAATAGGCTTTGAATGACCTGAAGAGTTGCAGTCTTCTCTCTTCTGCAGATATAATTTCAAGTTAACATATTTTTCCAGCATTTTCCAATAATGCTGGAAAGAGATAAGAGATAACTAATGTTATATCAGTAGTATCAACAAAATTGCTTAATAACACAAACAAAAAATTGTTCAGAATTATGACTATTTAAAAAATTATTAATAATAAAGATCTCATTTTATCTTCTTTTCATTGTTGAAAATCAGCTGCAATGAATAAGATCAAGATAATTCTAAATTATTACCAAACAGTGAAACCAAGGGAGAAAGATTATTTCAGCATGAGCATGTCAACAATAGATATTCAATTGTACAACAAAATATAGGAGGTGAAGAATTTGTTTGAAAGAAAAAGAGTAAAGTTTAATTTATTATTTTGAAAATTAATTTAAAAATTGAAAGAGACAAAACTCATAAAAATTATGCAAATAAAAATGGAACAAATAAAATTTTTGCTTTTCCTGAGGCTTTTTATAGAATCAGTGGACTTGCAATATTTGGTAATATTCAGCTTTCCAATTATGTGCAGTTAAATTTACAGACCTACTTATTAATTTTTAAAAGTCTGAATAATTTTGAATATTTTTTCCACTTGAGAGCAACAAAAAGCAGATATAGAATTTCTTCTAATCCTATACTCAGTGTCTATGAATAATCATTGGTAAAATGACTACAAAGTGAAAAGGAACTACAAATTTCTATCATGCTCTATGTTGTTTTGTTTGAATGAATGCTTTTGAATTTTGAATACTTGTTTGAAAACAGACTGTTATTTTTAGAACTAATACAGGAAAAGTATCATTAATTTTCAAAGACAAGACATAAATACTAACACTTAGGAAAAAAGAGTTGAAATGCAAAATTAGTTGAGTAGATCCTTAATGAATTTGAGGGCAGGCAGGCATCCAGACATCTTTCAATACATTTGCTTGATTTCCATTAATAAAAGGAAGGAAGTTTGTGGCAAAGCAGGAAATTTGGCTGGGGCCCATTACGACGTTAGAGGGGTTTTATATAATCATATATTCTGTATATGAAGTGACCTTTATTCACAGGATCTTGCAGACACCACATATGAGAAATAAATCTGCTACTTCAAAACCAAACTCCTTGACTCCATCCCATGTTGGAGTCCAGGGCATTCCTTTGGTTGCCCCGGAGGGTCAGGGACCTGGGCAGGGGGGTCTGGGACCCCAGCCCAGAGCTCAGAGAGACACTGGCTTTGATTTCAGTCCATGGGAAAAACTTCCTACACTGAGAGAAGGTTTACAGGCCACAAGAATGTGAAAAATAGTAGTTTTAGGTTCCTAGCATTGAAGTGAATGGGGACAAGATGGAGAATCTGGGGCGTTGTCTCCTTCTCCTTCTCCTTCTTCTTCCCTCACTCCATTGCTGCATTGACGTGGCACAAAGTAGTTAGTGAGGATTGGGTCAAAATAAAGATAACCTTTTTGGTAATAGTGATAGACATTGGTAAGAAATAGTAAACAAGAAATACGTAGTAATTAGTATAAAAGATAAGGACAGCCCAGCTCGGGGGGAGACGTGAGGAATCCATGCAGCTGCGAACATCTTGTCAGACTCCGAGAAAATTGTAAGATAAGAAACAATAAACGACATATGCAACGTTGAAAAATCTAAACCTGAGAACTCCGTCTCTTCCTTCAGCTCAGCTCAGAGCTGTGCAGGGGAGCAAGGACCCTGAAACCACCTCAATGTTGGGGTAAGCCCCCGACACATCCCATACAAACCCACACATGATAAGCTGTGGAAGCTGGAAGTCACTTACACACTTCCCGAGTGCTTTTTTTAATGCCACTGATCTAATTTGGTACTAATTCAGTCTTATCAAAGTAATATTTTAATCGGTCCCCCTGCGGTGCCAGTCTCCTGCTGTGAAGGCCCTTGGTGCATCGGGCTGCTGTGCACTTTTGTACCTGGGCTGCAGTGACCATATTAATCACCCACTAACATTTCAGTGAAGACTGATATTCACGCTGAGCAGAACTGGCTGCTAGGCCAGTTAAATTGTGTTAATCAAAGGCTATTAAGCCAAGTGAATGGGATCCTGAGTCAGCTAAAACTGAGCTAAATTTGTCTAGACTTTTTAATTCTGCATTCTTTAAATAACATTGGAATGCTTCTAAATTAAAACAAAAACAAACAAAAAAATCCCACAAAAACACAACTGAAAGAACCAACCAAGCAAACTCAAACCAGACAAACAAGTATACAAAGAAAAAAAAAACAAAACAAACACTTAAAAAGCACTCCAGACAGGTTTAAGTTAGCAAGTCTGCTAGAATAGAAGTACAGAAAGCTTACAGTTCCTACTTTGTCCTTACAAGGCAGACCCTTGGTGCAGGTTTGGTTTTACGTACCTATGTTACTGAACTGAACCATTCAGTATCCCGTTGTCCCGCAGCAACCTCTTTCCATCAGCTCTGAGGCTGACTTTTCTCTTCATCAAGAGATCCATCTGACGAGTCACTCCCCCCATTAAAAACACAGTGAATAAAGTTGAAATGAAAGGAAGAGGAAAACAACCCCCAAAACCGCCACCCAGAATAAGTGTATTTTAGAGATTTCAGTATTATCTATTCACTCTTAACAGGAAAAGTATATCACTTGCCATCAGGAATGAAAAACAGCCCTGCAATCCCTAGTGTGCATTCCTAGGAGTAGCAAGTATCAGAATTAGTTTGGCAGTAGGGGTGAATGTTCAGCATACCACGTTACGTCTCTTATTGAGTTGCTTCTCTATACTCTCCAACACCTTGTTTGCTTCAGGTAGAATTCAAGACTTCAACACCCAATTTTTTTCTGATTAAATTACTGGTGACTTGGCTCATTATTTTCACAAATAGCATCTTCTTCTTCCTAGAATCTAATTATAGTTTCTTTATTATTTAAAATTACCCTTTTCCTGTAGTGAAAACAAAACCCCCCACCTTATTAGAGGTAGTGTGGGTTGTGGGGGTTTTTTCAGTAGCTTTTCACTGACACAGCTCTTATTCTTCAGACCATAGTGAACACCCAAGTAATATGTGCTGTACTCTTAGCTTCACTCAAGTCATGATTACTGAAAACAGCAGCGTATGTTGAAGCAGAGTTAAAACAACTCACTTGATCAAACAATGCATTTTCTGCCTTTTTGCAAACCATAGCTGAAAGGTGGGTAAAAGACCTTTATTTGGACACACTAAATTTGTCTTGCATGCAGTTAAGGTGTCTTCCTATTTGAACAAGTCCATTGCTCCTGGAGGCACACAGTATTTTTTTACATTTCTTCTGCCTAATCTATCATAAATCATAAATTCTTATTCAAGGTATCAAAACAGTTATAACATATATTTTTAAACATCAGGTTTTACATACTTTTTTATTGACTTGTAAGAGTTTGAATAAAATATGACAATCCTCACAAGGCTAGAGAATGGCTAGCAGGATCAAATCATGCTAATACTGGTTGTCTTTAAACATGTTTCTCTTTTAAGATTCTAAGCACTATAAATACTCTACAGAGATTAAGCTACTTTTCCAGACTCAGTACCTGAGTCCACAAAGGTTGCTTTTTTCCAGTAACCATTTCAAATGGATTTAGTATTTCTAAAGCTTTCCTCCAAAAAGTCTTCAATTAAGAGCTGTGTGCTTGGGACTTTATTTGCCTATATTGTTTTATTCACTTTCTACCTCCTCCACGTAGATGTCTGCTCTTTCAGGCGCTTCCCACAGTTTCCTTAGCATTCCATCTGAAATGCAGATGGATACACTTCCCCTTTACTTCTCCATTCCCATAAAAAACTGAGACTTCACCTTGTACCCCAACATATCCTGCCATCATATGCTCCTGACAATCATGCATATGGTTACTCTGCATCTTACTTCCTTTAAATTTTTTCCCAGAGCTCAGCAATTGGACCCTCAGGGTGAAGTCGCCCCTTATGGCAATCAGATGTGAGGATATAAGAATTCCAGAAACTGCCTGATTTTTTTTTTTTTTTTTTTTTTTTTTTAACTCCCAGGGTATAACAATCCTCTTTAGAGAAAGAGACGATAACAAAAACAAACAAAAAACCCCCAGATTTGTCTGTACTGTCATTGAGACTCTGTGTCACTGTGAAGCTCTTTACCTTAGCTCCAGGGAGGTATTTTCAAGGGAATTTTTTGATCACTCCTCAATCACATGTCAATAAGTGCACTATGTCCTCGTGTAGTAAATATGTAAAATTTTGGTTAATTCATAACTAAAATATTATTTTATACTTCAGGCACATGGTCTTGAGTTTGGAAATACTGTTTTAATTCACTCATAACTGTAATTTTCAAGGTAACATACTTTACTCAATACTGAGGCCTCCCAGCTTTTCATCTGCAAATTGCACCAAATCTCTCTAACTTTTATCATAGCTCTCTAACTTTCATGCTGAGTAACTTTTATGCTGAGTTCATTAATTAAAATGTCAAAATATCAATATCAAAACATTTTATTTGTGGTGTTATTGAAGAATGTTTTTCTTATTTATTCTCTGTCTTAGGTGCAATCAAATGTAATCTGGCTTTTAGCCAGGTTCTCATCCAATTTACCTCTCTAGTGCCAAATTCTTTTATGAAACTGAGACAGAGGACAAATGCTTTAATCATTTTCCCAAAAGAAATTTATGATTTTCCTGGGTGAACTGTGTTCTCATTTTGAACCCTGTTTTCTGTATTCATCATATTGTGGATTCTTTTCTTTTTTTTTTCCCCGAAACAATTTTGATTAATTACTTAAACTTTGTTATTCACCAAACTTCATTCAAACATGAAATTATTACTTACATGATGCATTATTATATGTGACAATTTACTAAAATCTTATTCTTTCACATTACCTCATGTGACCCATCATAAATAATAAATAGATGGATAGATAAAGAAATAAATGATGAAGATGGCAATAGGAAATAGGAAAGGGAGGTGGTTAAGAAGTGTAAATAACTTGCAGAAGGGAGGAACAGAAAGGAGTGAACAGTTTGCTGACATTCAACTAAACTTTAATCATTCTGTTTCCAAAGAGGTAATTGCTATTTACAGGAGTTCTAGGTCATGATCCCATCTTGGACCCAGCTTAGAAGAAGTACCTGAACAATACAGTGCACCATGAGACCTGGGCTATGAATGAGCACATCTTCAAACTTCCTAAGGTGCACTGCATCATTAAAAATAAATCAAAGCCTGTAAAAGTTGACATATTGTAGCTGTTTTCTTCACCCCACCTGCTTTAATTTGACACATTTTCAGAGGAAAGTCACTATTCATTTCGTATCTAAACCTGTCAAAACTTTTTTTTTCCCTTCCCTTAATACCAGAAGAGTCAAGTTTCTTAGTATGGCTTGTTGAAAAGCTGTAGAGACCAGACAACTTGTTGCATGCAATGCATCAGTGGGGAAATAAATAAAGTCTATAACTGAGTAAACATTAAAGATTTCAAGTCAAAGTATAAAAAACTGAATGTTTAAAGCATTAAATTCTAAGTTAAAAAATTAAAGTAATTGATATTTAATATAAAAAAGGGCATCTAAAGCTATCAGCAGAGGAATGATTTGAGGGTTTGCATTTATTTTTTTTTCCTGTAGTTTTGTGGGTTTTTTTCCTTTTTTTCCAGGTAAAGTGCAGACTCCTTACCTCTCAACCTGTATTTCTTAGTTATGTATGCTTAATAATACTTCATATTTTCCTGAGGTAACACTATGACAGTTTTTGAAAACTTGAGGTGTCACAAAATGCCAAATATCTGAAAATAACTCCTTACCTCATTCTGATTTCAAGTAAATATTCCTCTAATAGGTAAAGAAGAATTAAGAAGCATTGAGATGTAGTTCTACCTCCTGAGGGGAAAAAAAAAAAAAGTAAATACTTTTTTGACAGGTAACTCAAATCCCCTGTATGTCAATATGGCAACAGGATACCAGTTATTTAGGAGCAGGATACCCCTGAAACTTTGATCAGCAATTCTAGGATGAACCTAGTCGACAAAAATTGTCACAAAAAAGAAGAATCAACCTTATTTTTTGTTAGAGGAAATATTAGCTTTGAAAAATGTTTACTTGAAATGCACCTAACAAGGCTTTCAAAAGGTTGTTTTCAATTGCCAAGTGTAGCTTTGCAACAGATTATGACAATGGGATCCTTACATACACTTCTAGAAAGTAGAAGAATTATTTCTTCTCAGTTTTTTTAAGTAATTTAAAAAATGAAATCACATTAGGGAAGACAGCAGATTAGCAATGAAAAAAATGCTGCCAGAGAAATCACCTTCTAGATAAAATCCTAAATAATCAGACTAATGTTAATATGGAACTGTGCCAAGTGATATTAAATTTACGTGGAAATGTCTGCTCAACCCACAACACTTTTATCTGAGAAAGAAATTTTGTAGATAAACCTGAGGAACATATAAGTTTTGTATTAATCTCAGCGTCTGTGAAATATGTTATTACTGTGTGATTTTGACTTTGGTAAAAGTCCAGTCTCAAGAAGAGACCAGCCTCCCCTGTTAGCTGATATTTTCATTGCTTTAATCAATTAAGTTATCATTGAGTCAAAGTTGCAGGGAGGAATGCAGCTACTTGGACAGCAAGGGCAAAAATCTCAGGGAGCCATGTGAAACACATCTGCTCTGCTCAGTGTGAGATCATTGCAGAAAACAGTGAACTGGAGCTATACAATTCCATGGATCTCACTTAGAAGGAAAGCTGCAGGTACTTAACCATGCATCAAGTCTCCTTTACTACACCCAAATTCTTTAAATCTCTGTGCTATGAATGAGTCAATTGCTGTGTTTACCTTTGATTTGCAACCACAGCAATTTTACAATAGGGAGCACTGATTCATAAAGGACCCCATGGCCATGCAAGGCAGTTTAATAACATGATACAAGCTCAACTGGAAGAGAGAGAGCAAGTGGTTAGGTCTGTTAAGAGATAGTCACAGCTGGCTCCTTCCTTCAACAACTTTGACAACCCACCAGCACTGTCTGGGTTGACCAACTTACAAATGAAGAAACTGACTCTAACAACACATTTTAGGAAGAACAGAAGTAGTAGACTTGGGAATTGCAGAGCTGTAACGAGTATTGAACAGCAAATTTGCTTTATTGGTTCATGCTGGAATTGAGGCTGCAGAACACGCAATTATATCAGACTCTGGTGGCCACAGTGCAGTATTATTACAGATGCTAGAAACGTCCCAGTTCCAATGGTTAGGTATGGTTAGAACTAAGATCTGGCTGATTTTAAAACTTATGCCAGCAGAGCTCCAAATAGCTCTTCTGGCAAAGCACTGATGCACTGTGTGGACTCCATCCAGTAGTGGAGAGCCATAAATATTCATGGTAGAGAGAAGATTAAGATTCTGGCTTTCCCCAAACCTATCACCCGAAATTGCCTGTGAGAAAATTAAAGACTTGACAGGAAAAAGTGCAATTAAGTATACTCAGGTGTATTTGCATGTGCTCTGAATGAATTATAGGATACAGTGATAGTGCCAATCACTGTAGAGAGAATTAGAGAGTGAATAACAGAGTAATAACATACTCATTAAAAGTACATTAAATTTATATCTCAATATTTTGTAAAACAAAGCAAAACACATAATCAAAACCACTTCTTACTGGATTTTAAAATTAAGGGTAAAGGACTCCCTTTAAATTAGAGGGAAAAATTTCTTATGGCAACACAATGGATTACAGGAATTTTATGCAAAATACTCAACACCTGCCAAGAATTTTTAAAATTAACTATGAGTTTAACAAAAATGATGAAGAAATTTTGTCCATTCCTACTCAGAAGACAAATTTGTCATAACTAATACTGATTTCAAATTACCTGAATGAAAAATTTAGAGAACTAATCTTCTAAGACTGTAAGTATAGTCTAGGGTTAGGGTTGGGATTGACAGAAGAGGGTTAAGAGAAAAGCCTAAAACTTTGTATGTTTTTTATTATTTTTATATTAATTTGATCCAAAAGTAGTCATGCTATATAATTCTTTCATTATACATACTCATTGACACTACTTTCTTAAAAAGTCAAGTATTATTCCTAAACTCAAGGAATTAATATAACAGCAAAAACCCAGAGATGTCTACTTAAACATTTAAGTCTCCTTTAATGTCATGTAGTTAAAGCAATATATTTTGGGTTTCAAATATGTTAATGCAGCTGATAATTCAAGTCATTGTACACCTGTAATTTAAGCTTCTCTCTGAAAGACACCAGTTTCTTGAAAACAAGATGAATTATTCAGAGTTCATAATGAACTCAAAACCACAAATCATGTTCCAGTGCTTTCACACTCTCAGTATGGTGGCTAAGAAGCTGGCTGTAGGTGTTAATTAATGGCTGCATTAATTGTTAATTAACAAGTGTTGAAATAGTAACAGAAATTAATGCAGAATAAATTTAGACTTTCCTTGGTTAACCACTTTAGAAGAATGACTGGCACATCTAGACAACTCGACATTAATGTCTTTTTGCTGATTCAGAATACAACCATGGCCCCTGGTCTTTTTTGGTTTGGACAGGGCAGGTTTTCACTTCATTCTCTGCTGGGAACAGAGAAGAATCAAGGCAATCCATTCCAATGCTCCAGTTCCTGTGACTAGACTGCTTAAGTCACATTAGGAGGCAGAGTTTCTGCATTGTGTTGGGAATAAGTAAGGGATGCCATGAGTCCATCCACCATGTCAAATTTTTCCTGGGTTTCTCCTTCTTGGCTCTGAGTCTGAGAATGGGTGGGGTATCAGGATTAGGACTCAGGGAGAAAATTCACCTGTATTAATGGTTCTCTTCATTACAGATTTATTTTTAGTTGCCCAAGCACAAAGTACAGCCCATATTTTGAAACAAACAAAAAACCTCCATCTTCCTGTTAAAGTGTCACTCTGTGGGTTGTACCATTCTAGCACAACAAAACCTTAGTGACTGTATGATGTCTTTATCAATATGAAATACATAGTTTCTTATCACCCAAACAAAATCTACACTTTAAAGAGACAGGAACACCTGAAGGACAATCACAAACAATATAAGTAACTGGAATTATTTATAAAGTGATGGTAGGTTATGAACACGAGAAAGTTCAATAACAAACTTGGTGTTCTGTCAAATACTAAATTGCATACTTCCAGTAACAAGGCTACCATTTATTTTACAGCCGTCTAATGCTCAGAAATTCCAAGGATGAGCACATTCTGCTTTAGAAATAATCACCAACCTTTCCTTATGTTGCAGACTTTGAGATTCTAAAGTGAATCATAAATATTTCATGCAAGTATTGCTCTGTGGCACCCATCTGGAAGAAATGTATTTTCTCCTTTGTTGATTAAAACTTTATTGACCTTACTGTCTGTCAGGTCCTGCTAAGGGGATTTTTGCCAAGCAAACTTTTAATATTGTGCTTGCCAAAATGCATCAACAGATTTTGTAAAGGGTAATCGTAAAACCATGGGGAACATTTAATATTACAGCTAAGACCATGGCATTTACATTTTAACTTTTGCTTACTTTCAGATTTTCTGTAGTTACAATGGGAAAATGAAATGCAGACAACACAAACACCCCTGCATAAAACAGTGAAATGTCATAAGCTTGGTAATTAAGGGATGTTGTAACCTTACTGACAATATTTCTGAAGTAAATATCCTTACTTAATAACTAAAAGTTTAAGGAAAATTCTTCTTAAACTATCTTATCTCCTTTTCTCTCTCTCTCTCTTTTTTTTTTTTTTTTTTTTTTTTTTTTTTTTTTTTTTTTTTTTAATTTCTGACAAAGAACAATTTTGATGAAGAGTCACAGAAAAAGAATGTTGTACAGACTGTGAGAGCTTCTGAGAGGGAGCCTAAGAACCACTCTCAGTAGGAACCATAAAGGATTGACCATTAATTTTGTCTGCTGGCAAGAGAAAGCAGAGGTTCTTGCCCGGCAAAGAACATCAGCTTCCCTCTGTAAATTCTGAAATCCCACTAAAGGGAGGGCAGTTGCAGGTGGAAGTAAAGTGTAATTTGGCTGGACACAGGAGAAGACCTTATTTTATGGGAAAATAAAAAATACTTTAAGTACTTGTCCTAAGGCTAGACATGAAATATAGGTTTTTGGAAGCTGTTATTGATTTGTATATACAAATCATGTTTGATAAAATAAGTATTTCTGCTTTAAACAAAATGTCTTCTTTCTTCCCAGCAGAAAACACTCAAAAACTGATGTTGACCTGTCCCAGACCAACTCAGCATATTTTTGACTATCACTGTTCTGCCAGCATTCTTCCCGTATATTGAATAAACGATTTTGCAGAGAGAAATGATAGTACTCTGCTGACCAAAAAACTAGCTGTGAGATACAAGGCCTTAATTATCAGTATAAGTACTGAGGTGTGTTAGTATATTACAGACAATCTTCTTTTCTTTCCCGTCCTCCTTAAAACCCCAGAGTTCTTTCAGGCTTCATCTCTTCATAAGATGTAATCTAATCCTACCAATATATCTAAAAAATTTCACTGTCTATATTATTAACTATGGTTAAAAATAGTTAGCTTCAGAACAATGGTGACCTGGAAAGACCTGATATTATCCAGCCTACCATAACTCTGTGGGATGGTTTACCATGGAGTGAAATGTAATGGAGGATTTGGAACAAACTTCTAGTCTGGTGGTGCAACAGAACTCCAGCATATGTAGTGTATACCAAAACAATCCAAAATAACAGGCTTCTTAAATAAAAAATATTTTTTTTTTCTTTCAGACAGCAAATAACCAAAGTCAAAAGAGTTCACAAACAAGTGCAAAAAGGAGTATCACTACAGGCAATATCACATGATTATTTTACTGAAATTCAGTGTTAGGATTTTATAAATGTTTTAGGTAGAGCAGACACATAGAAAGTACACCAAATGGTGTTAAAACAAGACCATATATGTTATTCTGGTAGATCAATCGGTTTCACAAAATTTAAGTAAAACTGAAGGGGAAAACAATATGACTTTGCTGAACTGTCCTTCCCAGTTAACTTCCAAAGAACCCTTAATATATATAATATATATAATAGTTCCAACTCAACAGTAGCAACTTCTAGCATTTCATATCTTCGAAGGCTCATTTATCTTCACTTATACATCTGTCAGTAATCCTTTTCTTCTAAGTGCTATCCAAACACAATACTTTTACAATGTTCAGCCACAAGGCAGAAGTTAATAACTAGACTGACAGAGAAGGAAACAGGGCTACACAATCGGGCAATGTTACCCAGCAGAACGGGGGTTCATCATATTTCTGTGCAGTAAATCCAATGACTGCAACATGGCAGAGGTAATTCAGAAGTAGTTCTGACTTACCTCAGCACAATCCAACTAGGTTTTTGGCTAATTTCTGCACTGCAGTGGTTAAAATATGCAACCCATCAATTTTAAACATAGTTTGGGATACATAGATAGATAGATAGATAGATAGATAGATAGATAGATAGATAGATAGATAGATACTCTTTCTTGCAGGCAAAGAAACAACAATGCTTTACCTATGTAAGTAAGTGTCATTCGTGAAAGAACAGAAAGAAAACTAAGCATTTGGCCTAATACATATGTCATTTAAAGTAAAATCTTCTCACTTTTAAGATAACATCATTTGGTATTCCACAAGATAGAACTTCATTTTCCAGTCTGTACCTTCTGTTTCATATTTATTTACAGTTTGGTATATTGACAATCAGGAGAAGTCCATAATTTTTCCAAACAAATCTGCCTGATGAACTTGTCCAAAGAGGAACTACAGTGAACTAGAGGTGGTAAATGTGGTAAAGCCCATAGTAAAATAGTAGGATATATTTTAGTTTAGTTAATTAACCAGGTGCTTCTGTCTTGATGCAAGTCAAAAATATGTCACCTAAGGTTTCCATTTAAAAATCACTTGCCTGTATGGAGTATGTTACCACATATGTTCAGAAAAATAGGTCACAGATATATAAATATGGAAATTAAACCAATAAAAATAATCCACTCTGCATCTACAATTTCTTACCCAAATAATGATGTGCTGACCTCTGGAGCTGATAAATCTGCTAGTAGGTGGCAAAGATCTAACAGTAGGAAAAACTATATTTGTAAGAAGAACCCATAAATTTATGGTGACAGCAAACATGAACAAAATATTTGTACATCCAGATGTGCTGCAACACCTGTTTTGGGTGACTTGTTTTGTTTTGTGCAGCAGCAGTGATTTCCTCAACTCTTACATTATATTTATACCACTGTCCTTTTATTTTCCTTAACACCGCTCCACAGCTATGATGACACAGCACTTGCTAGCACACCTGCAGCATACTTGGCTGCATCCAAATCTAGAATTGTGCCTTTCCATTATATGTCCTACACCTGGGAGATCAGATCTGGGCACAGACATTACAATCCTTGTATCAGAAATTTAAGTAACCTTCACAGGCCCAGTGCTGATTTTTCCATAGCCACCATCTGAATCCTTCTCAGAGTCTGTAAGAAAAGAGCAGTGTATTCAAAAGATTTAGTATTTGAACGACAAAACTCTGAATTATACTAGATGTTTTTCATTGCTTGCTGTAAATTCTTAGGAAGCCTTGCCTTTCTTTATAACTGCCCTCAAAAAATCTTATGTCATACTGAGCTTTAAAATGGCTGAACTGTAGTGGATTTCAAATTAATATATATGTAACTATTTGTAACATGGTAAAACATTTCTTTCAGCACTGAACTTTGTCAGCATCCCTTGTGATTCTGTTAATCTAATTCAAACACATAAACTGTTATCCTGCATTAGGAATTTATTCCAGCTAGACTGAAGAGGTTTCATTTCAGCTGCTACTTGCTTTTTATTAAAATAGAACTGCCTAAAAGCACTAACACTGGGAAAAGGAACCATGTCTGCCCAGTATGCTACAAATTTGGGGAGTTGGCACTTCAAGTGCAGATAGACAAGAATAAAAGGAGACAGTGACACAATACTGACAGCATGAAGCAAAATGGAGCCTAAGTACTACAGTTACACCACTTTTTGGTTGGTTGGTTGGTTGGTTTTGGTTTTTTTGGTTTGTTTTTTGTTGTTGTTGTTGTTGCTTTTTTGGGGGTCTATTTGGTAACAAGAATTATTTACAAGACAGAGCTGGAAGAGAAAACTCACTAGTAATCATAGAATCATAGCTTTAGGGATTTCCTGACATAGACAAGACAGGTAAGCTTGAAACACAAGGCTTTAGTATCCAGGACCCAGGATACCTTAGACTAGTATCACAGAATCACTCAGGGCAGAAGAACATCAGGAGATCTCTAGGCCAGTGCCCTGCTAAAAGCAGGGTCTGCTCTGAATGTAGACCAGTTGCTCAGGGATTATTTTATTTGGCATCAAATATCTCCCAAGACAGAGACTGCACAACCTCTCTGGATAAGATGTCCCAGTCCTTGAAGTCCTAACAGTGTTTTTCCTCCCACCTCCAAATATCCAGTTAGAGGAACATCTACAAATCGATGGACCTTGATGGCATCCACCTGAGGGTGTCAGGAGAGTTGGCTGATGTCATTGAGAGACTGCTCTCCACAGTCTCTGAGAATTTATGAAGATCAGGGGAAAACCCAGAAGGCTGGAAGCATTCTAAGGTCTCCCCCATCTACAAGAAGGGCTTATAGGATAATTCAAGATATTACGGGCCCATCAGACTTACTTCATACCCAGGACTCCTATTCCCAGCCCAAAGTGCTGTTGACCACTTTCTTGCCAGGAATACATTTGACCTATGTTCAGCTCTTTGTTCTCCAGGGCCCCGAGCAGAGCTTCTCCCCATCCAGTCAGTCAGACCCCCTTCATACTACTGTAGGAGGTTCATTCCCAATTACAGGACTTTGCATTAGTCCTTGTTGATTTTCATGTAGCTCCTTTTGTTCCATCACAATAGCCTGACTAAAGTCATCTGAACAGCAGATCTGCCTTTGAACATTATCTGTTCCATTTCCTAATTTTCTGTCACTGAAAAAATTGACCAGGGGGCATTGTACCTCCTCCTCAACACCACTGATGAAGATACCAAAGAGGATAGGCCTCAGAGTAGACCCTCTGGAAAACTCCACTTCTAAATGTCCTTCAGGTACAATATGGCCACTAACTGCTGCATTTTGAGCCCAATGAGTCAGTTTTTTACTTCTCTGGTAGCCAGTCTATCTGGAGTGCAGCAGTGCAACATCCTAACAAAGAGAGGAGAGATGCTACGGAAGACCGTGTTGAAAATTTTGCTAAAGTCAAAGTAGATGGCAACTCCTGCCATCTCCTCATCCACAAATCTAGTCATTACATAGAATGACAAAATTGTATAAACATTTATGTTGGAAGGGACCTTTTAAAGGTAATTTAGTTCACAGATTCAACTAGATCAATTTTCTAAGAGCCCTGTCCAACATGATCTCAAATGTTTCCATGGATGGGGCATCCACCACCTCTCTGGGAAACCAGTTCCAGTGCCTGGCCACCCTCACAGTAAAGTATTTCTTCCTAATATCTAATTTAAACCTACCATCCCTCCAGTTCACAGCCATTTCTCCATATCCTAACACTATATATTCTTGGAAAAAGTCCCTCTCCAACTATCCTGGTCCCTGTTAGGTACTTGAAAGGCTGCTAAGAGCCCAGAGCTTCTCTTCTCCAGGCTGATCAGTCCCAACTCTCTCAGCCTGTTGTCATAGGAGATATCCTCCAGCCTTCTGAACATCTTTGTGACCCTTCTCTGGACTCCCTGTAATGTGTCGATGCCCTTCCGAAGAGCCCAGTGTTGGAGGCAGTACTCCAGGTGGGATCTCACAAGGACTGACCAGAGGGTGAGAATCATCTCCCTCAGTGTGCTGGCCATGCTTCTTTTTCATCATCCAAGGCAGTTAGGTTGGTCAGGTCCAATTTGCTCTTGATAAATCCGTTCTGGCTGTTCTCATTCATATTCTACTTTAGTGCCTAGAAACAGTTTTGAACAGGACTTGCCTTGAGACCTGACTAATTATCCTCAATAAAGGCTGACTGGCCTGTCACGACTGTGAAAACTGGGATCGAGAGTTGGTCATGACCACTAAAACTGGGATGAAGAGTTGGAAAATGAATCATAAGGATCTCAGTAGTCTGAAAGGAACCCCATGAAGCTCTCCAAGAAGAAAATTGTGTACCTTCAGTACAATAGACAGAAGAAAGGAGCAAGAATCTTCTCAGGGAAGGACAGTAAGATAAAAATTACGAATAGATGCAAACAACCTTACCTAATCAGAATTTAGTCTTGCAATGAGAAACAAACTGGAAGAGATTTAAAAAAATCTGTTGCATTCTTAATTATTCAGTGACAGTATGACAGACAAATAAAAGCAACTAGAAATTGGCTAAAAAAAAGTCAAGGCTGGAGAAAATAAATTTATTTCTCTAGTAACATTATGAATGACATACAAGATAAGAATAGAGGGAAAAGTGTTTCATGTTGAAATATCAATAAGTAAAATGATGAAAGCCCTTTCATAAAAAAGAACATAATGAAGCATGACTATATTAAGTTGGAAGATATTCAAATTTATCCACTTAGTAAGTTAGTGCATGCAATAGCAAAATCTTTGTTTCATATTTATGCAGGTTATTTATTATAGAATTCACTTTTTGATAAGAGATGAAGCAGTATTACATTGTCAAGCATGATCGCAATTTGACTGTGATTCCCCTCTGGCACAAGCATGTCTGGAAGCAGGGGAGAGAAGATCAATATGGGATTCATGCTCCTACCAGTCAGATGATGCCTCAACAAACGTTATCTCTCCACTTATTTTTCCACATTTTTCCCACTCTCAGTGTGTGCTCATGTTATGTAGGTGTCTGGTCTGGATGAGTGGTGCTTTTTTATTTCCTCTTCAGGTTTGGTTTGGAAGGGACCTTTAGAGGTCATCTGGTTCCAACCCTCCTGCTACAGGCATAGATACCTTCCACAAGATCAGATTGCTCAAAGTACAATCCAGCTTGGCCTTGATCACTTCCAATCATGGAGGATCCACAATAGATATATTTATTAATGGCCTTAGTAAAAATGACTGTCTTCATCTTTCTTTCAAGCCCCCTTTAGATACTGAAAGGCCACAATAAGGTCCCTCAGGAGCATTTTCCATGCTTAACAATTCCAACTGTGTCAGCCTGTCTCAGTACCATAATAAAAAAACCAAACAATTTAAACAAATGGAAAATCAACATCATCTTCTGAGATCTTCAGAGTTAAAAGCCATTTCATTTTGAAAATATGGAGTCTCATCTGCCTAGTGTATTTAAAATACATCTATTTAATATAAGTATTTCTTAGCAAATTTCATGCTATATTTTCAATAACATTTATTTCATTTAAAAGATTTAAGTACCTATGGCTGAACTTTCAAGTGTTACAATAGCTGAAATTGAAATAAATACAATAAGAGACTAAAATTCAACAAAATTTAATACCTGATGTACCTTAATAAAACATTCCAATAGAACCATTGCCTTATTCTCAGCTGATTCCCCAACACACATTTTAATTTCAACATCTTGAAGTTAATACATTCTGCTGGCTTATGGTTGATTTGCTGTCATTTTAAAATAGGATCTGTGAAGTCTTATGGGAAAATTCAGAAATAATTCTGAATTCTGAATCTTATGTTTTAATTTTTATTGTATTTGTTAAATTTACACTTACAATCCCCAGTAGGGAAGTACATATTTTAATAAAAAATATAATTTTGGAGCATTTTGTGATATTTTGTTACTTTCTGCACGTACCACTAAAAAGAAGAAAGTTAATGTCACTATGGAAGTGTTTAATTTTCTTTCAAAAATGTTATAGGAACATCCACCAGGAAAGTTTTATGCACACTGGCCAAAGGTATGTGAAAGAAAAGAGGCCAATACCACATTTTGGGGAAATGGGATGGGGAGGGACAAATTATGCCTTTCATCAAACTCTTGCCTCTTTCTATGAGTCTAGCAGTGAGACTGCTTAACTCACTTTGACTGCAGAAAAATACCTTGATATACGGTACCTTCTCAGCATTGCTTAAGACTTTCCAGGGCCATTAGGAGCTCTGTAGGTATAAAAGTACCTCAGTGTGAAGATCTCCTAGTCACACTAAAGGATCACATATAAAACTATTCCACTATTGATGCAGACGGTCTTGGGTGGAAAAACCCACAATTCAGGTTGACGTTTAGCCTGTATGAAAACTGACTTCATAGTTAAAAGCTGTGAGGTAAGTGCATTCATAAAAAACTCCTTCATATTCCCAAAAGCCCTTTCTGTATCACACAGATATAACATGAAGGGTGGAATTAAGGCACCTGAAACTTCAGGGAACCAGAGGCAGCAGACACGACACATGATGTGTTGCCATAAACCTGAGCCCAGGAGTAAGAGCTGGAGGCCATCTGGAGCTCAAAAGGTAACTCTACTGGTACATGCACAGATATCTCCTCTCCTGTCACAGAATTGTTTGGGTTGGAAGAGACTTTAAGATCACCTAGGTCCAATGCTCCTTGCTTGGACAGGGATGCCACCTACTAGATCAGCTTGTTCAAGGCATCCTGGCCTTCAAGATTGCCAGAGATGGGTCATCCAAAACATTCCTGGGCAATCAGTTCCAGTGCCTCACTACCCTCTGCATAAAGGATTTCTTCCTCAGATCTAATCTAAATCTCTAGGCTTTTTTGTTTAAAACTATGCCCCTGTGTCCCATCTCTATCTGCCATTTAACAAGTTGCTCTCTATGACTGGGAGAGTTTGGAAAGAAATTTAGGACCCTTTAGTTTTTAAGGACACATCTAAATAAAACCTTTGTTTAGGGTGAAACTGACACTGGAATCTGAAATGTCCTTTAGCAAAGACTGTATAGATTCAGCATCTCTTAAATCCTTCTGAAGACCATGCACTCCTTGCTTCTTTCAGTTGATCCAGCTATTTGCTTTATTCCTGGAGGCCAGTTTCTTCATCTCTGGACTCACAGTGGGAAATTCTCATCTTCTTTCTTCTGTGAAACTGTTATCTAGTACTAAACTGAAAGGAAATTAATTCCTCTTCCTAGTTCTACCACATGATATGGCAGCTACAAAGAATAAATAAGTAGAGAAAAATCACCTGTGGTGGTTCCACTGTGGGTTCCTGAGCTTAGAAAGAAATGTCTGAATATCCTTCATTAGACCTTTGCCGCTCGAATATATATTTTTCTTAGCACTACATCTATATATAACATTCATGGAACTGCTATATTTGTTTCTCCTTGTGATAAGAATTTCTTCTTTACATTTGGTATTTACATAACTACTATAAAGTAATCCTATATGTTTATTGGAAATTTCTTTGTCCTGGTCAGAAGCTAAAGGAAAAATAATAAAGAGAAAAAAAAAAAAAAATAATAATAAAAACCAAAAGAAAAAAGAGAGAGGCTGGAGTAGTGCTCAACAGGAAAAGTTTTACACATTAAAGCACAGCTGTGATTTTTACTGCAGATTCACAATTCATTGTAGTCTTAGGACATCATAAAACTATTTTACCTTTTTTGAGCCCAGTGGTTAGTCTCTGTTGAAAGACCGGGTTACTTCAGTCTGAATTCTGCTCTGAAAACAGGTTTAATAAGTGGTTGCACTTTTGTGTGTTTTGAGATACAGATTTGGGTGATTAAGCCTTGACATTGAGTACAGCAGCACTGGGTCAGAAACAGATCCACCTGCCAACATATCCTGTCTCTGAGAGCACATATCTCAGGGGGAAAAAAGAAAAGGGCAGAGATTCTGTGACACTGAACCCCTACATTTCCTCTGAGATAACAATAATGTGTGCCTTGAGGACTTTTGAGTCACAGGTTTTATCCTTGTGTTTATCAGCACTTAATGAATGTTTCTCCACAGATTTCAGTAATTTATTTTTAACTCATCTAAACTTTTACTGTTCATATTATTCCACATCAGAAACTCATACCATTTAATAAGACCTGTGGGAAAAATATGTACCTATTTATTATTTTTTGACTTAAATCTCCTTAAAATTTCATTTGTCTCTGCCTTGTTTCTGTATTCAAGAAAACAAATGAAAAAATATTCTTCTATTCACTCACTGCCATGGTGCTCATTATCTATTTCTTCTCCAGACAAAAATCTCCAAATCTGTTTCACTTTTTCTCTTGCAGAAACAATTTCACCCTATTTATCATCCTTGTTGCCCTTTTCTTTACCTTTTCCATATCTAATATTTTATTATTATAAACAGAACTGCAAATAACATTCAAGATGTGAAGACAACATGGATTTATACAGCAGAATAATTATACTTTCTGCTTTCTTCTCAATTCTTTTCCCAGTTCTCAAAACTATATTTATTTTTCTGACCACCACTAAACATTGAGCTGATGTTTTCAGGGTGTGATTATATAATGACTCAAAGATCTCTTTCCTGAATAGTAATAACTAATTTAAAGTTCCTCACTGTATATGTAGAGATGGATTGTTTTTCCAACCAGCACTACTTTGCATTTGTCAAAATTGAATCTCACCCTTTTATCACCAGTCAATCAGTTTAACAAAATGTACCCAGTGTTCTTCATTCAGATTCCTTCCTCAATATTTTGCATAAATTGAGCATTATCATCAAACCTTGTCACCTCACTCTCCACTTCTCTTTCCAGACCAGACCAGCTGTGCCCTGGCACAAACCTCTATGGGTACCTACCAGTTACTTTCAGCCATTTTAAAAACAGTCTGAAAAGGGTTCTCTTGATCCAATTAGCTACCGATGGAAGGATGTTCTCTTTTATCAAATGAGCATTTGTGTGTATTTTCTTATGCCCAGATATTTTGGTAACCATATGAAGCTGGTTCAATCCCTAACATCTTGCATGCCTGCTGCTCTTTAGTTATCCCACAATAACCACTACAGTTGGTATCTGGAATCCACAATAAATGCAAGCCAGCTTGCTCCCTCTGAAAAATGAAATTGGAATTGGAAACCAGAAGAGTCTGCTTCAAACTTTATACCCTACAGGCAACACAGGTTCACTCACCTCTGCTTCAGTCAAGACCCTCTCTCAGCAGTGCTGGAAATGGATCTCACGTTCACTTGACCACTGTCCTGTGTAGATGAACATGTCACCAGTGAAGTGCTGCTATTCGAGCAGCCTGCACAGCACATTCTGCAAGTCAGAAGGATGCTAAGACAGGGACAGACAAAATAGGATCACAGTAGAAGACAGTGGTTTTCCCTACATGAACTAGTCATAGACCAAGAAGATCATCCACCGACAGCTCAAGAGGACGGATATAATCTTGGTGCTAACAGCTGCCAACGTGAGGCTTAATGGAGTTTGATATTCTAGCACCTGCACACAGAGGTGTGCAGTTCAAACCAGGAGGCTAGTGTTGCTTGCTTGAAATGCCTGATCTGTACTGAGCTACACCAAGAAGGCAAGCAGATATTTTTATAAAACCTCCAGGTTCTCAGCCTGAGTCTACGTGTGAAGCTTGTGGAAAAGTTTAGATTGCTAAGTGTCCTCATAATCATCTACATTAATATGATGCTAGTGAAAGGTGAAGAAGGAAAGACAGACTTCCAGAGCTAAGGAAATACACAGGTCAGTTAGTATTTGGCATGGAGGTAAGTGCTAGAAGAATTAGAGTGGTACATTAAAATATATATTATAATTTGTTTAGCAGTACAAAAGCAGCATTCTTTCCCTCAGTACTTCTGGATCCAGAGTGATAACTAATTGTGATCAAGCACAATAAATGATTGCGCACTTCTTCAGCCCACACCCAATTATTCTCGGTTCAATTTCATCGCCATAAGGTAAAGGCCTGGTAGCTGTAACTGCTCATCACCAATGTCAGCATTGACAAGTGAATGAAGATAATCTCATTCCCATTCTATGCCATAACACTGTACTAAATTCAGTCACTGATTACTGTGGCAATTTTTTTCCCCCGGTGCTCTGTTTCACTGCCAGTTTATTCTGTTGGCAGCTAGGCAACCCTGGCTTTCCTCTAGACTCTTCCTAACTTTCATTTCACACTTCAGGCTGTTTGCATAGGAAATTGAACATATCCTATGATAGTACACAGATACTAAAATTGGGTGGAGGGTAATCTCTTTTCATGAACCAAAATATCTGTGTGAAACGTTCTTTAAACCTACAATTCAGTTCTTCATTCAGGAAAAAAACCAAACCAAACCAAACCAAACAAACAAAAAAAAAACCCACCCCACCCCACCCCCCCCCCCCCCCCCCCCCCAAAACCCACAAAAAACACAAACACAACCAAAAGCCAAAAGCACAGATAACTTTCAAAGGTAGCCTGTACTAATAGCTGTGTTTACACAGGTAGCAAGAGATAATTTATGAGATATCAGGAGGGCATGGTGGAATTCAAGTTTCTAATTTGGGCATAGTTCATGCAGATTGCAATCAATTTCAGTAATCATTAGAGCAGGTGATCTCACAACTGATACTTCAACCTATAGTCAGAAGTACCAGCTGCTCCTTTCTTTGTCCTTTAGATACAACTTCTGTTTCCAGTGCTGCACTTAGAGACCTTTTGTATACTGCTTTCAGTACTGAGTTTTTTAAATCTAGGATCTGTTTTAGAGCAGTGAGCATAGGAAAATAGTCTTCTGCACCATGAGTTTATTAGTAATATATATAGATTATCTTCACTATGTTAAAAAAAAAAAAAAAATTAAATATCTTGGTTTTCTGCAACAAGATAGTGGTCCATTAAATTTTCATTTTTTTACCATTGATCAGAAACATTATTTGCAAGGTGGGTCTTTGTTTCACACACATGAGCTCGTATATGTATATCCCCACCATTTGCAACAGAAAAAGTGTAATAGAATAAAGAGTTTTAATCTCCCCTCACTTCCCAAAAAGCAGTTATGTATAGGCAGGAATTCAACTAGTACATCTATGTGAGGCAGTGTTTACACCTAGATAGTGTCACACACTGTATAGGAGAAAAGCATACTAAAAATACTTAACTTTTACTTTTCCTCCACAGTCAACTCATGGCTCCATTTGAGCTTGAAAACTTACTTTTGAGACCAGACACATTCAGCAAACTGAGGATTTTGCAATCAGCACTCTTTTGATACATACACCAGTATCACGGAACAAAATAGAGTCTACACTACCAAAAAAATAGTTTCAGGCAGGTGAAAGATAGCAAATGTGTCATTAAGGTTATCAGTACCCAGTAAAGCATCACTTATTAGAGACTAATAAGTAGCTCACCTGCAAAGATCCTGGTAATAAGCACTGCCATAACTCTGCCCAGATGAGCATGCCCCCAGTAAATTATTTGCTGCTGGCTTCACACACTTTGACATTGATTCAGACTATCAGAGATGAATTCCACTACCAGTCTGGGAAGCTAAGGAAGCTGGAAAGCAACAGGAGCTACATATACATCAACTGGATTCTATCAGAGCAGGGGGAAATCTGCATGAAATCAGTTCAGTACAGCTTTGCAGGGAAGCTTTCTGTAGAAAACTAGTAGTGAAATAATCCTGATTTTTTTTTTTTTTTTTTCCACCAGGAGAAATGCATTAAGAGCATAAGGTAGATATGCAGAGGATTTTCTCTCTTTTATCAAATATCTCATTTAAATTCTAGAGCACAGCAGACATTCATTAAAATTCAGTTGTTGCCAGGTATTTCAGTGGCAGAAATGTGACAGCTGACAACAGGGATACTGTTAGTGAGGTGGTCGAAGCTACACTGAAGATTCTTCCTCTCAGAAACACAGTTTGATCAGAGTTTTTTTTCTTTTTCCTCCCAATCCCCATTGCACCGAGTGTTGCAAAAAGCAGATTTGTGATTAGACTGGACAGCCTTTCAAGCTAGGACTCCCTGCATATTCAGATCACTCTGGAACAAAAGCCATGATAAGCACAAAAAGATCCACAGGACTACTCAGTAACAGAAAAGACACAGACAATAGTACCATGAGCACACAGCTGGTAAACAAAGTAGCAAGAGAGACTGAGAGAAGAAAGAGCCAAGGAAGTGTATATACCAGTAGTGAGCCCTGACAGAGCCCTTCCATCTTATTTCTCTTACTCCATAGCCATTATCTGCCTCTTTGTCTGTCTGGTTTCTATCTCTGTTCTCCCAGAAGTCAGATTCCTGCGACCAATTAGGCTCATTAGGATATCCTGCAAGGCTCTGACTTTGCCCAATTAAACCAGTTGCCTGATTGCAGACAAAAATTGCAGGTGACTCTCCCTGTCTGAAGTCTCTGCTAAGACTGCAAAATGATCTATCTGTATCTAGAATAGAGAGTATTAACTGCTTAGGTGCTAGGTAGGCATGGCACGGACTCAGAACACAATCTTTTCAGAAGAAATTTCTTAATGTCTATATGACTACTCTTAACTGGGGTTGTTTATTCTTATGTTTAGTCCCCCAATGAAAAGTAAACCACAAGTTCTTTTTACCACCTATTACATAAACATAATAAATAAATTAATGAATACATAAATAAATAAGGAATGACAACATTGATGGTTGCCTTCTCTGACAGATAACTACACCAGCCCTTAATCTGAGCACTGCTAATAACATGTAAATTATTCTAATTTTAATTGATGAAAATCAAGCTTCATTCAAAATATATTACAGAAGGAAACAAATGTAAATAATCTTAAATAGTGATCTTCTGCAAGTAAATTAAAAATCAGGGATAGGAAAATGTGCATTAAAACTGGTATGTTACTTTCTAAGTTCATTTAAATGAGCATATATTTCGTCATCCCTCTCAAAATAAAGGCATACAAAAACTGCTGGAGATTATCACTAAAATTTAATGATGAAAATTTTAACATCACAGGTTCACAATAAACCTGGAGTTTTTTAATGGAAAAGCTTTGACAAGGAAAACTATGAATGACAGCTTTCAGCATTACTGTTCTGAAACATTTTGCACCTTTGTCATTTTTTTCTTCTCAGTGCAAAATTCATAACGTCAAAGAGAACAAACATAAGACATGATTAGACAAAATGACTGTGCTTAAACTGCAGAAATAGACATGCTTTGAATTATAATTTCTTTCATTTCTCAAGTAGAATTCTTGTTATTATCTGAAAATGGAAAAGATTAAGTTACTTTTAAGGAAATAAAACTCATCATCCATATTATTCATGTTTAGACATTCTTGAAGTCTTTGATGAAATTTATCTTTATTGCTTTTATTCTGTCATTTCATAAATACCAAATCTATTGGAGAATAAGAAAACAACAGAATATGAAACTAAAATTTAGAGGAAATGTTTCTAAATCAGAATTTCATGGCAACAACAATTTCATGTGCAGGCAAGCTCTGATCCTATGCTTACTAAAATCTTGAAAGGGAAGAACTTTAAAAAGCTCTTAAGGGAATCTCCGCATCTTACTTTATTTGGTATTTCCAGTGTCAATTTAATGTTTTGTTTTCCTTGATGGGAATTTCAAATTCTAAATCTATTGAAAATACACAAGTGTGGTTAGCTCAGGCTCCAAGCTGAGATAGAACTTATCCCATAATATGGGCCAATCTGCAAAATATTTGTCCAGATTTGGAGTTGTTTTTTTGTCAAAACTCTGAAGTTATTATATCAGATTTTAACAAGATGTTCTAATTTCCATGTCTCATGTCACAAACCTAGGACAGAGGATTTTTTATAGCAAAAAAATAGCTCATATTCAGATCATTAATTTTATATGCAATAAGATGTTATTGGTTTGTGTATTGTTTAATTCTTATCACTGAATGGAGTGTGGAAGGAACATATCATCTGAAGAAGGGGATATTTATTCATTTTCCATATTTAATACAGAGGATTTTTATCTCACAGAAAGAGTCATACATCTCTGTCTGGTTGGTTTATTTTTTTCAGACATAAACATTTAAGTATCTGTTCATTAGGTCTTTCAAACTTTGTAGTCCTAGAGTGCTGAGTAGCTACTATGTGCTCTCACTAGCCGTGTGTTAATTCCGGGCTAATTTAACAGCTCCTGAAAGCTGGCTGGGGCTTCCATGTCACAACCATTCTGTGTATAGGAAAAGTGTTTTACTCCTCAACATCCTGGAAATTTGTGTTGTGAATTTCATGCTATTTATTTTAATCCCTTTCTTTCAGGTTTTCCAAAATACTTTCCTTAGAACATTTATCTTTGATGTGTCAGGGAACAATTTTATGAATAGTATTTCTCTATTAGTGCCAAGAAAGAATGACAGTATTTAACAAGAACTGCTCCTGTATTTAATCAGACTACCTTATAGCACAATATAGCAAAACTCTTTTCATATCACCTCTTTCTCCTGGTGTCAACTTCTTATCTATATTTGATTATCTCAGTCTAATATTTACATATCCTCCTTCCAGAAAGCAGGGTAATAAGGAGCACCCTGGGATTTTCTTCCTTACTCTGCTCTTGTGAAACCACACCTGGAGCACTGTGTCCAGCTCTATAACTCACAGCCTGAGCAAGACAGTGACCTAAGAAATAAGGTCCAGAAGGAGGGCCATGAAAATGGTCAGGGGACTGGAACACCTGTTCTGGAGAATACTCCTGAGAGACCTTATTGTGGCCTTTCAGTAGCTAAAGGGGGCTTGAAAGAAACATGAAGAAAATAATTTTTTCTAAGGCCATTAATAAATATATCTATTGTGGATCCTCCATGATTGGAAGTGGTCAAGGCCAGGCTGGATTGTACTTTGAGCAATCTGATCTTGTGGAAGGTATCTATGCCTGTGGCAGGTGGGTTGGAACCAGATGACCTCTAAAGGTCCCTTCCAACCTAAACCATTCTATGGTTCCATGATTCTATATTCTCTTTTCCATCATGCAATAGACATTAGACCAAGCTCCCTTTTCACAAAAGCATCAAGCTATTATAATGAATATCTATCAGAAAAAAAATCTCTCAGGGCTTTCTAGTTATTCAAGCTGCTTGAGAGGCATGAAGAGTTTGTGAGGTCAAAATAAAACACACACAAAAATTTATCATTATTCAACTCAGAAAATTTATCTTGAAGTATAAAAGGTATGTGCTCTGGGTTTTACTTTTTAACTGTTCATGCATTTTATATTTGTTATTGAAATCAGAGCAAACAGTAACAACAATAACAACAAAATCCTAATTGAGGGAAAATTAACACATAAGTGGGAAATAAAAAAATTCAAACTAAAACTATCTGAGTTCCTGGCATTCACGGAAGGGGAAGGAAGGAACGGATGACTCAGTCGGAAGCAAGGAAGGGAACTAGGCACGGCAAGGACTGAAGACGGTACCGGATGTAAGGCCTCCGATCTCATGCCTCCTCTTCCTTCCTTCCGTCCTTCCCTTCCTTTCTTTCTTTTCTTTCTCTTCTTTCTCTTCTTTCTCTTCTTTCTTTCTTTCTTTCTTTCTTTCTTTCTTTCTTTCTTTCTTTCTTTCTTTCTTTCTTTCTTTCTTTCTTTCTTTCTTTCTTTCTTTCTTTCTTTCTGTCTTTCTTTCTTTCTTTCTTTCTTTCTTTCTTTCTTTCTTTCTTTCTTTCTTCCCTATTAATGTTGCCCTCCTCTCTACATATATGAAAGATCAAATCCAAAGCATGTTCAATATTACTATCAGTAACAATATATGTTAGAAAATCTTCAGCTTTCTAGATAAACATTATAAAAAATACACAAGTAAAAATCAGAACCAACTGTACAGCTGGGTGATTTCTTCCCTGCCTGTATTTGGAAAGAAAAAAAGTGATTACTGCTCAATTACCATCAACTGCTGGGTTCAGAAGAAAACCTCAGTATCTGCATTGAATGCACCTGCCCATAGCTCAGACTTGGATAAGCATATTCTGAAGCAGAATGAGAAATCAGAGTATTTCCTATTGCCAAAAAAGCAGAATTTAGTGACCCTTGTAAGGTGCCTGATCCTCTCTAGATCCTGTGGAGAAGAACTTAAAGGCATCTAGTGCTGGGGCTTACATTCCAGCAAGAGACCAAGAGCTTAAAAATTAGGAGCTATGGCACCTTACATGAAGATAATCATCTTCTGTTAGATTTAACTGTGGACAAAATCTGAAAGGTCAAACCATAAAATACGCACTAATTCTCAGGCTATTTTTGCCATCAGTGTGAAAATTATTGTTTTCAACCTCTATGCTTTTTTAAAATCTATGTATCAGTAATATAATTCAATTTTTATAATAGAGGAAACCATAGGGAAGAACTAGAAAAATATCCATATATTACTAGAATCATAATCCTTTTACAATGTGCCTGGAAAATTCTAAATGACTAGTCTTTTGCGATTAACAGTGAAGTCAAGCCTGAGTCCTCTGAGTACAAGAAGAAATTAATATAAGGGACACAAATAGTTCTGATTAATTTCTTAAGGTTTTGTTGTCTTTTTGTGCCAGAAGTCTTAAAAATTATTTCATTTTTTAAGGATTTTCTTTTACTTATTCCCCAGTGTTCACTTGGACGTATTTTTCTGTACACATATGCTATGAATAGAACTTCACCAAAAACTCAAACATCTCTGTCAACATATTGATGAGCATAAGTCATAATGCATGTCTGAGAAGCACTTATCAACACTGGGGATATACCAAATCTTTAGCAAGTTAACTAATTCATAATATAATAATGTTCCTTTTTATGGAGTAAAATATTATTAAGGTAAGGAAAATGTTTCTGTCATCAAGGATTATTCAAGCTTGGTCTCAAGTCTCGCTACATTGATAGTAGCATTACTGTCAATGTTATTTTTAAAATAAATTGTTCCTGTTCTTTACCTTGGTTACTAGAAAAAAATTCTATTGCTGCAAGCTGTCTGTAATGAATGAAACAAACTAGTGTGCTTAGATAATCTTAGGCAAAAAAAAATAATATACTTATACATACTACTTTTGTCAGGCTTTTTGCACCTAACACTCTCCCAAACCATGGTGCTTTTAGCCGTCTGTCCACAGAAACATGTGGAAACTCTATATTAGACTTCCAGGCTTGTCATTTTTTATGTAATTTGATATATCAAGTACAATGCTGGTTGAAGCTAAACTTGTCTATAAAAGATGAGGTTGGTGGGCATAACTCCATTTTACAAAACTCTGCTCAAGACCTCAATTAGTGTTGAATAAACAGCTATAATAGAAATGCAAATTACAACAAACAAGTTCTGTTCACATTAGCCTAAAGCAATCTGATCATTTGGGCTTTTAGCCATATTTTCAGCTCCTGCTGGCTGTTTAGGCTAGGATTTCAGCTCCAGCATGAGAGAAGCACTCCATGCAGCCTCTCTGCTGCCATCCACCCTGGGAAGGATGGCTTACAGGATCAGTGTGGCAGTAGTTGATGTCAGTCACCTTGACATTTGATATACTGTATGGCTAACTCCACGTTCTGGGGGATTTGACAAATATTACAATGTCAGGAGCTTTGAGGAGCCTCCTGATGCTGTTTACAGTATGTTAGAGGAGGCAGATGTTAGCACTGCCCTATGTCATGACTTCTGTCTACCCATGTCTTGATGTCAGTTTATTTCTGCCTGAAATATTCCAGCACATCCTCATTATCTTCTCACAAATAGAGGACCTGGTTCTGAAAGCTGCTGAGTGTCCTCAATTTCTAAAGTTCAGTTTCAGTCAGGTTCAGAAAATACTAAACTTTTCTAGGATACCTGGATTCAGCTAGCCAGTGCAATTCTCTATCCATAATAACCTATGTTGACAGATGCCATAAATTTGGTTAGGAAATCCTGGCCAGACAACACTGTTCAACAGATATGCTGACAATGTACAGAAGATTTTTACAGATATATTAATTCAAAATGCAGGATTCAGTAAACAAATAAATTAAACCATTCAGCTATTCTGAAATTTATGCAAAAGGCATAAATGATGTGTTGTGCACTTGGAAATTAAATAGATGTCTACACTGTTTTCAAGTCTGATTGTGCTAATTTTGGACAAGATTTCTTTACTGTTAGAGAAAGAAACTGTATTAACTAAAAGTAGCAGAGCCCAGCCTCTCAGCCCCTTCATTGGGTTTTATTTTACATCAGTGAACGAATTTATAAAAATTCTTCTGCTAAAATGGCAAATATAGCCGTACTAACATCCTTTGTAGGCAAAGAGGTATTTAAAACCCCTTTATTACAATGAAGGTAAAACTTATTAAAAATTTTGTTGTAAAACAATAAAATAAATGAGGGTTCCCCATTATAATGTGTTAGGAAACCTATGCATATTTTCCTCTGTGAATGCTAGTTTTTCACATTTCAACAATTTAGATTAAAAGTCTATCTACTTGGTCTTCTAATATCCAGCTGATGGTGGTCATTAAAAGAAGGAAAAAAGATTTTTTATTTTGATTTCACACAATATCAGTATCTGAAAAACTTCAAAAATATCAACTGTTTTGCTTAAGAATCATCAGCTGAACTATTGTGGAATTTTAAGATTTTTTTTTTTTAAAGAATAAAAACCAATAAAACTAACAATTTGTGGTAAAATCTGAATATAGCTCTATACTATAACATCTTATAACATCCATCTGCTAGGTCTGTTTTAAGACCCAAAATCTCAATTCTCTAAAATAAAATAAGGGGCAGAAACCTATCTATCTTGGGTTCACTTGGGGAAAAAAAAAAAAAAAAAAAAAAAATCCAAATATGATTACTATTATATACATATATTATTACTATTGTTTTATTTATTTCATCTCAGCTGCATAGTATCTGTACTTTAAGCATTTTTAAATGTTATTAGAATTTCTTTTGCTTACTCCAACCTATCAGTCTGAATCTGACGTTCTCACTCATGACAATACCTAAACCACTACTTCTGCCACTGAGCTCTTTGGTAATACCAATTTTTAAAATATAGTGCCACTATCATGTAAAGACATTTAATTTTCTTTATTCAAGAAAATTTTGCTTGATCCTGGAATGAATAAATCCTTCATTGTAGGCAGAGCCTTTTGGTTTATATAGTTGCATACATGAACTGCCTTACTGCTTCGATGTTTAAAGGACAAGACATGCTGGAATATGGTTTACTGTTGATGTGAATGCTTTTATGGCAAAGAATCATGGAACATCTTGAGTTGGAAGTTGGAAGGATCAAGTCCACCTACTGACCCAGTACTGGACAACCCCAAAAATAACACCACTGATGGCATGCTGGTGGCAGGACACAATGAGGAAACAGAAGAGCTCTGCCTAATGCTCTAAAATTTAAGTAATGATTCTTCTGTAAGACAAATGCATGTAGCAGGTCTTTTTTCCCTTATACTCTGTTATTAAAAAAAACAAGTCTATCACTAAGATTTCAGTGCTAATTTGGAGGCAAAAAACCTGGAGGTTTGAAAGAATAATACAGTAATATTAATTTTGCTACATGGAATGAAAGTGAAAAAGCTATCACTTTCTTTTGTTTTTTTTTTTTTTTAAATTCATTCTGTAAATTAAACAATTAGCATTTAGCCTACTGGTGTTCAGTTTAATTTCTATTTCTGCATCTATTAATTAATGGGTTATTTTTTTAAAAGAACTTATGTGACATCTATTTTCATACTTTGTCATTCATATTTTGATTTGAAGGCAGCTTTGTTAATCTGATATTTTTAGGTATTTTTGTGGTAAAATTATAGCAAATATTTCCAAGTAATGCTTTATTCCCTCCTATTATTTTGGAGTTTTCTTCATGGTCAATTTACTGTAGAGCTCATTGTCTGCAACACGGTAGAACTAAACTATCCATTTTCATTCTGTCCTATTACTCTGCTTGTCCAAAACAGCAGAAAAGATGGCTCCCATGACTTGTTTTTCTGCCTACAGAAGAAAACTTGGGAAACATGAAACTCTTCTTAGAAGAAGATATATTTTGCAATTTTCCCAAGCCAGGAACACAGATTACAGTTTTGGAGAATAAAAGAGCAGCTTTTTCCTGATGGGAAGAATTTTTTTCTCGCCTGCAAAAAGTAGTGGGGATGCAAAGTCCAGTGTTGAAGAGATGCACCCTGGCCATGCACCATGCCTTGAACAGCGCAAGATTTTGGACATCTGGACATAGTTGATACAGCTGCGAGGCTGAGGAACACTCAGGACAGTTACCTGTCAGCTAAGTCACTCTGATCTCAAATATGTTGAAGTTAATACTGTGGCATGCTGAAATGTGAATACATGAGATTTCTGATATGGGAAATCATTGTAAAGAAAATAAGTGCGAACAATGCAGGAATAAGATCACATATAAAATGCAATGATAACCTAACTGATTTTCTGTAGTGTCAATCTTTTCCTGTGACTTTGCTGGAAATTTATTTACTTTGCTGGAAATATTTAAGACATGGAATATTTTATTGTGGTTGACCACAGACTAGGAAATTGCTTTAGCAAATAACTTATCTATTACTAAAGTGCAGGGGGAAATAGAATTATGTAAATAAGTTTCCCTCCAAATTTTATCTCAAATATAAGAAGGGAAAAGTTGATAAAATATATTGGCACAAATCATCAGTAATGTTTACATTTGAAGTTGAACTTCCAAAACACCATCTACCTAAACATCCAGGGTGCTGCATAAGAACAGCATTATTAGTAGCAGTGTTATTAGTATCATCAGTATTATTAGCTACTAACAGATGAAAGCAAAGGGAAAAAGGTATATCAAGCAAGCTCGAAGAATTAATGTAGAAGGTGAAAATTTTTAGAGGAGCAAAATGGGGGGGAAAAGCTATTTAAATTAGTGAGATTACACAGGCAAATATAAAAAGTTTTAGGCCAAATAATAATACCTCTTTTTTTGGAGAGAAAGGCCTCTGCCTGAAATTGCACTGCTCGTGCTTTAAAGAACTTGTCCCCCAAAATGCTACTTTTAGAGTATGATCAGCAAATGGATGGAGGTTACCAGCCTGAGAGGAGAGTCACAGTTAAAAGGACCTTGGTAAAATGAGGTCCTTTTAAAAGTTAAAAAAATAGAGACTAATAGATGACCAGTCAGCTCAAATTTTATAAATGAGTTCAGTAGGAGAACTGTTAGGCTCTACTCTGGTTTAAATGGTTTGATGTGGTTTCTGCAAAACCTAGTCTAGCACAATATAAATAGAGCTGTTCAAAAAATCCTGATGAGAATGCAGTTTTAGACTGTATTTGCACTGAAGCATTAGCTTCTTAGCCCTTTTATACTTGTCTCCATCACTAATGGAATACATTTAGTGGTTTGACTCACTTTGGACAGATGTATCTACCTTGTATCTGTGAAACCCGAATAGATGTTGAGCCCACAGCCGATGAAAGGGAGGCCACACACAATCTCTACCCTGTCTGACACAATTGGTAGTGGTTATTATGTGGGAAAAGAGAACGCAAAGCTCTTGAAAGGTGTGGGAAATTTTCAGGTGAAAATATGAGATTTTATTCTAAAGACTTTTTTAATAATTAAATAGACCTGTATTTATATATTACATTAAAAAATCATATATATGCCAAACTCTTTCTTGGTTTAAGTAAAAATCTTTCCGAGGTTTCTCTTTGGAATGTTTTAAAATTAAATACATTCCAACTGCAGTCAAGAAAGTGAAGAAATTAATTCAAAAATGAAATCTTTCATTCTACACCCAAATATTTTTATTCCATTTCTTTCAGTTCATCTGCCATATTAAGAAATCAACTATTTACACAGAAATATTCAGGTCACTTCAGACTTTGTCTAGAACTCCTAAATAAATCAATCCATAGAAATGGACATTTTCATGTGAGCATGTTCAAACTCCTCCATTTGTGTCAATTTGTTCAGATGCTTGCCCTCTTTATGTAGCCTAGATCAGCAGCACCCAGACTTAAAAACCCTCAGGAAAATATACACTGGTCCCATCCTCAGGACTGACGTGCTCCGGCAGAGCGACGAGACAAAAGTGGGACTGTTGGGTAAAAGACCGTCGAGCAACTGATCCAGCTCACTGCCATTTCCAACCTGCATCTGAGGAGTCCTGGGCTAGCAGAGCAGCCTGTCTGTATTTTCCCAATTGTAGCAGCTGTCTTCTGCCCTTGTAGATTCTTACATAAAGACAGACATTTAAGTATGTGAATATGTTCTTCCCAAATGCACTTGCAGTCATTTCACTGCTGCCAAGTACAGGAGAACATGTCAGCTCACACCACTGGGAAGCAGCAGCAAGAATACTTCTGCAAGACTTATATGACTCCTCTAACAAGAAGTGTGGATTTTGTACCTCATGCATGGCAGGAATCTTCAAAAATGTAAAATGACTTGTATCTTTTTAGTGGAGCAAATAATGTCAGTTAAGGAACAGATTTCTGTGCATGAAGTTACAGAGAAAATTGTGGACAAAATATTGGCTCCAATGTGTATATGTAATATAATTATTTAAAAATAGGGCACTAATGAGTTTATTCACAGAAAGCAAGACTTGTTTACAATGGTAGACCAAGAGAGACAAATAAATTATTCGATGCAGAGCTCTTTTACTGGCTTCACTACCAGCTCTTCCCCACAGGCGTGTACCTTTCTCCAAAGGAAATGAGCTGCACACTGCTAACGAGGCTCATCAGCATTCCTGCCAACATTGCTGACTCCAGGCTCACCAATCCTTATTAACAGAGCTCTAGGGCAGGTTGGCACCTCAGCTCAATCATGTGTGGGGTCACTTCACCATGCCACAGCACCATAATAAAGTCACAAATTGGAACAACATCTTTTAAGCATACTCTAAAGCCTTTATTTAAATGCCTTTTAATGTAAATTCACTGCTCATAAAAGTGAAAGAATTACTGTTCTGGCAGCCTCTGGGCATCGTTTGGGAAGATGAAGTGCAGGCGTATCTGCATAACTGCAAGTGCACTGTCTCTGGCTGTGGCCTTGTAACCCCAGCTCCAGTCTCTTCATCAGAATTAGACAAAGTTGTGCAAATGCTTTATGGACATGGCCAAATGTTCATTGTGGTCCAAACCGTGTTTTCCACTTGTGTCCTAATTATAGTTTAGATTTACTGTGTGTCCGGTGAGCTGCCTGGTGAGTCATAGAAGTGCCAGTGGGAAGAACTGGAGAGAGATGAGGATGTTGTGAGGAAATAGCTCCCGAGAAGTGCAAGGTGGTCTCAGTCAAACTCCTGATCCATCAGTCACTATTGAAACACGATGCCCTAGAAAGAGCACAAGTGTGCTGATGACTCAGTAGCTTCACAGTGTGGACTCTTCCCTGCCAAATGCTTAATCAGTTTAACACAAAATCAGTTTCCCTTCTTTTCCTGCCACTTCAGCTGCCTCCCACTTGCTCATTTCATAGCAATTAGGACT
This sequence comes from Hirundo rustica, assembly GCF_015227805.2. NCBI lineage: Eukaryota > Metazoa > Chordata > Aves > Passeriformes > Hirundinidae > Hirundo > Hirundo rustica. The sequence goes on from NC_053450.1 coordinate 58,138,242, forward strand.
CAGTCTAGTGGCATATAACCTCAGCAGCTACTAATGAAGTACAAAGAAAGAAAAAGAAGACGGGCAAGACAGAGAGAGAGGGAGAACCAATAAATATATGCAAAAGGCAATATATTTTTCAGTCATGCCTGATTTCTGTACATCACTCATTTGTCCACAGACTGGACACTATCACAGACAGCCCTAGTGTTATCTCAGCATTTATTACCATGAAGTAGCAACACTAAAATTGGCAAGCAGGAAGCAAAGCAGTTCACTTATCTAAGATCTATCTTCTGTTACACTGGACTTTAAAAAATGTACAATAGAGAAGCTGGACCCATATGGGACAAGTTGACAGTTTAGGCACTTTTCTGGGAACCCTCATGAAAACACTGCTGCAGCAGCTCCAGCCAGTTTTTCAAACTTATGAGACAAGTGTCCCTCTTGGCAGACTGAGAAGGAAGTTGGCAGTTAGGAGATCTAATGAGAAGTCTTGATAATAAAGGACCAGTATATCACATCAAAGGTGAGGAGTTGTCACCAAAATAAAAATCTGTCTAGATAGATCCAAAGGAGAAGGACCACTTGTTCATCTCCAAATCAGGTAATGGAGTTGAGTATTACTTTAACAGTGAAAACAGCCAAAAGCCAAAAAGGGTTGCCAGAGAGATCCTGCTAAAAAAATTTAGTCACACCATAATAACCTAATCTTTGCATTTCTCATAGAGATGGATGGGATAAATGCTAACCAACATAAAAGTTAATAAGCTAACAATAATTGCAAATAAAAGCAAGAAATATATTTAATTTAGATTTTATATAATTATTTATTTTAAGTAATACATAACAACCTATATTAATGACCTGTATTCATCATACATAAAAATAGAAACAATTGGTGAAACTATAACATTGAGAGAAGGGAAAAAAACCCAAACAAACATAAAACCCAATGAAAGTTAGATAATCTAGAACTTAAAAATAAAATTTAGGCACAAAAATTAACCTACAAAGCTATGCCCAATGCCATGCTCAAATATTGCAGGTCTCTGAGGCTTCAGCTGGTACATACTGGCCTCACATGAAATATTGCTTGGAGGCTTAACTTTCACACAGCGCACAAATCTGTCCATGGGGCTGCCCCCAGTAGGCAGTGAAGATGTACTCCTAGGGGGCTGGGAGGCACCGTGCCTTGCTCCCACTTCCCACAAAAAAAAGATGCTAGTTACATGTTAGTTATGAAAACTTGATTTCTGTCCTGCATAATCTGGCTTATCATATGAATAAAATCCAGCTGGAACTGAATGGAAAGAGCTTCCAAGTGATAGATGACAAGGAATGAAAAGCAAGGGCAAGAAGGGTGAATCACTGTTACTTAATCAACATGTAAATTTTATCTTCCAGCATTCTTTAATGCCACCTTGGCTTAATTTATTTTATTTTATTTTTTAAATTAGATCTCATTATTTCAGTACTACATAGAACAGGCACTTGTGCCTATTAGGCCAACATATAAATTGTTTCTATCTTCACTGCATCAATAATGTTCCTGAAGATGTGCATATAATCACATTTTTAATGGTCTTCTCCCCTCACCAGTGTACCAGACAACTTAATAGCTCTCAGTTTTTCTTTAAGAAACCCCTTTTTAGCTTGCCTTGAAAATCTAGATGAAACTAGAAAACCATGCACAAGGTCTTGAGGCAAGAAAGACAGGCTAAATTATATTGCTCAAGAAGCAGTGCTGTATTTAATGTAGGCAACTAAAAGGAAAAAAAAAAAAAAAGATTGAACAAGAGAAATTAAATAGTCTAACAATACAAATAAAAAAAAAAATAATTTCCTTGCTAGACCTTGTATTATTGTTGTTGTTACCAGTAGTAACAGTAGAAAATCTCATTACTTTTTATGCTTGCACTGTGACCTAAAATTATCAAATTAAAAATTCATCCAGCTTTTTAAATTCAGAATTCATGCATGCACTTTCAAAGAATGATGGAGATTTTGACAACTGAGTTGGACATTCTGCCTAAGATACAATAATGCACTTTAGGTATTCAGATGCACAGTCAATACTACCCAAATAAATCCTGAAAATGTTTTCAGAAAGAAAAATGGAATCCATGCTACAATGGAAATAACTGTCTCCACATGTCTTTGAGGGTTTCTTGAAACTTTGTTATTGAATATATTCTAGGTCTAAAAAGCTTTGCTTTCTCAGTAAAGTTGGTGATTCTTTTCATGCATTTGCCTAGAGCCAAAACCAATTGGGGTGCAAGGTCTCCCCTGGTAATGTTCCTCAGACTGCATTCTGGAAACATGAAAGCAGCAGATTGCTAAGCAAAGACTTTCAGTCTATGATCTCTTTGCAGATGACTCTTCCCTTCCCATTCGCTGGTGGAAGGTGCTAGACCTGCCAAAATGTCTGTTGTCTTAACAAGACATCCAACACTTGTTTTAATGTCCAGTGAACTTCTCCAAGACTGATCATGGTGCCCTTAAAATTTTGTTGGCATGGGATGTAATTACAGAAAATAGCAAATGTGATAATGATGTCCTAGAACTAAAGAGATAAAAAATACTTCTTAAAAAACAAAAATTAAAAAGAACTATGAAAACAATAATAATGCAAGATTTTTTTTTTTTTTTTTTAATATTATATGTTTCTTTGCTGGTACAGGTTTGCTCAAACAGCTAAACTATCTATAACTTAGTCTTATTTACCATGGCATTTGCCACTGCTGAAATTCAAAAAAAGACAGTAGAATTAGAGATGTTCTCTTCACATTTTAATCAAGAATATTCTGCTCAATGATAGTACTAAGACATATCATGTAAGACTAGTTTATGGTTGATTTTACACTCCTTTATTTAGTTAGGAAATGTAGGTCTAAGCTGCTATTCTGTTTCTTCTTGTTTCTTACTCAATTTTCATGCTTGGCAAAGCAATGTCACAAAGCAATGTCTGTATACAAGGTTGTGACAGAAATTGGCTCAGCAAGTTTAGAAGACAGAATCCTCCTTATTTCTCATTTGTTGTCATAGATTGTAAGCTGCAAGGCCTCTTTCTTTGCTGTTCAGATAAAATCTAGATCACAGACTGTGCTATATAAGTATACATAGCTCTATATATATTAAAAAAATACATATATAAAATGAGTCAATGGATAAATAAGGCACTGGAAATAAATAAACATGTGGATTTTTTCTGATTGAAATTTTCCTGCTGAAGATATTTGACTTATCCTGGCACTCAAGATCTGAATTCAGTGTTGTGCTATATTAGAAGGTGTATAGGGAAATACAAGTGGAGGGATAAATTTTTATAGGGAAATACAAGTGGAGGGATAAATTTTTTGCCTAGTTATTTTTATACATCAATGTAAGATGTCCACGAAACACTCAGAAGCATTAGTGAGCTTATGAATATATCTGTGGGCACCCTGAGAAGACAGAGGTTGGTTGTAACTGTGATTCAGCCAGCAACATTCAGTAACAAAAATATTTTACTACATTTTTGTGCAAAAATCAAAATTACTGTGATAAGGCCTCTCTCCCAGAAATGCCGTATTTGCACCGGCACAATGTTTGATCACAGTCACTATTCTCTTACAACATTTCCTTTCTCACCATCCTTCTGCACTCTGCAGTGAAAGCAGGATTTTCTTGTTTTCATTTTAAAACCTGCGACTGCCTTTTTTCTGATGAGGTTGTATGAAACAACATATTCTTTCCTAATAAGTGCTTTAGCCTCTTCCATTAGACCATTTCTTCCACTTAGCACCATAAAATGAAGGAGTGTGTGTCTATATAGGTCCGTTCATAGGGTATGTATATGCGAATTGAACGTTCTTTAGAAAGGGGTGATTTTGTGTCTTATGGACTCAAGAAAACATGTTTTGCATCCTGGTTTACTTGATCTCTCATCCCAAATTTCACTTCAAATTTGTAGTTTAGATGCAAAATGTTTAACACACCTTTGATTATTCACACCATATTTAAAGCAAACCAACCAGAGAGAACAAGGATCACGAAAAAGAAATTTATAATACCTTTCTTCTTCCTCTCTTTCCATCTTTCTTCCATGGAATATTGTCCTTCTAACTTACTTTTTTTTCTCATAAGAAAACCTGTCCTTTTTCAGATCTTTCTTCTCTGCTTATGATATTCTCTTACTTCCCTGGTGCACTCAGAACCCTTCGAGAAATGTCGACAGATTTACTTTTCTGACATTCCAGTTCTTTGATCCTCATGACAAATAAAGAACAACTCAAAACTCGGAAGAGAGGAAGAGTGAAAATCAGAGAGTAAACATACTTTTTCACTTTCCTTTTTTCTTCAAAAATACAACAGGGATGGGTATGAATGCAATTGAATGTAACTTCATCCATAATCAATATGTATATGTACGGATATATGTTAAAAAAAAAAGTTTTAGAGGATGGATGCTTCTTTTTCTACATTCCTTTAAAGATATTTTGCTTGAATAGCTTAAAAATATGCTTATTGTAGGAACCTGTCACCCTAGAAAGCAGTATGAAAACCAAAAGGAGAAGAATGAGAATGACAACCGTCATACTCAGATGGGGAGATAGATGACAATAACACAACTAGCAAACATTCTTTTCTTCTTCTTTTTTTTTTTTTTCCCTTGGTTTTTTGGGTTTTTTTTGTGTGTGAAATGACACAAACAGTAATTTGTCTCAATATCAGTGTGGTATAAACCTGTCTACATAGAAGAGGTTCTAAAGGCAGACTGAAATTCTCTCTTGTTGGAATTTTACAGAGAAATTAATTATTTAGTATACATTCATGACAGGTACTTTAGTATTTTACACAACCACTGCAAAGAAACTAAATATTGTGTATACTTCCCGTCAGTGTTGAAAACGTTGTTTGACTATTAATGAGTATGTTTCAGAAGAGTTTTGAAATACGAATTCTGTTAAGCTAACTGTTGTCTTTTAATGTACACCAAGAAAAAGATTAAAAGAGAGACATTTTATGTTCTGAAAAAAGTAAAACTTCTATAAATTTTATATTTTCTTGAATTGAAATATATTTGTCTCCTGTAAAATCTTTTAAAAAGTTGTTAGGTATGACAGCTAAAACTTTCTAATTGTTACAGGAGAAGTTTTACATGAAACATTGCTAAGGACTATGCAAAAGATTAATAACATTTTGAAGCAAATTTAGAGTTTCACAAAACTACTAGAAAGATTTTTTTAAGGATAGACATGCAAACTGGACACAGAGGGAATTGCTGGGTGCACCACAACACAGGGCTATTCATGTGTGTGATTTGGAGCCATAATTGATTGGCCTGCCTGAAAATGTAAATTACAGGTCACCATGGCATACAGAGGTTAGAGTATATTAGAATAGGAACAAAATCCAGAACAAACAAAACACATAGTAATAAATAAGCTGTCTTGAATCAAAATCAACCCCAGTGCTCAAGGTCACCTAGAATCACTTGCTCAAGACCACATCCAGCTTTTGGGTACCTCCAAGGTGGAGGACCCTGAAGCCCTCACAGTAAAAATGTGTTTCTTGATGTGCCATTGGAGGCCCTGTGTTTCCATGTGTTGCCCATTGCCAGTATTCCTGTCACTGGGCACAAATGGAAACAGTTTGGTTCTGACTTCTTTACACTCTCCTTTCAGATATGCATATACTGAGCACTCTCTCTTCCCCAGCCTAAAAAGTCCCAGGTCTCTCAATCTTTCCTTATAAGAGAGTTGCTGCAGTCCCTTCTTTGTGATGGTTTGTTGGATATGGCATATTCATGTGTCTCTTTTACTGAAGAGCCCAGAACTGGACAGAGTATGTCAGGTGTGGCCTCACCAGTGCTGAGTAGAGGGTAAGAATAATCTCCATCAGCCTGCTGACCATGTTTCTCTTGGTGCAGCTCAGGACAGCATTACAGTTCCTTAACACAAGAAAGAATACATTGCTGGCTCACATTCAACTAATGTCCACCAGGTCTCCCAGGTCCTTTTTCTTGATGCTTTCCAGCATTTACTGGTTCCTGTTACTCCTTTTCTCCATCCTGGTGAGGTCCCTCTGGACAGCAGCAAAACCCTTCGGTGTATCAGCCATCACTCTCAGTTTTGGGTCATCATCACAAGATGAACAATGACATTTCAAAGCCAAAAGTTCACAAGTACATGAACTATGAAGGCCAGTCTGGAGCCTGCTAACACTGAACTAAGAATTCTGGAAACCAGATGCTGTGAAAAGACTGTCCACACAACTTCTTTAACTAGAGAGGGACACACAAAAGACATAGGGAATCTTATGTTATATACCAGGATATGTGCCTGATAATTGCTGGCTTTGTTAAAAGAGAATGTTTGATAATTGTCCAGAAATATTTGATAATATGATGCAGCAAATAGCTAACTAACTAACTAAATAACTAAATAACTAAATAAATAAATAAATCTGGCTCCTACAGTTTTTTCATGAGACTTTCTTTCTTTTCCTGGTAATTTATTAAATTTAAAATATTTTAAAACCTTAATTTAAGAAGTTTTCCACTTTGGTTTTCATTTGGAGTTTTGGGGTGTTTTTAATTTTTATCTTGGCACTCTTTTTTGTAAGTCTTTTGTTCTGCCTGATGAATAAATAGAGCAAAATTTCATATCTAATGTTTTCATGTAATCAATGTTTTATGCAGTGGTTAATTATATATTGCAAAATATAAGTGTGTTCACACTGCAATACCATTTTGATTTTGTGAGTAATTTATATGCAAGACTGAGCAAAATAAGAAGGAAACAAAGGTACAACTTAGCAGAGGCACTGACATAAAAGAAAGGGTTTTCTTAATAAAATTCTATCTTTATCTATGCATTGGTATTATAAATACAACAAACACACTGACTGAGAATGTGTAAGAGGCTAAATAGAGACTAGTGGCACACACTTTTTTCAGATATTAAGTCATTTGAGAAAAAGGGAAAAAAAGAACACTCCAGTGAAATTCTAGCTAATTAGAAGCATGTTGGTTTTTGACACTGTCTTCAATGAAAAAGGATTTAATCTTTCCTGTTCTTTGAAATAAAAATAAAGAGAGCACTATCAAAAGGAAAGGTAAATCGATATGTAAAACTAATCTCAACAATCTCAGTAACAAGGATTTTTCTAAATGTCTTTGCTTTTAAAACTATTAAATGTATAGATTACTTTGTCTTAACTGACACCTTATTAAAAAAACTGCTTATGTCCTTATTTTATGGGATTTTTTTAAATAACATGATACTGGAGGTCATGCAATCCTTGGATTGGGTAAGTATTGTCGCAGTATTTGGCAAGGTTTCTTTGCCTTACAAAGTCAACTAATTCAGAAACTGTTAAATATTGCATAAGTTTTTTTCATGTTTGAGATGAATAAGATATTGAAACCAAACAAAGGTATGGTTGTTAATTACAAAGCATCTCATTCTTGCAAGTTGTCATTTCCTTTCTGTAGCTAAGAGAATGTCTTAAAAGGATAACAGAAACATACTTGATTAATTTGTTTACAGTCAAGCAGTGAAGCATACACCAGGAGTCATGCTTTGACTAGGTACACTGTAAAGGACACAGAGCAACCAGACTGACGTGTTAATGGCTTATGAATGGCTAAGACGAATAAAAATATTTTTGGTACATGAATATGTTGTCTTCATACCTGTATTTATGTATGTAATTAAATATATGTAATTTGAAGGGAAATTAGTGCAAGACATTCTCTGTGGGGTTTTTTTTTGGTTTTTTTGTTTTGTTTTGTTTTTTTGTTTTTCTTTTTAATGGACGCTGGTTTCTGCTACTTTTTGTCATTATTTGCTTTTTATTTTTTGATGAGACTCTAGTATGCTTCACAAAAAAATAGCTCTTCAACAACTACTCATGATTCTCAAAGATTGCTAGGATGGCAGAGGAACACACATCAAACTATAACCCAGAAAAAGTAAGAAAAGCTTTATACAGGCAGGATGTGAACATAAAAGTATTTTCTCCAGGAGTTAGGAAAAACGCCACTGAATCTGTTCCTAAAATGAAGAAGAGAGTGAAATGATTCCAAAGTAAAATAGGAATTAAAAAAAAAAAAAAAAAAAAAAAAAAAAAAAAAAAAAAAAAAAAAAAAGATAAAATGATAAGACAAAGCGAAACCAGGCAGGAGTAAATCTATGTGGTAGACTCAAAGGTATCTCTGGATTTGTCAGCATCACTGCCTGGTGAGCTTATGCAGAAACTTGCCTCTGGCTTTGTCAGATACCGCAGCTGGAAGAATATCTTCCACTTTTTGATTTTAATGTCCTTCAAGTGCCATCTGAATGAGGGTTGAGAGTCAGCGTGATGCTTTAAGTTTTAGCTTTCATATTTTCCAGATTCTGTACGATATTGGTATATAATTCTGAACTTCATATAAAGTGTTAGCCAGTTCTCACAGGGTAGTTAGACAAAACAATCCTTTTCCAGCCTGAGTACCAGGGACACCGTTTCAGCTTCAGGCTTAAAAAAAGTAAAAACAACAGTGAAATGAGGAGAGTAAACTGGGAGGATGGGACTTCACAACCTGAAGCTGTAATTGGACAGTTGACCCCAATAAGTAAACGGACCAAAACTTATAAAAGTGTGAAAACTCGTGACCCGTCATCCATTTTGGAAGGAGCCATGGCTAGGCTCTTGTACTTCCCAAGGTGTATCTTTTGAAGGCCTTTCAATAAATAACTACTTTTTTCCTTTAAATCCATCTAGCCTCTGTTCCAGGTAGCCTCTCAAGGCATCAAGTGGAATAAACCAAATAGTGTTTTCCTACAATTATTTGTAGCAAAAATGTTCAGATATATGTTAAAGTACAACTGTCAGAAAAATATTCTTGACTTATCAAAATTAGATATTGTTTACATACTAATATACTTTTTGGAAAACACAGAAAGTCCCTGATATAGTACTTAGTTCATTCAGCAGATTACACTGTTTACTTTTGCATATTTCCAAAGATTTAAACATAATCTCAATTGTTTGTGCATCAGAAAAGTACATAAAGAGAAAAAAATGTCTGAAATAATAAAATGTCCGATGAAGCTGGACAGTTATATGATTCTCTAATGGATCACAAACTCTATATGTTCTACTGTGAAGGCAAAGGATAGGAAAAATGCCATTCCATCTCGATCACAACTGCTGAATTTCAGCTGTGTGTTATTGATTCTCATATTAGTTACAACACTCTTGCCCTGATCATCGTGGTGCCTTTGTACCTTTGGATGAATGCCACCGGAGGTCCACTTTGAATAAAATAATCAGTGGTTCAGTGGATTTACCAAATCCATATTATTAAAACCACGGAGTAACTGACACTGAAAAAAAGGATTCAAATTAATCACAAACCACACAATTGTACACCAGTGAGCTCTACTTGGTTTATTGACTTAGAAATGACCGGAAATTGTACCATCAGTGAAACGTGAAAGTACACAGCCTGCTTTTGTTTAAGCCTCTCTGTCAGGAAGGCAGGAGATTTTACTGCAATACTGAATCCAGTAAAAAGGATCTGAATATATGCTGATCAAATAATACAGATGTGCTTTAACAAACACAATATATGCTCTTGCTTTATATGTAAATATTTTACATTAATATTTAAATGAAAACTGTAGGTTTCCGTGGCTGGTCCATGGAACAGGTTACATTGTCTTGATGGGTAATTTCAGGATGACCAATATTCCCACTGATTTCCAGTACTAAAATTCTTCCAAAGATATTTCTAAAGACAGGGTTAAGAACCAAGTCACAAATAAAATCAAATTATAATGTAGCAGTCTCTGTTAAAAGTTCCATATGGAATGCTCTTTTGAACAACTGAAGCCTACTAAAATTTTAGGAACTTTAAGTCTTAAAGCCAGTTCAAGATTTAAATAAACTCAAACACAACTCTTTGGGAAAAAAAATTATTTTGGGGACCTATCTGACTTAGTGCTTTGAAATTCTTTTTTATACACAGACATAAATTGTATATATACATGCATATATATACATGCAAATCATTGTTTGGGAGAATGGATAACTCTAATATTGAATTATTACAAAGAATTCTGGATCATCCCAACAGATTAAAGATTATTTTACTTACAGATTTTTTTTTTTTTTTTTTCAATTGACTATTTAAGGGTAAAATGTTCTTAGTTCACTTATCAGTTAAAATTTTCGGCACAAATGATTACTTAGAGTTAGGGAAATTCTTGCTAGCAAAGAAAAACATTTTATTGTGAAAGCTGCATTCAAATTGTAAGTATTGATTCAGAAAAGGAGAGAACAGAATAGCATTGTTCAATGGAAAGGACCTGCAACAAATCTCTGTTTCAATAGATATTGAAACAGATATCTCCATAGATATCTCCACCTCATACCTGACCAAGAGTTAAAGAATGTTCTTAAGGTCATTGTCCAAATGCCTCTTAAACACTGACAGGCTTGGGACACTCCTCCTCTCTAGGAAGCCTGTCCCAGCATTCCACCATGCTCTTAATAAAGAAATGCCTCCTCATGTAAAGCCTGAATATTCCCTGGCACAGCTTTAACACATTCCCATGTGTCATGTAAAAAGACAAGAAGGAGAAAAGTGCATCTGTAAAGATGAACCTCCTTTTCTCCAAAGCAGAGAAACCCAAAGCCCCCAGTGATTCCTCATAGGACATTCCTCCAAGCCCTTTCACCAACCTTGTTGCTGGTGTTGCTTCATTTTCCTTGGAAAAATGCTGAAAGGAAAATAAATTGGTTTTGAGTTGCAAAGTTTTGGGGGGTTATGGGCTTTTCCTGCTTCTCTTGGCAGATCAGCTTAAACAGTAAGTAATCCAACAAGACAAGACTCAGCACCTAAGCAGCATTCTCTGTTTAATATGCTCTGTGACTTTTTGTCAGGACTCTGTGGGTTAATTCTTTTCTATATGAAATAAGAAGTATATAATTATAATGTTTCCACTGCCTATTGATGTAGCTCAGAGGTTCAACTACTATATCAAGACAGTTTATTAGGTTCATTAAGATCTCAGCTTGTACAGAACTCATTTTATGAATAAGTGCACTGTGAGTAATGAATATCCATTTGTTACATTAGCAACATTCCTAAAACTTTTTTTTTTTTTTAATGTTCAGCCATTATACAAACTCTTACACTTAAAATGAGAGCTAAGTACTTTCACTGTATTAAAATAGTAAACATTGAAACAGAAATTGATTTTCCTTACTTACATTAATTCTCTAAAGGAGAAGCATACTCCTGTCATGGGAGCCGTGTCACTATTGTGCATATACACCTCTTGTTCACAAACACTTGATAAAAAACCCCCAATATGAAGCCCTACTTGCTTTTTGAGGTTGTTTTTATCAAGATATTTTCAGGGGTATAAAGACTAGAAATGGAGCTGTGTGAAGCAGGGAAAATCAAGTTTGTATTTAGTTTTACTGTACATCCAGGAGTAGAAAGTACTGTTCAAGTTGGTGCTCTTTTCTAAATAAATATTAAATGAATAGGAAGACATGACCTTAAAATAAATGTCAAGAGATCATAGTCTTGTAAATCTAATGATGGAACATATCATTCACAGTGAAAATACTGATTTTATGTATGCTTTTTGCTAAATCTCAATTTAATTTTTATTAATTACATGGATATTACTAATGTTTAATCACTTGGGTTGTGGAAAAGATCATATTTACAGCCCTCTGAGAGCACCTAGAAACTTAAAATGTAGCAAATTTTGTATTTCAAATCAATTGCAAGCTGTACTGCATAACCTAAGATTGCACAAAGATTGTAAGATTGTTACTAAGAGGAAGCCAAATCTTAGTGAGAATCTTTGTAATGCACAAAAATTTGTGCCCTTTTCCCCCAAATAGATAAATAGATCTAAATTAAGCCTTCTACCCAGGAAGTCTACACAATGTTTTGTTGTGTCTTTGCAGTAACAGTAAAACTTGTCTGAAATGATTTTTTTTTTTTTTTTTTTTTTTTTTTAAGATTTTGAGAGCTGGTTCTTCTGCTGGTGTTTCAGTAAGAGCAGTAAAAAAACTGCTGTGGGTCAGACTAGAGGTCCATTTATCCCAGTACATCATCTGTGAAAGTGGCAAAAAACAAATGTCTTGAAGAAAAGAGCGATGTGGGGCAGATGTATAAGCAGAAGTATTTCTATTCCACTTAAAAAAAAAAAAATAATAATAATAATAATTGTGTCAGCTTAAATAATTTACTGGAAAGACTCTCCATCTGAAAGGAAGAAGCGACAAAGAAGGAAAAGTTCCACAAACTTCTTTTCATGCCAGCCTACTCCTTAAGCTCCTACTACTTAGAACTACCTAGTTCAATCTCTCACTAGGAAAAAGGGAAGATGAAGTGCTTCAAGTCACCTGTTGGCTACCTCCAACCATCAGCATTAAAGGACAAGGCAGCAGGAATCTAGACACTGGTTGTTTGAATAACACTTAGGTTTAGACACAGCTTCATTGACAAATACGTCTATAGAGTATACAGGAGAGCTAAACACGGTGTTTCATGTTTCCAGTCATGATGTCTCACATTATGGCCTTTGTTTCGAGGTGCTCTAGTGCTATTCACTGTGTAAGTTAGACTTATACTTTAGTCATATTTTGCAGTTAATTGCTTTTTATGGTTAGAGATCTTTCCAGAAGTTGGGAGTCCAACAACCCCTGAATATCCACCAGAGTAGATACTAGAAGAAGGAAAACTTTTTTTTTTTAATAGACTTTACACCTAAACAACAGGATGTCAGTAATGAAAATGTCAACAGCTGTTACTTTGTGTAACATAGCTTTGTAACATTTTAATTACAGTCTCAAGGCTGCAAAATGACCCCCTGACAATATTCAGAAGCAATGTTTTCACATGCCAGTTTTTGTGTTACTAGAATACATTTCACTTGAAGTGCATCTGTAATATGATCAAGACATCTTTTTACCTAACTAAGAAGCCGGGTTAGATCCAAAATGTCAGTTTATAGTCAAAGAAAGATTAAAAGAGATGGCTGAACACCTCCAGGAATAACATTTTCAGTAACAGCATCAATTTAATCCAGAATGTAGACTTGTAAGTGAGATTGCTTAAGAAAACTTCCCTTCTTCATTAGTTCTGCAACACTAAAAGGAGCCTTTTCAGAGTTGGACAATTTGACATCATGAGAGACTGTCTTGATTTTGGATGGCATATAGCTAATTTTCCCAGGTAACTTGTACAATGCTGTATTTTGGATTTAATATGGGAATAATGTTGATAACACACTTATATTTTAGTTGTTAAGCAGTGCTTACTTAAAGGACTTGTCAGTCCCATGCTCTGCCAATGAGCAGATGCACAAGAAGCTGTGGGGAGGCATTATGAGGGCAGCAGACCCGAACTGCCCAGAGGGATATTCCACACCACAGAACACCATGCCTAGCATATAAACTGGGGGAGATGACTGGAAGGCACTGATGTCTGTTTGGGGATGGGCTGGGCATGGGTCAGCAGGTAGTGAAAACAATTCTATTTTTCTATTTTCTTGGGTCTTATTCCTCTTTCTCTCCTTTTCATAACCATAACAAAAAAAAATTAAAAGTAGTTGTTGTAGTAGTAGTATTAGCAGCAGTAGTAGTATATTTTCACTGGTTTCAACTATTTAACCTCAAGCTCTGAGACTTCTCTTTTCTTTCCAATTCTCCTCCTGACCATAGGGTGGGAAGAAGGGAAGATGGCTGGGGAGAAATTGGCTGCATGGTATGTGGTTGCCATCTGGGGCTAAACCACTATAGACTCTGTCTTTGTTGTCAACAAAACAAAGGTGTTGGTAGCAGTAACAGTTCCATTCAAAAGCTGGAAAGAGAAATAATCCTTTGTACAACTTGACTTATTTCTAGCAGATAGGACACTTTTTACAATAAAGTTTCTAATAAGCTCTGGTTATAAAGACAAGATCCCTAAATTATTCCAGTGTTGCTACATTATGTGAGCTTTTGTGAGATGTTTACAGCTCTGTAGCTGAATTCTCACAGTCTGTACTGTAAACAATCGTGTTTTCTACATTCCTTTCCAATGAAAGTCAACTGATCGACTTCTACCTTGGCCAGTGGGATGTAGAGGTGGTAACCTTGTTCTCCAATCCCTGGTCATTGTTCAGAACCTATATAAGTGAGGTTTTTGTAAATAATAGAAGTTCTTCAGCCTTCTTCTTAGAGTCAGAGAATGTGAGTATCATTTTCTCTTTGTGTCCTCTAATGACATTCCAGTTATTCAAAGAGGTAAAATAAGAAGGGAGATACCTCTCCAAGAAAGAATGTACTAAGTAGAATGTTAAATTAAACCTGCAACAAATATAAATCCCAGCAATGCTCTTTGGATTTGACCACTCAATAAATCCCTTTATGAAGGTAATTTTTGAATCTTTTTTACAACAGAACAGTTGGATGCACACACAATGTCAGAAGCCATATATTTTTAGTTACTTGGTATTAAGACACAATTAGCAGTAACGTTCATACTGTATAAAGTTAATATCCCAAAAGACATTTCAACACCGCTGGTATATCTGTGATTTAATTGAAAGATATAATGATTGAAAGATAATAGCATAAAATTAGTTCACCTTGCCACAAAACAGATGGAAATCTAAAATTCAGTTTATTGCACTTTTTATTATCTCTTTCTCATCTTTCCAGCTCTTTTAAAAACCATGCAAACAATGAAACAGCTCTATATTTATTTTTTACGGACACCTTGAATGAGCAAAACAGGATCTAGAAGACAGGGATGGGAAACAGAATGAAGTCCTGATAATTCAAAGGGAGATGGTCAGTGACATGTTACACCTCTTAGACACATGCAAGATTATGGCCCCAGATGGGAGGTCAAATCCTGCGTTAAGTTTTGGGCCCCACACTACAAGAAGGACATTGAAGTGCTGGAGTGTGTCCAGGAAAAGGCAACAAATGTGGTGAAAGGTTAGGAGCACAAGTCTTATAAGGAGCAACTGAGGAAGTTGGAGTTGTTTAGAATGGATATTAGGAAAGAGTTCTTCACATGAAGTGCTGTTAAGCATTGGAACAGGGTGCCCAGTGAAGTAGTGGAGTCACCATCCCTGGCTGCATTTAAAGATGTGTTGTGGCTCTTAAGGATATGGTTTAGGAGGTTGACCTCAAAGATCTTACAGGTTTTTTACCAAACTAAATGATTCTATGAATTCAGATGAGAGTCTTTAATATTCCAGAATAAACTGATATAACACAAAGTACTCTTCCCTGGACAATTTTTGGACTGCAGCACCATATTTCAAATGTTACTAAAATGTGAAATTAATGTATTAGGTGTTAAGTAAAAACACAACCATGTCATTCAAGTATCTGATTTTTATTTTATTTTCCTGTTGCATAAATCATAGATACTATAAAAGCTCTCAACTCAAAAACTGTTGTAGCATGTGTGGCCTTTGTAACAAAGCTGGGAAAATTTATTTCTTAGGTTTTTATGGCAGGCTAATAAACTGCAGTAATGCAAAGTCTACATACTGCAAAAGTGTGAAAAGGGATTTATCAAAGTATTTTATTAACCTGCATCTGCTCAACAGTGTCGTCGGTAATGTGGCCTTTTAAGAATATATTGTTACCCTGTTAATTAAAGGAATTTCAGAGTTTTATGGGACCTGAACACATTCAAAATAACTAATGGAAATTGTCCAGGTTTCCTAATATTGCACTCTACCAGACCTTTAAATTGGCCTTGTGTTCAGGGTGAATGGTAAACTACTCAGCTGTCCACTGCTACAAGAACAGTTTACAATATTTAAATTAGTGACTATTTCCCCTCCCTTTCTTCCACACCATAAAATCTTAGTATTCATAGGACTTCTGAAGTTTACTTAATCCAAGCTCTAGATCAAAGGAGTATCACCAACAATGGATTGATTTAGTCATGCTTTTGTCTCATAGAGAAGACCTCCAGTGATGCAATCTTGTAATCCACCATAACCCTCAGGCCTCTTCAGCAGGGAAGCCTCCCAGCCCATGTGGAGGCTCCTTGTTTCCACTTTGCACTTCTCCTTGCTGCTATCCATGAAGTTTTCTGTCAACAAAATTCTCGGGCTCCTTGAGAGATGAAAACTTTACCTTTCAGGATGAAGCTTTTCTCCATTAATTTAGCATCAGCAACACCGAATGCAATCAACAATGCAATGCTTTTAATATTTAGCTCTACACTACTTATTTAATGAGAATTATCAAAGCAAAAAGAACTTTATAGATTAGTAAATAAAAAATATAGATTTAAGTGTCAGGAATGCAATCTTATTAACTAAACAGTAATCTAGAGCAGCTGAGAAGATATTCTGTAGGGTTTAATACTCTATTTTGTAGGAATACTGCATTCCGAATACACAATATTAATTTTCCAGTCCTTTTGCCAAAAGTGATATAGCAGGTTTGTCAGATAGACTATTCAGATATCTTAAGGTGTTTTTTTTATTATTTATGTTGACTTAAAAATAGTCACTGAAATCTAAATTATGTAGAAACATGAATTTTGTTGTCCTGGCTGAAACAAAATTTTCATATTAATTTAAGAGAAAAATAATATGTAAATCTTCCTACATCTTTTATCACTATAAAAATAAAAGTACAATATATGAAAAAGTAAAAAAAAAGAAACCAAACCACTGTCACTCCTGTGATGTTGATTAAAATAGTTCATTTTATTTTTCCTATGAAATCTTACCAAATAGGCAATCCATTTTTTTCAGCTCTTCTCCTGTTTGATTTTTTCCTAATAAATTGGTTTTAACTCTACATATTTCATATATATAATCTAATGTATTAATTGAAATATAACGACTGAAATAGGAAAGTTTTAGTCTTTATTCTAGAAGTTCTTTCACAATCAGAGGCTTGATAAAGCTTGACTAGTAAAAATCCAGAAGCCAGCAGAGATCAATTTGTCTGTATAAATAAGATAGTCCCAAAAATTCATAAGTTATACAAACAAATCATATTTTAACAAATGTATCTGCTTACAGGGATGGAAGGGTTTATATAAAGGGGCTGACACTTCAGGCAGGATACTGGTCCTGTTGATATGTGTTTGCAGTTTCACTGTGGAGGCCACGGCTGCCACACAGAACCCAGCCTTGGTTTCCAGCCTTGTAATTTTCTTCCATGCTGGTGACATTCTCCTTCTTTGGAAAGGACACTGTGGAAGTCCACTGTGTTAGTACTGCAGCCTGCCAATGTGGAACAGACTTCAGAATTGGGGATGTTCCTATCAGGTTTTCCTATTAAAATAATTTTGGTTGCTTACCTAGAATCTCAGTTGTCTGAGGTGCATTTAAAAGTACACTAATAACAGTATACTATGTGTAGTGTATACATATACTTACTGTGCAATTGTTGATAGTACAAAATCTTTCCTCCCACCACTGAAAGTTGTCGGGTTTTTCCCCGAGATTCAGGTGGTTTTAGAGTCTTTTGCCCTCTCCAAAGCTCTGAGCCAAATGCAAAAAAAATGAGACAGAGTCTTCAGGTCCTGATTTTTCAAGGTTGCATGCTTCGTTTATTATTTCTCATCTTACAATTTTCTCAGTGACCCACAAAGGTCTGTGCAGCTGCTCGGGCATCTGGTCACTCCCCCCGAGCTGGGCAGTCGTTATCTTTTATACTAATTGCTACGTATTCTTTATTTATCATTACTTGCCAATACCTATCACTTATACTAAACAGGTCATCTCTGCTTTGACCCAATCTCTTTAAACTACTTTGTGCCACCGTCACTGCTGAAAATGGAGTGAGGGAAGAAGAAAGAAGAAGCAGGAGACAACGCCCCAAATCCTCCATCTTGCCCCCATTCACTTCAATGCTAAAAACCTAAATCTACTGTTTTATCACCCTGTGATGAGCTAAACTACTATCTTTCACACTCTTGTGGCCTGCAATCCCTCCCGCAGTGCAGGAAGCCTTTCCATAGACTGAGATCAAAGCCAATGTCTCTCTGGGCTCTGTGCCAGGGTCCCAGACCCCACTGTCCAGGTCTCTGACCCTCCAGGGCAGCCAAAGGAATGCCCTGGACTCCAACAGAAAGTTTCCTACCAGAAGTCTTACTGGATAAGAGAATATATAGCAGATATGGAGAGATCTAGTATTTAAGCATGGACTCTATTTTTCAGACTGTTTTGGAAGGGGAACTGGCATTGTAAATCAAATAGTTTTAGACTTGTGTATACAACAGCTTTAGAGGTTGATTAGAAGACAAAAAAAAAAAAAAAAAAAAAAAAAAAAACCAAACAAAAAACAAGCCACCCTGATTTTCGTTAATCATTTCAAAAGGTAGGAAAGTAGGGAAAAGCAATCAAATTAAGTAAAAGGAGGACTCAGATTTTTACTCTTAAAGTGATGCTCAAGGAGGACAAAATAGCCCATCTGTAGCTTTGTCATCTGACAGAAACAGAGGCAACTTGCTTCTGTGCTACTCTGGGGAAATGGCCAAAAAAATGGATGCCTTCACTAAAAAGAAAAAGAAAAGAAAAAGAAAAAGAAAAAGAAAAAGAAAAAGAAAAAGAAAAAGAAAAAGAAAAAGAAAAAGAAAAAGAAAAAGAAAAAGAAAAAGAAAAAGAAAAAGAAAAAGAAAAAAGAAAAAGAAAAAACAAAACCAACAACAACAAAAATCTTAACAAAGAGAAAGCAGCCTGGAACTGTCACTTGTCTCTATTGGAGCCACTGGCTCTGTTTCACCCAAGCTAGCTCAAGACTGTGACAAGACAGGAAAACTCCCCTTGGTCCTAAAAACCCAGAGGAGCGGCGGAGGGGCTTTTTCCCCTTATCATGAGAGAGAGAGACCTCGTCTAAGGTGAAGGAAAGGAGTCAGACTTGGTGAGAGGGTGAGTCCAAGGTCTTTATTTCGGTCTTTATCCTGTCCTGTTCGGAAGCCTGCCTCAGTTCCGCAGCTCAGGCCAAGTCCTAGCCCAGCCTCATGGTCTGGGCTTATTTATAGGGGCGGGGGCTAAAGGAGGGGACAAACCAACCTCCAGTGAGGGGTAAGGTGGGAGTGGAATAGGGCTGGGGGGATATTCAAAGAGACCAATGGGAACATAAAGGGAGGAACCTCCTCGGCTCCTGCCCTAAACACTTGATGTCCTTACCTGAACGCTCCAGAAGCTGGGAGGAGCAGCCGAATTACAAACAGGGCCCATAGGAGGGGACTGGGAGGAGTGACAGGGAAGAGGGGTAGGGACAACCCTTGGAATAGAACATTTTCCAGGAGAACAGGGGAGTACAGAACAAACCATTATAACACAAAACCCAATATAAAAATAGGTGACATAAAATACAGTATGAAAACAAATAACACAATGCAGCATGGAACCTCCGTGTTTCTGGCAGGGAAATAGTAGAATCTCGACAACGATTATTTTAATTCTTGAACGTCTCAGCATTGTAGTAATGAATGCAAGAGTACTTATAAGAGTATTTGTATTGTCATATTGATTTCTACAAGCCTTTAGGTGCTTTACACCATTTTCAAGGGACATAAATATACCCGTTTTACAGATTTTGCTTAAATGTGCTTTTAAACCTGGAGGTCAGGAATGTTGACATATAGCCCAGTTCTATGATACAGGTCTCAAAGACAAAAAACATTTAACTGAGATTAACTGGTTCATCCTACAAATATTTGCTTATTGTAAAAATTCTTCATGGTGTCTTTAACAGTTTCAGATTTTACAGAGAAGGGGAAAAAATGCAGCCCCTTTTTTTAAACTCATTTCACTACTTAGTAGCCTCAGTATGACCTATCTTAAAGTAATAGAAGCATATAAAGTTGAAAAATCTAGTACAGATAAAAGTCCATTTGACTGGCAAATAAAGAAATTCTTTTTAGAGCTAACACAAAACCTGATATTCTCCTTCTCCCCCCTCTCCCTGCCTATCCCCTCCCCATTCCCAGCTTATATTTTCCCCACATTTTCTGTCAGTTCTTTCTCTTAAGATTCTAGGGAGATTTCTGGGCTTAGACTTTAATATTAGCAATCCTATTAATTTTTTAAACTTTCACAAGCTTTAAGTGAGAAAACAACATATGGCTGTGCAACAGAGCACCTCCGGAGATTTTATACTCTTCAAACAGCACATAAAATCTTATGTCATGTTCATTCTTATTCATCGCTTGTCTGTCCATATTTTAACCCTGCAAGTATCAAGGTATCAGTCTAATTCATTACGTTTTATTTGGTACCATCTGCACCTTACGGATTGTATTCATGGAAAATTAAAATCTCCTTTCACAAGGGCAGTGCATAAGTGTTTATCTCACTAACAGGTCTATTCCTGCAATGAACAGCAAGATATGTGACTACTTGTTGGACCAAGGCAGTCAGAACTCTGTCACGCCAAAAGGCTGCAACTGATACATAACACAAAGTATTCAGTCAGGATTATGACTCCTGACACCTAGGACAAAAATCATGCAATTATAGTCAGACATTTTCATGAGTCTAATGACCCATACTTGCAATTGTTAAACAAGGGAGGACCCTTGTTTATATTAGGTGATTAAAGAATGACACAACTGAATGCAGAATCCCATTTAAAAATTATATTGGGAACATTAGGGATGCATAGTTAAGCATGCATATCATTAAAACCTAGAGCTTTATCAATTTTTAATAATAAATGGTAACCATATATATGTATACTGCATACAAAAGACATTAAAAGAACATTAAGGTTGAGAAATCAAACATTTAGAAGTTAAGGAATGACAGACTAAATTAGCCCTGTTGTGCATAGCCATTATGACTTTTTTTCAGCAACACATAGGAATTCTGTAGCAGACCCAGGAAACATTTTAAAAAATCTACTTTTGTTTGGTTTCAGCTTAAAGCCTGAGTTATAAATGGTTGTCTTTCTATTTTTTTTTTTTATTTTTCCCTCGGCAGTCTTCTTATTCATACCATCTTCTTCACAGCATCTGTGGTCCTGCAAAGAAAACGTGGTTGTGATCATGTACAGATGAAGGTACTCTTTCCTGGAAAGAAAACACAACTGTAGCAACTGGGAAAAGGATCAGCTAGGAAAGAGAATATAGAAGGATAATACAGAATAAGGCATAGCTTTATCCCTGTGTCTGCTTGTGTGTTCATAAGAGTACTTTCCTTGCCATAAATCTTATTGTGACTGTGGAAACCTTTGTGACTGAGCACTGTTTCTGTAGTCCTGAAGGAATGCAATAAATATTTCTAAAAAGGACATTGGCAGAATACATCCTTTCTTGGGAGATGCCATTAGTCCTTATTAACTAAAATTAAGAAGAAACACATCTTGAAATGAAGCCTGTTAATGCAAGATGAGGGGTTTTATTCAAAAAGCTTGATGCTGGTAGTCTGTTGTGAATTTTTATTCTGAATCACAAGAGATGATTTAAAACACAAATTAAAATAATTATATAAGGAGGAAGACAGAAATAACCACTCAGTGCAAAAGAAGCACTCAGAGTTATAACAGCACGTATGATTATTTACATAAATCCTTCATACAAGCTTTTTATCTGCGTTCTGTTTATTTGCAAACTAAGAGCAAAACACAAAATGTATTCACAGATATGACACATGTGGTTATTCTGCTGTATGCTTTGTAAGCAATGTTGTTGCTGAGAAAAACTGAATTGCGTTTTTTTTTATAGGACTGCTCTCATGCTTGATTGGATAACCAAGATCTTCTGTTCCTTGATTGTACCAAGTACGTTTGCCCCTCTTTTGGGGGAGGATCACCAAGAAGCTACAAATCTCTGCTGTGCACTGTCCACTGTGCACTGTCCACTGTGCTGAGGACTTCTCATGGAGCTAGCAATTAAAATAATTGCAAGGTACTTTTTTGCTTTGCCTTTATACTGAGCACATTGGCAACAAGATCGTCAATTAATGACACTGCCAACATGTAGAGGCATAAATAGCCCAGTATTGCTCAAACACCATGGAATGGCCATCAAAAAATGTAAGTCAAAATTCAAACACTGTAATGAGTTTCAAGTGAAATAAAACTATTCCAAGGCATCACAAAAGCATTAAATTATATTAAATGATATTAAAGCAATCATCCTTCTAGGAGAGTTAATAAGAAGTTTAAATTTCTTATTTTATTGTTCTGTTATGTGCAGAGGAATTTGCATAATCTTTGAAACATGGCCTAACTAAAAATTAATTTAAAATATCAAAGTGTGTAATGGACATTTTTATTATTTTATTTCTTTTCTAAACATACATTATTTAAAAAAAACACCTGTTTAATTTGTTTTGTATTTCATCTTCTATATCACAAACTTCATCAAAGATCAAAAGAATGAATAAACAACAAAAAGCTTATACCTCTTTTCCCAAATAAGTACCACTGCATATTTAAACAAACTCACAGTTCACCTCATTCATAGCCATTTCAGCCTATAGCAGATGTGTGCTTTGAAAAAATTTACTTGCTTTATGAATAAAGATTAGTATACTTCTCTTTATCTCTGTTGGAGAGAATAATATTCTGCAGTAAATGGACATGAAATCCAACAGTGGGAATATTTCAAATAAAATTGACTAATTTCATTGGCTACATTTTCAAAGCAGCACATGAAAAGGGTTCATACAAATACAGTTAATAAAAAGATTTAAAGGTATGCATCTTTATCTCTGTTTTAAATATTATTTCTAACTCATGTGAATGAGGAAATGTAAAAGACAGAAAGAAAATTAAATAAACTGGACCAAATAGAGCTTTTAAACTTAAAAATATTCAACCCTGTCCAGTTCAGCTGTGAATTTATTATAATGCTAGCTAGGGTTAAATATTTGTTCTGCAGGAAGGTGCTCAAAAGTCAGACGACTGACAATGATTTGGCTCTGTTTCTTAGCTAGCTACAGTAAAGGGTTTATAGGTAAATGAGTAAAATATAATGAAACAACAAGAAGCTAAATTTCAATATGTTATACAGCATCTAACTTCAGCAAGGGCCATTGTTGCTAACTATCTGCCAGTTTTCCTTGTGATTTAAGCAATATGTCTGTTATTATCAGATGAAAAGCAGATTTAATGTAAAACTTAGTTAAAACTCAACGACATGATTGAAATGGAACAACGTATACATACACAAAATGACAGGAAAACTTACAAAAAAACAATATTTTTTTAAACCCCAATGACTTTTACATTTTTCCATATGCTTTGGCTTACCAGATAAATAACAGGAGAGAAAAAAATTCCATCAACAGTAGCCTTGGTATCAAATATAGCTTTGGTGGGTGTTGAATTGGCCAGAAAAAAAACCAAAACAAACAACCAAAGCAAACCAGACCAAATCAAACTGAATCAAAGCAAAGCAAACCAAACCCCCTCACAAAATGGAAAAACAAACAACAAAACAAATTCAAATCAAACCCCAAACCAAGCAACTATGACTTGAAGGGTGTAACTAGTAACTAGTAACTAGTAAGTAAGGTTGAGATGCCTATTAAAATAGAAAATAAATTTCAAAACACAACAAAAAAAGTCCTGAAACCAAAAGATTTTTCAAAGAGAAATTTCACATAAATTATAGAAAAGGAAAATATAAGGGAAAATTATCGTGGTTTTCTGGAAAATATCATCCCTATATATAAATAGTAGATTATAGTCAAGGACTGGGGCTTTATCATCAAAGACCAGGATATTTTGGCCCCAAGCACCCGTAGGCTATTGCTTTCTCTGTTATTTCTGTGAGGTTGTTGGGTTTTTTTTTTTTTTTTTTTTTTTTTTTTTGTTTTTTTTTTTTTTTTTTTATTTTATTTTTTATGGCTTTTTTTTAATTGTGTCTTTTTTTTTTTTTTTTGTCTTTTTTTGTACTTTTTTTTTTTTTTTTCCCCCAAGAATAATTTATACTGCCAGTTCCAAAGAATGAAAACAGAGGAGAAAAAACAAAAAACCAACAAACTAAACCCATAAAAACACCCACAAGCTTGGTTTTTTCACATCTCATTATAATACTGAAGTTTAATAATTTCAAAATAAAATGCATTTCCCCCTCAAGTCTTTTAAATAAATAATAAGAGTGGTGGTAGTAGTAGTAATCTAATAATAAATTATTGCCATATGGCTCTCCTTCCTGATCAGGGGAATAGGTGCGAGAACCATGCACGATCTCTTACTATGCTCAGAGGGTCTATAGTCATTTATGATGTTTTTAAATTATATTGTTGATGTGGAGAATGAGAGTAACTTATATTAGTTTTTTAATTAATGTTCGTATTACCTGCTGGCTATTCTTTCCTTTGACTTTCTGGAGGTAAATCAAAAAGTCCTCTAGCATGATTAAAGTATGCTTACCAATAACATACCGACTAGTAAAACATCCTGTGCCCAGAGAGGAAGAGTGGATTGGCTTGCCTGGTAATCACCAAGCTCACAGAAGTGTCAGGTATTTTTCAGAGTGAGGGGAGATAGGAAGGGCAACTTGGGACCAAGGGCTATGACTGTTCATAGGCACTGCCTGACACACGACTGCCACATGAGAGGAACCATTTTCTTCAAAAGACGTGCTTGCAAGGGCACTGGTATGACTGTGGCCTTGAATGTTACAAAACCACTGTCGCATTTACTATTAAACTTTTTTATATTGCTGTTTTATAGCCATAAACTTACTGCTACTTCTGTCTTAAAAGTGAAGTGTGTCATTCCAACCATGACAGACACTAAAGAAAAACATTTTTTCTCCTCCAGACCACAATGCAGTTTGCTTAGAAGAGCCAAATTTTACTTTATGTTTCCAAAAACGGCAAGGATTATGGAAGACTGAGATTAAAAAAAAAAAAAAGTTTTAATTTTTCTGATTACTCTCTAACCAGGCTAATAAATATTGTTTAAAAAAAAAAAAATCTGACTTATACTCTTTCCTAGACACAGACTCAACAAAAGCTCTTTAGTAGGGATTACAGACCAAGCACTGCTATCTGCTCATTACCACTTCATGTGCACCTACCATTCCTACAGCCATCATGAATTACATTTTAACTATCCCGCTCAGGTTATCTGAATCCATTCTTTACTTTCATAAATTGTGTGATGTTAAGACTTCTTATCACTTCCAACTTTCTCATCTAGCCTTTTAACTAAGGATGCATTCAGCTCATCAGAGTGAAGATCTGCTGGATCTGAGTCTTCTGTTTCAAGTGTTTATGCACAGGAGCATTCAAATGCTACAGTCCAAGAATGCAAGCAATGCTACATAAGATTTCAGATGTGGCACATCATGTCTTTTATAAAATATTGATTGATCTGGACACCCAAAATAGCTGACTGACTTAGGCTTTCTCATTTTCATTTTGTTTTCTTAGAGGATTCTAATTATGGCCATGTGCATAATTTTGCCTGGTCAGTTTTGTGGATTGTGTTGTGTGAGAGATGATTTCTTTGCTCAGGCAATTGCATTATCAAATGTGGCAGTCTCTGATTGCTCATTCGACATCATGGCATACCGCACTACTGTACTGTGGCAATTTCTTTCCATTTCCTTGTGCTTGTAAGATATTTTTGGTATATCTATGATTTCTCATTTCCTCAAAATAGAGTGGACAGCAGAAAGACTTAAAAAAACCAAAGTTTTACTAAGATCATAAATATAAATAAAGAGAAAACTGAGAAGAGGAAAACAAGACCTTCCAACAACCAAAAGGAAGTAAACAAATTTTTCATGTTAGGTACCAATATGCTTGATTTAATATGGAAAAAGAGAGAACAGTGAAATCAAAGTTTAAAATAAAACCAGAGGAAACGTTATTGATCTATCCGTATTTTGCCTCATGTCTATTGCATAGCAACTGAGAGAGAATGTTTTGTTACCACAGCTGCCAGGCCTCTGGAAAACTCAAGGCACTTGAGAATATGCCAGTAAAGTTCTGGTGGAAAAGTGACTAATTCACAGAAATGTAATCATAGCCGGATGTGTGTTGAGAAACACCTTTAAATGTTGTTTAGTCTATCATCCCTGTCATGGGCCAGACAATTTAGAAACGCACTCAGGAGTTTTGTTGGAAAGCCATAAAACAGCTGATATTACAAGGCCCATCCCTGAAGAGAGGCAGTCACTGGTGTAGCGTCATCAATGGTGCCTGCTGAGATTTTTGGAGGTCCAGATGGACAAGAAGATCAATGCCTTGATTGGGACAGAGTGCATGGCCAGTATCTCTTCTGTCTTTTTTCTTGCTTTCCAAATCCTCCTGCAATCCATTCTTCTCTGTTCATGTCCTTCAACCCCTCATAGCTTCCTGAATTCATCAGGCAGTTTTCACATCGCATCCTGCATTCTGAAGCAGAGCTTGTGGTCTTGAGCTTCAAGGAGAGACAATCAACAAGCACCTACAGAAGAAATATAGTTTATTTGGTATTCCTCCAAGAAATGAAAGAAAAATAATTTCCTCTGCAGTATGAAACTTACATCATTTCACAAATACTAACATTTCTAATTTACAAGATTGGCTCAAGGGAAATAAAAGATGGAATTAAAACAAGACTTATGTACACATTGTGTGTGCATTTTTAATCCCTCATCTCTCCTCTTAAATAGATAGGAAAATGACTAGCCTATAGCACTGTTGTACTGCTGAGGAGTTATAATTTCCATTCTCTTTGCTAGATTGTGGTTCTATTGAACTACACATGGAATTTATATACTATTTGTGGTTTTTTCTTCAACTATATTATATACCTACATAATTATTTCCCTAGCCTGTGAATGTCCACAAGAACAAATTATTTCAAGGCTTTTTTTTTTATTATTATTTCTTCTGCAGTCTTAAATTGGATAGCACCTACCCAGGTATAATTCTCTGAATGCTGAAAATAACAATCAATTGATAGAAAAGAGGTCAGTTGGCTATTTTGGACCAGATGTCTGTTTTATATCTTGAAAAATATGTTGCTCCCTGAAGGATAAGGAATTAAAATCTAAGTTAAGGTAACTTAAGTTACGGCCAGAATTAGATATTGAATGACATCAATATGTTATAATTTGAGTATATCTGAGGCTTTAATTCAAAAATTTGCCATAATGACAGACTGATAGTTGCTTGCAATGATAAACAGCAAATACCGAGGTCTCAAAGGAAGACTGCTTTAATTTATGAAAGGAGTATTATTTTCTATATAAATAGCAGGACAATGAAGAGAACACAGTCAGAGGTGTTTTTAGCCTGTTCTGAGAACTACTGAGGATGAGATAAGGCAAAGAGATGAAACACCTGATGGGTACTCTTAAGAAGTGCAGTAAAAATCTTGGTTGCCCCACCACTTCTCCTAGGGATGCCTAGATAGAGAACTGACCTCTTCTTTTTGCTATTCAGCCCTCATACTAACCACATCTGCTTTGTCCACACTGATCAGTTACTCAGTTTTAAAGCAGTTGCTCTAGGACTCACTGGAAAAATGCCATGTATTTCTCCACTACCTCAAAGAGCCACAGAAGACAAAAAGAAGTCTTACAGATGATCAGAATCAATCACAGTCATTTCTGACGTGGGAAGTTAAGTGACATATTACTAAGACCATGAAAAAAAAATAAAAATATGGGCTGTGGTATAAATTATATCATGGTTAACATGAGAAGATAGAATCTGGTCAAAACAACTGCATTCAACAGTGAGAAGTTCACTTATGAGCAATACACAGCCAGGTTATTCTGCAGAGTTTTTAATTGTAATGAAAATCAAGGCCATTCAGAAAAAAAGATACTGGCACACATGACATTCAGTGGATCGGAGATTTTTTCCAAAAACCGTATCCCTATTTCCAAAAGGCCAATAAGCTAGCTTAAAAAGAAAAAAAAGAAAAAAAAAAATCCCAGCAAAGAAAATGAACTTTAATCACAATTTCACAATTTCTCCAAATATGTGCTGCTCCATTTGTCTCTGATTAAGTTTGTCTTAATGGTCTTAATCTTACGATGTTCTCTCTGTATGGTCAGTCAGGGTAAACACTTCAGAAAGCAATTCAATGTATTCTACAAAAACAAATTTAAGTCATCCTCTGACAATGCTCATTTCTCTCCATTCTTCTTGGATGAGAGAGAATAAGCAGCTGGTTTAAAGTAGATGCCTAATTTAGAACTATGTGATAATAACCCCACGCTAACAGTCTGTAATCTTTACAAAATTTTTGAGTGCATTTGAAATGTATTATTTAAACATATCTATTTTGACAAAGCGAGTTTACCGTATTTATTGTCAGACTCACTGCCTTTATACAAGGCAAAAAAACAAACACATGAGTACAGGTTTAGGCCAGAAGTGACCTTTGGGAGAGCATCTGCTCCAATTGCCCTGCTGAAGCAGAGCTACTTACGCCAGGTTGATGGGACTATGTCAAGACTGCTTTTGAATATTTCCAAAAAGGGACTACAATATTTCTGGGCAACCTTTCCCAGTGCTCTGTCTCTCTCACAGCTAAAAAACATCTTCCAAAAGTCCAGAGAGAAGATACTGTATTTTACTTTGTGCCCATTACCTCCCATCCCTCGACACTGAACAGTGCCTGGGTCTGGATGTTACACTCTCCCTTCTGTTTGTGCACATTGGTAAGAGCTTCCTGAGATCTCCAGGAGGAATCATCCCAGCACTGTCAGCTAAGGAGAGAGATGCCCTTAAGTCATCTTAGAGAGATGCCCTTAAGTCATCTTAGTGACCCTTTTTTGGACTCTCTCTTGTACTTGGTAGCCCAGAACTAGACCCAGAATTCCAGGTGTAGATAAATGAAATGAGAGTCACTTGAAACCCATGTGAAGCTTTCAATCATCCTTGTATGAAGCTATCTATGATGATTTTCAGATAAAAAGACTAGTGGTCTCATCTATTATCAATCTTTTCATCAAAAATCTGGTGATAGTCCCAGAGATGTCCTACCAGTCCTGTGCTATCTGCCAGGGATGTCTAAAACCTCTGACCATTAAGAAAACTGATATTTTTGTTATTTTAAGAAGTTAATGTCAAAATCTGACGTTAGATGATCTGGAGATATAATCTTGACTAGTCTGCATTTTAGTGGGTTTTGGTTGGTTATTTTTTTTTTTTCCTATCAAAAAACTAACATAGGTTTCAAAGCAGAAAGTATCACAGCCCATCTCTTTATTGCACTTGATCTTGCAGCAGCTCCTGAAGGAATTGCTCAGACATCTGAAGCAAAATAAAACCTATATAGTAAGTGCAGAATAGAAGAGGAAATGACATAAAATTGGCAGTGCCAATTATTATCAAAAGAGGAGAAAAAAATTTAAATATATTCTACTTGCAGAAATTAGGTAATAAAAATTATCCATGCATGATAAAATTCTAAGAAAACAGAAAGAAATTTTGGAAGCATATGCAATTAATAGCAGAATTATCTCTAAAAGGAAAAAATCTTTAATCAGACAATGATTTTACTGAATAATAAACAATTTTTCAATCAAATAAAACTTAACAGTATATAATAATTTATAGGGTTATCACATTGTAGTAATTTCTGATGTTTCTGCATGCAGGTGCTAAATCACATTATTGAACATTGTAAGGTATGTTTATTTTACAATGAAGTACATTATATTAACCTGCACACACTCATATGCACACATGAAATCACCTGTAAAAACCTAGATGCCATTTCAGCAACTTGCTCTTATGACTGTGTTATAAAAGAGGACAAAGAGTATCCTTCAAATTTTAGACTTTGCCTGATAAAATAAAATATTTAGCAATGAAAGAAATATGTAAATAATAACAAGATTACAATCAAAGCAAGGATTATCTTCATTTAATGTACAAGGACATCCTATAAAAGAGAAGTTGAGATTCTGCTGTAGTGGGTGTCCAGAGAGGTATTATAATGCTATAAATTATAATGCTATAAACCTTCCTACATATTACATAGCAAGAACAGATTTATCCTTGTTGAGTGTGAACATTATCAACAAGAAACGACAAAGATTTCTTCAAGCCATCACAACAGACAGCAGTAGGCCTGATCACATGTCAAATTATAGTGATGGTTCTTAGGATATGCCTGAACACACAGGTAAACTTTTTGAAAGATGAGTGCCTAATATAAAAATAACTTCAACACTCAAAGATAGCTTTATGAATCTACAAACTGGAACCTCAGTTGGTAGCTGTTTGGAATTCAGCTCCTGAAACAAAAAATCAATATCTAGTAAGAAAGTAAAGAAAAATGTGATTAAGTGCTTTTGTGGTGAAAGAAGGAAGTTCCCCTTCTCCTTTCCCACCAGACTTCGTGCACAAGGAAGTTACAACCACTTCTATAAGGTTGCCTGAGACAGTCTTCATGCTGGCTTTTGTGAGTGCTTCTTGAGCTAACCTGAGGGTCTTGGGGTGACAACAATTACAGTACAGGCAGTCACACTCTTTGGAAATCCAGCCCTACACTGTGATCCTCTGTGCTCCTGCTTCAGTGTACTCATACAGATGTGGTAATAAATTCAGGAGAACTACACGCCTCTCAGAGAGAAGCAACAGTCACATAAGTCTCTCAATAAGTACTAAAGCTTTGGGGGGCTTATTTTATGGATATGGGTCTGGAAAACTTAATACAATTTTTTTTTTTTTCTTTTTTTTTTTAGCTTTCTTGCCTTAGGGGACTAGATACAAATAGAGACAAACAAGTGTTTAGATCAGGCTGCAGTCTGTCTCTGCTTCACAGTAACTGCTGTTATCATGCTGAAAAACTGATAGTTTTCCTCTTTTGGGGATGTATTAAGCAGGAAGAGGAAAGATGGGGTAAAGAAAAAGGCGGAAAAAAAGGGAAAGAATAAGAGAAAAAAGGGAAGAGGATAACAGGAAATCTTCTAATCTGTGACTATAAGGAAAGATTTGTTTTGGAATACAGAAATATACAAAAAGCAAAAGTGCTATAAAAGTCTTGAGTTAACAGTTAATAGGAAGTCAGCTATATTTCAAGGACTATGCCAGCAAGAAGAAAAACAAAAATAATAACTTTGATATGATTTTAGGTGCAAACAGAGGTTCATCTGTCATAGACCAGACATGTATTAAGACCTACCTAAATGGCAGACTTGTGGCTTTGCCCCATAATGTTGAGCCGTGGGCATCTCAACATTTACAAAATGTGAAGAATTCAGAATAGAAAAAACCAAACTGAGATTCTATATGATCCGACCTTTGAGGAAGGAACCAAAGTAGGGCAGAAATTTTATATATCCTGCCTAATATATGTCAGAGAGAGAAAACTTTGAAAATTGTGACTATAAAGTCATGAGAAAAATGACTTAGATTCATACAAGGGGGCATAAATACAATAAAAGGGGAACAACAAGGGAATGTATAATTTCCTAACCTTGAAATACATTCAGCTATAGAGAAGTCTTATAAAGCAGTGGAAGAAAAATCATCACTCTGATACATTCACCCTGTATTCTCTTGCTGCAATACAATAAAAAACTGTAACATCAAAAATCAGAAAGTAAATCCTGTTATTAATAGAAAAGGAAAAAAAAAAAAAATGGACGAGACACCTGAATCAAATCTTTTAAAATGGTCTTGGTAAAAAAAAAAATAAATTAAAACAAAAACAACAACAACAAAACCACAAAAAAAAAAACAACCCAGGGAATAATAGTTTAGTGGCAAAGAGAATGATAAGATGATTGCATAGAATTATCATTAGCAATTTACTTAAAGCCAACTATGTCAGTATTTAAAAATTCTTACACAGTAGTATCACTCACTGAACCAGGCTTAGTTATTATGGACAGAGATCTGTAACTTCAATACTTCTACAAGACCAAAAATTGAGCATAAATCTAGGTAGGACAAAAGTGTTTTGTTTTTTTCTAATCTTAAATTAACACCTTCGGTGTCAAGTGAAAAAAAAACCCAAAAACTCTTGAAGTAACCATAGTGACAACAAATTTTTAGATATCACATTGAACAGCTAATTGCGCTCTCCAGGGCTGGGGTGAGGAGAAGCTCACTGGGAAATAGACGTTTACCCTTCTAAACCAATCCAGGTAAAGGACTTTTTTTGACTGGCAGAGAAACAATGTAGCACCATCCAAGCAGTGAGAATGCAAGGAGATGAACAGAAGGCAAACCACTGTGAGGCTACTAAAACAGAGCAATAGCAGTCAGTCACACTCCATGCATGGCAAGTGTGCAAACACAGCCTGATATCATAAAGGTGTTTGATGAAAGAGGTAAATGAGACAGAACAAACAAAAGCACTATTTTTGAACAGGCATTTTCCTTTAGCAGCAGCAGCTTGTTCTCTCTCCCTCAAAGGAAAATCTCTGCCCTGTACCTTGTTTTAACTTTTAAAATTTCTTGTAATTTATTTGGTATTTGCATCCCACTTAGTGAAGTTTCAAACTGAAATGAAACCTGTTCCAAACTACCCCATGTGATTACAGATACTTGGTGAGCTGCCTCTCATTTAACAACAACGGGAGGCAGCAGCCAATACCCCATGGGCCTCTGTCCATAAGGGCCCCCGAGGCAAGAACTGAAGAACTGCTGCTGGTTTTGAACACGGATGAGATGCAGTGGATCATTGACTCGGTTTAAGGACAAGTGAGAAGTTCACAGAACTGAGTTCACAAAAGAAACTTGAAATTAATTAAGATTATGTCACTTTGATGTCCCCTACTACCCCCCCCCCCCCAAAAAAAAAAAAAAAAAAATCCAGAAAACAGATGGTAAAAGACTTTCTTGTATGTGACTTGTATTTATTGGATGTAGAACCAACAGCTGCTAAAGGATTTGAAGAACATGAAACAGGCTT
Organism: Hirundo rustica; assembly: GCF_015227805.2. Classification (NCBI taxonomy): domain Eukaryota; kingdom Metazoa; phylum Chordata; class Aves; order Passeriformes; family Hirundinidae; genus Hirundo; species Hirundo rustica. Next base: position 58,171,035 of record NC_053450.1, read on the forward strand.
GAATGGAACAGTCTGAAAGATTTCTCCTGCACAGGGAAATACTTTGTGCAACATGACCAAACTGTATGATGTATTAAGGCACACAGCTGCATGGAAGCATAAAGAACATTTCAGGGCAGAGAATAGCACATGATAAATTTTAAAAAGAAATATCATAGCTTAAATTTTTTCCAAGGCTAAGATGAAACTTTGGCAAGTATCTTAGGTTTACTGGTCCCATTTACATTGTGGCAAATAAAGAACAAAAAATTCTGATTAAGAAGTTTCTTGATGGGCATTTACATGTAGAAGTAGGGCTATTTGTAATTTCTTTGTTAGGTACCATCTTTTTTCTTCCTTTGTGAATTTACATCTGAGCAAAGACATTGAATAATGAGGCCCAGAAACAGCACTGTACAACGGGACAAAGGATTATAAAGAGCTTATCAAACAAAAACAATCAGCTTGTAGCCAAAAGGAAGCAGTACACAAAAAATAATTTTTTGCTTGCCTCTTTCACAACCCACAGTGTAACTTGGGGCAAATGTAATGTAATTTGAGCTAAAACATCTTTCTTTGTAATGAATGAAAGCCTAGGGAATACACAAACTGGTCTATTCCACATTTAATATTAGCATACGTGGATATAAATATAGTACATTTACAGATATAAATTTGAAAGTAGCATAGATTCTTGAAAATTTGTGTTTATCCCCGTCACTCCCTGGTATCTTTTAATCAGATTGACCTATAATATATAATCAGACCATTTCCATTAGGAAACACGGAAGATCTTGTCCATTTCATCTAGAACTTAAACTAAGTTCTTCCAAAAACTGTAACCTGGTTATTAACTGATGAAAGATTTCTTGTCTAATAAATTCCTGTCAAAGTCATTCTAGATCAGGAATCTAACATGGGTTCTGAGGCAAAAACCATGACATCCTAAATGCTGACTTTTTTTACAAAAGAAGTATTTTATTTTACCTTTTTCATATTCTCATCTTCGTAACAATAACTGTGATTCAATATTTAAATATATTTTTTTATTCATTAGGAACAGATAAAGTAAAGCTAAGTAATATCTGTGTGTGTTTCTCTTTAATGTTACAGGGTCCATCTGCATACTCACTGTTTAATATTCCTGTCTATTCTGACAATGATTTTTGAAGGAAAGTTAGGATTGAATTTAAAGTAAGATAATAAGAAAATAATTTTTATTTATCAAATAAATTGAAACATACAATCTAGCAAGAGAATATTTGATTTCTAACATGGGTGTCTAAGACAGTAGTAGACCATGGACTAGTAACCACCTCTCACACCCCATGCTATGCTTACCTATTAACATAAGCTTCAAATTCAAAGAAAAAAGGTTTTAAAAGAAATCAAGCAGTAACTCTGACTACATCATCTGCAAGCTCTACAAATGTCCATTTAAAATTCCATTCCTAAGTTCACTTTCAGCACCATTCATTGTAAATGAAAACATAAAAATGTTTTATAAGACTGGGTACAACCAGAAGATGTTTTTTATATTTTGGCAGGCAAAGATTCTCATATGGCCAAAGCTATTTTCCTTCTTGGTATTTTATAACAAAGCCTAGAATTCAGATGATCCAAAACATGCAGTTATATATTAATACATCAAGAAAAACCTGTGCCAGGAAACAATAAGGCTGAATTATGTGTAAAATATGAACTCGTATATCTGAAGTATTAGCTTTGATTGCACTGCAAAAAATTCAAACCTGTTCTTGCCACAAAGTCTGTTAATGTAATTTTTCCACATTTTCCAGATTTTGCAATTATCTACACTTTCCAGGATTTTAAATTATGCTTTTCTTTTACAACTGTTGTAAAATTTAAGTTCATCAAAGTTGTACGTGCAATCAAGAAAGCAAAACTTACATGACTCTCCTGTTGCCCCACTGACACTTTATTATTGATTTCAATTTGAAATTCCTATAATTAATAATGAATTCTGAAAAAAAGTAAAATTTTTACCTCCACTGCTGATTCAAGACAAGAAATGCTTCTCTGAATAGAAATACATTATTGAATTATATTTGTAGGCATGAATATTTGCTAACTTTCTGCTGAAAATTTTCTAATATAATACAGAGTAAAATTCTCAACTATATATCAATGTTCAAAATAGGTTAGCCCTGTCAAAATCAATAAAGTTCATTTAGCTTGATTCCAGTAGAGTACAATTTACTTTCTTAGATTTAGCAAAAGGATATATTCCCATAGAATTTCAGAGCAGTTTTCTAGCCTTTGACAGTACATGAAGACTAATTTCACAACTAGAAAAAATGGCAAAATATGTTATTGCAATCCACATCTCTCAGATTCACCAGTCTTATGACAGTTTTCAGTATAAAATATTCTGAAATTATTGCTAAAGGTAGCATTTTTTGCTGCAGCTAAAAAATTGTAATATTATAGTGGGAGAATATGAAATATGATTTGCCTTTCCCTGGGCTTGAAATACCCCAAAATCTTGTTTCAATACTTCTAGCTTTAGTACCCACTGTTTGTGTCTATCAGAAGTTATTGCTGGGAGATACTTGGAGCAGCTCTGGTCAGATGACTCCAGCACAGCCTCTTTCCCAAGAATCTGTTTTCTGCCAATGTCAGATATGGAATACTGAGCTGAATGGACCGTTTCCATCATCTAGTCTACCCGCATTTTTAAGATGAATGTAAGTCAGAAAGAAAATATATAAAAGCAAGCAAGCAAACAAATAATGTTTCTCAGTTGTTTGCCTTTACCTATCCATGCATCAGGCAGACATTTCCATTTGCAAGAAAATTAATTATTGCTTCCAGTTCTGAGGGTGCATGTGTGCATGTCCACATATATTGTGTGTGTGAATACACACATTTAAACCACAGGTTGTGACTGCAGTTGCAGTCTCACTCTGGATGGAATAGATTTTTTTAAAATAGAGTCTTGGTTTGAAAGACAGGTATCTGCTAAGGAGGGGTGGGGCCTCTCTAGGAATGGGGAATTCCAATCTCTTCCCTCCAAATTATTATAATTTAGAAGAATAAAGAGGCTTTTCAGGCAGGGCTATGGGGAAAGGAGTAACAGTTCTTTACTAGCAAGTATAATGAGGCAAACAAACAACAACTACAGCATTAATAATAGACAGAACCAGAAACCTCAAGAGGCTTTGTTTCACAAAGCCCGGGGCAGTCTGATCTCTTGGGACTCCGAGAGCACCAAGCTGGAATGGTGGAAAACTCCGGGGCGGGTGGCTGGACCAGTGGGGATCCCCAGCAGGCAGGGGTGGGATGTCCTGGCAGGCAGGGGGGAATATCCCGGCAAAGTGAGCATTTCTGAGGAAGCCACGATGGCTGGACAGGGCTGGCCCAGCTCCAGCAGGGCAGGTGAAGGGGGCTCCAAATTCCTGGGCACACAAGCAGATGATGGGTGATGGTAGAATTCCCAGGACCAGACTTTTCTGTTGACAGTGGACTCCTCCCGCAGCAAGCAGCATGCTGAGAGTAGGAAGACCCCGCTCAGCCCTAGCACTGTCCTTTTCCCTCCCCCAAACTTATGTGATCTTCCCCAAGTACCCTCTAAGTACCAGCACTTTGTTTCCTAGTAACTTATGGAGAAAAATTCTTTACGACAAAAAGGAACAAACCTTAATCCCCCCAAACAGAAAAGAACAATATCGTAATTTATTTCCAGGCATTCAAAGAGATTAATTAATCTATTTTAATGACACCTACCTGGATGAATTAAATTTCAATTAGACATTGACTAGAAGGAGATGACTAGAGGGGCTGCCACTAAAAAGAGCATAAAATAACCAGGAAGTTTGCCCTAGAGCACTGTGAACGAACCAAAAACCAGAGGATAGTGCTAGTGTCTGGCCTTTTCAGTGCCTTTTTAATTGTAGCATCTTTCGCCATATATACCTGAAGAATTATGTCTGATGCTTCTGTTATCTACCAAGGACGCTTTTCAACCTACAATTGTTCTATCCTACAGTTTTCTGAAATCATTGCAAATGTTAGATCAGATTGTATCTTTAGGCTTCCTGCATTTAAGGACTGAGAGATGGTTCTCAAGAAGTTAAAAATAAATATGATAAGTAAATGTTCCAGAAAACAACACGCAATAGCTGAAAGAGAAAGTTAGAAAAGGGTAAGGAATCAGACAGCAAAAGATGCATACCTTCCGTAGAGAGTAGTTTGAATACATATGGCACAATTCTGACCTGGACATAAAGCTGACAAGCAAAGTGTTTTTGTTTACTAAGTCTAATTGTACTTTCATTAAAAAATTGTCTATATGTGAGCAGGAATAAAAACCCCAAAGTTTGCAAAGAAATTCAATGCTACCTTAGCAGAGTGTGAAGAGCTAGATGCTTCAGTGATGTTTCAGATCAGCATACAAAAAACCATTTTTGAATGCTTATGCTGAATCCTGAATCATTTCTGCAGCAGTAAATTGGACATCTTAGTTCCTGGGCTATATGGCAATTCCTGAGCTATTTCCAAATTACAGCACAAACATCTATGCTTAAATTCCACTGCTTTGAATTTATCTTTTTCAAGTTCTGTTTTAGAAATGTGGATGACCTGGCAGCTCCTGACTGCCTGATGTTACTTAGCTTTAATTCTGAATGCCATTAAAATTCTGCTTGCTCTACAGTCTCTCACCTCACTGTCACAAGCTCAGAGAGAATGATTGTGGAGGGAAGCTCTGTCTGAACAGCCAAAATCCAGAAACAACCCAGCTGGAGTCTAAGTCTCCATTTATATCAGCAACATTTTTTTTCCTGCAATGAGACTAGAATATGCCATATACACATGCAAATAAATACATAACATGATATTTTGTACTTACATGACACCTAATAATCAAAGCATTTTCTATGAAGTATTTAATCCTCAAATTACTTATTTCAAAGATATCATCTTCCTAATTTTTGACACAAATGGGACCTTGGTCGAGGTCAACAAATGCCTTTTCACAGAATCACAGGATATCTGAGTTGGAAGGATCTTCGAGTCCAGTTCCTGTCCCTGCCCAGGATCAACTCCAAAGACATAAGTTTACTTTTGGGCAGAACTTTTTAAAAAAAGCCTTAACTGGCTTACTAAAGGTCATAATGGAGAAAAGCTTTAGATACAGAAGATGCTTGTTCTAAATCCAAGTGTAAAATTATGTCCATGGTCATTACATATTTGGCACCTTTTAAGAAAATGTTAACAAAAAATCCTGGAATGGAGAGACAACTTTCCTTGCACAGGTCAAATGCAGTGGTAGTTAAAGGGAAAAAAGTATTCCTGTAGCAAAACCAAGTGTTTGTAGTAGCAATGGTTAGGTGAAACAGAAATATAGAGCACACTGCAAATACACCATCTAAAATAATGAATATACACTACATTTACCTCTAAAGTATATGGTAAGACAGTCCATCTTCCTCAGTGTTGAATTACCAGAAGACATAAAATGGAAAAAGTGAAAAGAGGTTTATTCTAGTTGCCTTAGGCTAAAAGATCTGGACATGTCTAAAACGTCCAATGCCTCTCACTCTCAGGAATACTAGGGGAACACACCGAAAATATATTTAACTAAGAGATCTTCCTGTGTCATTAAGGCAGGCTTTCTTCATGCATCAGCAACATCAGCAGAGAAATTAACATTTAGGAAATCATCAGCCCGTGATTCAAGGACATTCATCAATAAGTACACAATTTTCTTTCTGTCAATTGAGTATAAAGGAAGAAAGGAAGTCTTAATTTTTAAAATTACTTGTTAATCAATTATTTACCAGAGAATAGAGTTGTAAGCATCTGAACACTGAATGTCCAGTTTGAGCTGTCTGCAATCGCGAACTTCTGGGCACTGCTGCTTATGAGGTTTGGAAGAGAAGGCTAAAACTATTCTTCAAATTCCTCACAATTTAAAAACAAAAATTAATTCCCATATATGTTCCTCCTTGGTCTTCCATGACCCCCAGTGCTTTTAGGACACTACAATGAAATATTTGTGACTGTCCTCACAGGTGCCCAGCAAAGGAACAACTTATTGGATGACAATAAACAGAAGATCTAGGCAAGGAAAACTTATTTTAATTTATGAAAAATTAAAAATACTCTCATTTCCACCCTAAATATAAACAGTAGCCACATCTAAATCCTTAAAAATTGATAGAGAATATTTACATTCTTCCATCTCCTGGTCTTTGTAAGTCTCAGGGTTTCACGTGGGATTTTTTTCATTTTGAGTTATTGATCTGACATTCACTGCAAATCAGAGACCTTTTGCAACCTTTCAAAACTTGGGTGTACAAAGAGGATTTTGATTTTCACACAAATTTAGTGTGAAATTTAGCTTATATACACTTGTATTTTTCTCTCACAGGATATTCCAGTTATAAATAGTCAAAAAAGGAGAGCTGACTTTTTGGATTAGTTGCCCTGTGAAGCATTTTAAACCATCATTTCAAGAAAATAGAGTACTGTAACTCAGGAGGAGTTGAAATTATAACTTTAAATGTTCAAATATTACTTTTAACTTTACTTCCATATCCAATTAGAATGCTTCCCCCTTTCCAAACATTTCCCTTATCAATACTATTTCCAAATTAAGTGGATGCTCTGTCTTCTCCATACTGCTTGCAAAAGCAATCTGTCTGTAGTCAGGACTGAGAAAAAAACTCCTTCATAAGGGAGAAGGAGGTGAATGTTTTTCTACTGCATACATTTACTAACTTTCAAAGAATTTGTTGAAATGTGGTCTTGAGATACTTCAATGTCAATTACTGTTTGTTCAGTAAACCAAGTTGATTTCCACAGTCCCCTGTTTTGATTTCAAATCATAGAATGACAGAATAGTTTGGCTGGAAGGGAACTTAATGATCATCTATTTCCAATGCGCCTGCCAGGGACAGGGAAACTTCCCATTAGACCCGTTGCTTAATGCCCCATCCAACCAGCCATTGACGCCTGACAGGGCTGGACCATGCACAACTTCTCTGGACAATCTCTTCCAGTGCCTCACAGCAAAGAATTTCTTCCTATTATCTGACCTGAATTTCCCCTCTTTCAGTTCAAACCCACTACTCTTTGCTCTATCTCTGCCATTTGTGATGAAGAGTCCCACTCTGGCTTCCCTGCAGGCCCTCTTCAGAAAATGGAATGTTGCTCTGAGTTCTCCATGTAGCCTCCTCTTGCATGGGCTCAGTAGCCCCAAACCTCTTAGCCTGGCTTCATAGTAGAAGTGCCCTAATCCTCTTATGAACTCTATGGCCCCCCGCTGGACTTGTTCCAATAGTTCCACGTCCTTCTTATATTGTGGGCACTGGAACTTCATGCAATACTCCAGGTGAGGTCTCAGGCAAGCAGACCTGAGAGGAAGAACCACACCCCTTGGCCTGCTGGCCATGCTCCTTTTGATGCATACTTTTGCAATTCTTCCTGCAATCCTCCCCAAAATCCCACAGACAATTTTTCTTATGTAGTGATACAATATACTCAACACTGTGGTCTATGCAGAATGTTTTTACATAAATTGACATTGCATCTATGTGAAACTACGTAACACTGGAAAGCTGATACTCTGTGCCTAGACCATACTAAATCTTTCTATGGATTGTTCAGAATTTACTTGCTTTAAATATGATAATGATCTCAATTCACGTACCTGAAATGATCTATTTGTAGGAACCACTTTAATGATGACTGCTTACACTCACTTGTTCATGAATATTGTAAGCATGGGTGGCTGCATGAAATTGGAAGTTCAAAATTAGACTATTGTAATTTCTAGGTGAATTTGATGTAATACATTAACTTGCAAGGAATTTGCAGTGAGCTGCTTTTATGAAAAAATCAATAAACTCTTGTAATAAAAATGGTAATAAACATGCTAGTTCAGTAAATAATGAAAAAAGTAGATGATGTGCTTTATTGTACTAATTAGTAAAAGCTTTATAGGATCAAATGTTCTCATCAAAATTAAAGATATTCCTTTTTGAAAGAATCATGAAAATAATTTCCCTTTTCTTACTGAACTCTGCAAACTACCAGAAACTCATTGAACTACAGCTCTTCCGCAGCCTTCATATGGGTTTTTTAAACAGGATGTTAATTTGTTTAAGTTATAAAATAAAATGTCTGGAAAGAAACAAATTAAAAAATTCCACACCTGAAATGCTGTATGATTGCAGACATTCTGTATTGTGCTTGATAAATGTATCTAAAAAGAAATATCCCAGATTAATTTTTTTTTTTTTTTTTTTTAATGTTAAGGGAGAGCTCCTCTATTAAATAAAAGGTTTTTGCCCAGCTATGATTATAAATATACATTCAGCATGGAGAAAACACATGAAGGAGAAATAGTTTCCTGTTTTATTGAATGAAATTAGCATTACATATTTCTTTTCCTTTAAATATGTGCTTTGTAGTTTTGCTGAATCAAGTTGAAAACAGTTACCCTCGGAAGGTGTCTTACCCTGCTCCCAATTAGTTTAATAGCAACTCTCAAGGATTTGAAGCATTCTGAGAATACATTTACTGTGTCACCCCCCTATTTCATGATTGGCTGTTAGTGACAAAATATATTCCCTCACAGTCAGAGTTTCAAATGATTCTCTTTTAATTAGTCTTACTCAAAACCATCTGTGACTGATAGAAATAGCAATAGTTTCAACTTCTTTTCATCATGAAGCCTGGACTTTTGGTATCTTGTCCAGAAGACTGATTGTTTATGCCACAGCCTGTCCTGATGCCTTCAAAAATCATTACGTCTTTTCTGATTTGTAAGAAAACCAAAGGGCTAAAATAGACAACTTGTAAAAAGCAGATCCTTTAAAAAGGTGTAACTTCTAGTCAGGCAGAAGTTCAGGTTGCTCTTTCTTACTTTCATGAGAGAATAAAACTTTTCAGATTTATATTTTCTATCTTTAAATTTTAATTTATCACATTACATTCATTTTATGCTGGATCAAGGTCCAACTTCATTCATGCCTGGATGAGCTAAAGAAATGAGGTGAAGGAAAATGTGTTTTTTTACAGGAAGAAACAAAAACAAATTCAAAATCTTCTTTCCAGTGCCTTAGCACATAAAAATTCACATTTTCTGAAAATCCTTAGCTATTTTGTGCACCAGGTCCATATTAGCTATACATTTAATCTTCTGTTAAATACAGCTGCAGGCAATGAGATGTGGCGTTTATACCCTGATAAAGTCTATGAATAATCATAGGCAATGCAATTCACCAGTCAAACCAGGAGAAAAGGAATGGAGAACATGCAAGTGGCTTTAAAGTCGCTCAGGAAACTTCCTTTAGCTTTTGTAAAAGGAGCAGACAAAAAGAGGGATAAGCAGAAGTTCTAGCTTCAGGCATGTGACTGGCTGCCATGGAGAGATCAGCCACATGGGAGACTCCAGATGCTGTAAGAGGAGGACAGATATCTGCACGCTTACCGGAGGGACAGAAAAATTGAAATCCCAGATTCATGCTAGATATGTACATCATGCCAGCAAACCCAGGGTTTTTCCAAGAGAAAGATCTGCTCTATTAAATGTAATTTAATCTTAGTTGGATGTGTCAGGTATTGCTGACTCAAGACTTTTATGCGGTTTAAGATATAAATCCTCCCAAAAGCAGAACAAAGAAAGCAAACCCAAAACCCCGACAATTAAAGCAGAAAACTTTTCTATTTGATTTTTATGGGGAAAAAATTAGCATTTTCTCCTGCAGCAAATATACAAGTGGTTGAAAAGAAAATTAAGGAGAATGCTTTTCAATGCAATCTAATCTACAAGGAATGTAAATAAGGTTTCAGTAGCTTTCTCTCAAAATCATGCAAAATCATATATGCAAAATATCTAAAGTTTTTAATTTTACCCAGAGTGTTATTGTTTAATTGTCTACAATGTCCCCCCAAATTAACACCCAAATATCATTATAGTCTGTTAGAATTAACTTTGTTTTCATTTTGATTAGTTTTATTCTGGGGCCAATCCATGGACATTTAGTTCAATGAGAGTTGGAACAATCTCATAATTTGCCAGTTGCAAATTTTCTAAGTATTGTTTTTTCCAAAATATTATTTTTTCTTGCCATAGGGAAATACATGCTTTTAATCCTCACCATGTTTTCCTCTAAATCATGTACTAAGTGCGATTACATATCAGCAATTAAGGACCCAAAGGGTTTAAAAAACAGTATTTCTTTCCACAGATTTAAAAAAAGAAATAGAAGCATCTCTACTCAGAGATAATTTTTTGTGTAGGATAGATATTGCAGTAATGAGGCATTTTTAAAGAAAGATATAGCAAACACAATTGGTAAAACAATGAAAGCACACACAGGCATTCAGGAATCAGTAGCCATTCTAGGATTGTAAAAGCTATTAATTCAATTAAAAAAAAATGCAAAGCATGTTTCTATTTTTCCTATTTATAATTTTTTATATCGTATTCACCTTAATGTTCTAACAATAGGTATAGCTAGATGAAGTTGGTAACCACATTATTTAGGTTAATAGTTTATAAGTTCACTTTATACTATTACATAATCTCAATTAATCAGTACATTTCATACTGTGTTATTCAATCCGTACAATGAATCAGGAGGATTATGACTAGAAGATTGTGCTGGAGAGTTTGCTTTTTTACATTTTCTTCCCTAATAAAGCAGACTAGTGATACAACTGGAATTATTAAAATTTAATCACATCACGTGGTAAAACTTTTTTTTTCCTCCTCAAAAATCCTTCAATTTTTCAGTGTTTTATATGTGGTAATTTGCTCTTCTTTATAAAAGTAATTTGGTACCTTTTGCAGTCTTAAACTATTGAGATGAATCTTCACCTTCTTTATTAATTTCATTTACTAGACTTGGAACATTCATTTCTATATGGCCTGAAAATATACTATATGATAATATCACCACAATAGAGTTCATTACAGTTCATAGAGGTCCTTCTTGTCTTACCCAATTCATTGGGTTTACTTGGCAAAATTTTGGTAGTGGAAGTACTGCAATGGGTGGCCTCTGTGAGAAGATATCAGAAACTCCCCCCATGTCTTGACAGAGTCATTTTCATCCAGCTCCACGACACAGTCCTGTCTCTGGCCACAGCTGAGCTCATCGGAAATGTTGGGGTTTAAGTTGTTTAAGAAGGAGGAAAAGTAATCGATGGCAGCTGGGAGAGACAATATCTGAAAGAAACAGTCCTGCAGGCAACAAGGCTGGTGGAGAAGGAAGGTCAGGGACTGCTGAGATTCCCCTGCAGCAGGTGAATGCCCGAAGGAGGCTGTGACACTGTCAGCAGGTTCCTGGCAGGACCTGTGGCTCCATGGAGAGAGAAGCCCACATTGAAGCAGGTTTGCTGGCAGAACTTTTGATCTCAGGAGACACACGCTCTGAGGAAGTTTGGTCCTGAAGGGCTGCACCCTATGGAATAGTCTTTCGCTGTGTCCCTCATGCCTGGCGGGCGTGCAGGCTAGCTCAGTTCTGCACTGCTACTACGAGGATCGGTCGGGGTTACAGGCAGGGCGAGTAACCTCCTCCCGGTGAGTTCTTGGTTCCCCACACCAGCGAGTGGACCTGATGGCATCACGACTGCAGCGACGGAAAAAGAGTCGTCTCTCTTTAGGCAGGGTAGAAGGTAGTTTATTAAGGGGAGGCCGGCAAGGAGCTCCGCCTCAGCCTACTGCTGCCCAGAGAGAGCAGAGATCAAAGCTTGACAGCCACTTATAAACGGGGGAGGATCCAGGGGTGGTGACAACGGGTCAGCCAACCAGGGAACACAGGGGTGGTAACAGGGGTGTCAACTTCTAAACCATTAACAAATCACAAGAGGGGAGGAGGGGATTCCCCAGGCACCAGCCTACCACTCAACGCCTCTCCTGGATCTTTCCAGAATCCAGGGAAGGGTCTCGAAGTGACAGGCAGGGCGACCAAGAGGAGAGAGGGTGGATTGACAGGGACAGGTGCAGAGAAGGAATGATTGGCATAAAACGTCTGGTTATATAACTAACTCATAAGGGGAAAACTATTACGGAACACAAGGGGGGTACAGTGGACTGTACCATTACAAAAATAACTTGTAAATCTTACAAAAATAACTTAATAACTTAATAAAACAACTCTCGCACCACTACAGAATGGGGAACATGCTGGAGCAGTTTGTGAAGCATTGCAGCCCATGAGGGAATGATCTGTGCTGTAGAAGTTCCTGAATGACTGTGTCCCTTGGATGGGTCCTCACACTGGAGTAGGGAAAGGGTGTGAGGAGGAAAGAATATTAGGGACATGTAATGAACTTACTGTAACTTCCAGTCTGCTGGGGCTTGTGTGTGGAGAGGAGCTGGGAGTAAAGTTTAGCCTGCAAGAAAGGGAGAGGAGGAGGGAAAGGTGTTTTTAGATTTGTTCTTGTTTCTCATTATCCTACTCTGACAGTAAGTCACATTTCTTTCCTGAAGTTGAGTCTGTTTTGGCCACGACAGCAAATGATAAGTGATTTTTCTGTCCTTATCTTGCTCCGTTGGCTTGTTGCAGTACTTTCTCTGCTTGTATTTTTAAGGAAGAGAAGTGAAATAGCAGCTTGGTGGGCAGCTTGTCAGCCAAGGTGAAACCATCACACCTACTTCATTTTTTTTCTTCGTTTCTTTAGAGGTAATCTAAAGGGTTCTTATAAGTCTCTAAGAGAGACTAAAACTCTCTCAGAGGATCTAAGTCTCTACAGAAAAATACAGTGAAGACCATGTCAGCACATATATATGAGTGCATAAGTGTTCTGAAATGTGTCTAAGATGTTTGTATAAATGTAGTCCAGAATATATATTAGGATACCTGAAGGGGCAGCTTTCTGCCGATGCACACTCTGCAGAAGTTCCTCTTGGTCTTTTTTTAGCTGTGCAGGCACATGAGTTTAGGTAAAGAAAAGAAAGATTGGTTTCCTTGAAGTACAACTAATGTGGGGAATATTGACATTGAAACATATGCAGCAGTTACTTTGCAGGTACTTAAAGGTTTTTTGGTGGTTGTTTTTTTTTTTTTTTTTTTTTTTTTTTTTTTTTTTTCACTTGGTTTCATTTTATTTTACATTAATTAGTTAAGGAAGGAAGAAACTAATTTTCTGAGAGTTTTCTTCCAACCATTTCCAAGGGCTTGGAAGGTTTTGTACCCTACAGCTCTCTCTTTTATCAGCCACCTGAAAGAAGAAACTATGTCCATAATATAATGCATATCTCAGTTCAGGACATTCTCAGCTCACGTCTTCAAAGCTGGTTTTAGTTTTAGTACTAAAAGAAGACATAGGCACCTATATGTTAACTGGAATATTCTCCTAATTTAATTTTGATAGCATCTAGTAGTTTGATAGTATCTAGTAAATTGGGTCATAAATTAGGATATTCAATGCAATATTCTTTTTCATATTTTCCAGCCGAGAAGAAGGAAATACCTTCCCAGCTTTTGTCCTGATGTATGTCAAGTCTAAGCCAGCATGGCTGAAAGCGAACCTGGATGCAAACATTTCATTTGCTGCCCACTATGTTTCACCTTGTTATTTCCACTGAGGAGCTGAATTTTATTACCAGTCCTCAGCTACACTGGTCCACTTTTCTCCAGGATGGATTGTCTACCGTTTTTATCTGTCAGCATCCTAACAGGTGGTCATAGCACCTTTCTTCACTGGGGATAGCAAGGCAGATTTATGCAGAATTATGTTAATTCTACTCAAATTCATCAATTACACTGTTTGCATAGATCGTTTAAACACTCATAGAATGCATTGTCTATGCCAACCAATGCATAAATACTAAAGGCACTACCAGGTCTCAACTTCTCAAAAATTTTAAAAAAAGCATTTTCTCACTAAAAGCAAGACAGAAAATGTGTTATCTCCTGAGTTACCAGGCTTAAACGTGGAAATTGGACAAGCAAACTACAAAGCAAACTCAGACCAGGAAAGGAAACTATTAGAAGCAGAAGCATGTCCCTTTCTACTGGAAGGGACATGCAGCTGGACAGTGTCCTGGCCTTGCACTATTAACATCAGCTGTTGTTGTACTACTAGCTCTTGCTTCCAGAATGTGATAAATAAAAACACTCCCCACAGGCAGGAGGATATATCAATTTCATATCACATTAATAATGCATATTATACCTACAAAATTCTATGTAGCCAGGTAAAGTGGTATTATCACCTGTCACTTGGTGCCAAGACAGACACAGAGCAAACTGTTTATTCCTTATTTAAGCCTATCACTTCTCATTGCTAGTTAGGTTTTTCTTTTAGGTGTGATTTCCACTTTCTTTGACTACCAAGTCATCACATGGAATTGGAAAAGCTATCTGGCTCTTCATAGGACTGGGATCATTATGCATGGCTGTTACCCACATATGGTTAAAAATTGGATGTTTTCCACAGTAATCTGGCTTCATTTTAACTTCTGCAGGTGGTCGATGATTGTTATTCTTTTCTATTCTTGAAAGCCTGAGGCATGAACCAGAGCAATTACTCATTTTCTGTAATGTGTAACCAAAATATTTGACCAACAAGTATTTTACTCTCAAATTTTTATCTCAAGAATATTAGCTTTCTGTCTGCATTTTGTCTCTGGGTGCAAATTGCACCCAGCTATATCAATATTGCTGTTATTATTGTTGAATATTAGCTCATGAACTAATTAGCTCATGAACTCAGGTTTTAAGCGCTTTAAGAAAATTATAATTAGTTTAATCAACTTCATTTTCAGTTGCAGACTCAGTTCAGTGCATCTTGGACCTAGAAGACAGGAAACGTTACCATCAACAATACTTTTTCCTCAACTCACCTGCATTCTAAGCTTTGTAACAAACATTGCCATTCTAGGGAGGCTCTAGAAAACTCACACTGTACCTGTTTAAACTATTGAGGTAAATCAAGAGTCAAGCAGTCAACTCTCTTCAAAGAAACACATGCAATTGTCAGTAAAACCAATCATCTACAGACCTCAATTCTTAGCTTGTATACATCTTCCTTCCTCTATGTCTGACCACAGCAGCGTGCCATCATGTTATTTAAAATTCTTGTGGGAATTTATTGCCAATGCAATGTGCACTGACACTGAAAAACAAAACCTGTTTTAAAGATCCAAAACATTGCTTATTTCCATCTGTTTTCCATAAAAGATTATGCCAAGTAAAGGTCTTAACATAACAGTCATAACATAACAGTCTTAACATGTTGATTACATCTATGAAACAATGAAAGAATATTTCTGCAAGATTCAGTAAAACTACTGTACATCACTAATTTAGGCAATGTGAGACTTCAGAGTAGAATTCAAGACTAGTGTGAATGGTCTGTGTTCTAAGGGTTTTTAATCAGAGCAATAATTCCTTTCCTTTGAATGGTTCTCTTCAGATACCAAGAATTGCTGATGCATGTGTAAACCTTCAGTGCAAAGGCTAGACAGAAAAGGGGGATAGAAGAAATAATAAAACAGCCTGCAAAATAAAGGACAGACTAGCAGAAAAGAAATTTTTTAGATCCAGCGCATCCACTCAGCCAGATGTTCTTCGCTGGATCCGTTTCACCTGCTGTTGTATCTTGCTGAAGCACCCAAAGAGAAAAGAGGTGCCACCAGCAGCAATTAAACAAAAACTTATGTTTAACCTTCCTTTTGCCTTGATTTTCATTAAGTTTTGGGCTTTAACAAAACCAAGCAATAATAGAAGAAAAAAAGGAGAGGGGAAACAAGGGGAAAAAAAAAAAAAGTAGGGAATCAGTTTTTAGTTATTTTCTATTTTTTAGTATGTACATTATATTTGCTGACTTTGCAAGAGCTATTGTTGCTCAATTCCATATTTGATCAGCCATTCCAGGTTATATCTAACAGAGATAAAAAGTAATCAAGTAGTTTTGACAGATTTACAGTGAGGTACTCTGGTGGGTCAGAGCATGTGAAAGGCGTATAACGCTGTACTTTAACACATCTTCAACTTTTTAGCCACATTTGTTAAAGCTATATGCCACTTTTCTTCAAAATTTCTCTAACTTTAAATATTTCAGATCACTATTTTAAACTATTGTAATATATGTAAATATATATATTTGGCACTTATTTGTGATAATAAGGCATCTTCATCAAATAAAAATTATGGCAAATTTTTTACCATAGAGAACTAAAAGAATATTTTTTAAAAATCCCTTTGTAGTCCAAAACACTGAAAAGGTGGAAAGGAAAGAAGGAAATGAAAAGTACTTGAGAAAACAATTCAGGGAAAAAAAAAGAGTGATTAGTATTACAGCAGGACCCTCTTCAGGACACTCCAAAACATTATGTTCAGTGCTGCTCATACCTTTTAGTTTTGAAATTATTATACCTAAGTCAACTTCAAATATCTTGTCTCTTGAAAGAAAATGAGTCATTAACAATGCCAACAGATTTCAGCTGTTATATTCAACCAAATTAGGGTGCTAAGAAAATAGCATACATATTTATGAGTAGAGTTCCTACATAGATGGATGTTATCAACCCCTAATAAAAAGAAGGAACACAAAAATATTTATGAGTTATTGAATAAATAGTTAAAGATAATGAAAATAGGTAGATAAACAACATCAACAACAGGAAAAAAAAAAACCCAAACAAACAAACAAACAAAAAAACCCTATACCATAGAAAACACCTTTATTTCCTAAGTCATTTATACAAAAGCCAATATTATCACCTTCTATTTATTACAATCCATTCCCCTTACCAGGCAGCTGAGACAAATAGAGCAATGCACAATGATTCACAGACATGGCAAGATAGCAAGATACAACTGATGTCTTTGTGAATATAGACTGTGGGCTAGCACAGTGATTTTGATTATTTTCCTTTTATTTTTTTCCATTCAACATAGTTCAAAGATTTTCTGAAATGCTGCAATGAGACCATAGGCTTCAAGGTGCACAAAGTGTTTGCCATTGATGTCTTTCCTCCTGCTGGTATTCTCACCAGTCTGTTAAAACTACCTCTTCTAATCCCATTTTTATAAAGATAGCCCCCTCCCTCAAAACATACACACACCATACCACAGAAAGTGACTATATGTAGAATAGGTATGCAGCAACATCTTACCTTCTTGCATTCTTAGGTACCTGAAGACTTACTCCTCCTTCATCCTTTCCCCTAAGGCTTTGCTTTTTTGACCTAAGATGCTCAGTGCTACTTAGCAGGATCTGATTTTTCAACTATTTCTTTTTTCAGTGTCCTACTGAGGACAAACTCTAGGTGAACCATACATCTGTCAGAGCCCAGAGACATAAGGTGGATACAATATTGCTATGAAATTATGTGGGAATGGAGGAGAACATTATTATCAGAATTGCCTCTGTGATTTGTGACTGTATGATTGATTTAATTCAGTGTGATCCTTTAATCCTTTCTTCAAAACTGAACAGTTTCTCATAAATCTGCATTTGTGCACTTCACTCTTTCTGAATATGTGTTGACTGTTTTGGATTGTGTCCAGGTAGTTCAGTCTGATTCCTGAAGACCATTTTGAATAACTCCTCTCTTCCAAGTATCCCTATGATTCATCCTGCCAGTTTAATAAGCAGATTTTCCACTTCACCATCCTGTCTTACAAAACACTGAACAGAACTGAAGCTACCTTCAGATTGCTCTGATACACTGTCGAGTACCTCCTTCCTTTTCACTTGTGAACAGTCAATAAATTCTGTCAGAATGATGAAAAATCTATGAGAGTCATGCCCCTCACACAGGTACAAAATAGTTTCTCCTTATTTAGAAAAATATCATGGAAGATAATATTCTTATACTTAATATCAAGATAATAGGGTACCTAATGTGTCTTATCTACAAAGCCTGTTAATTTATTCAGGAAGAAATGTCCATTGTTTGACATAATTTGTTGACATGTCAGATGCTATTCATCTACATGTTGTCTTCTGAGTGGTTTGTATCTTATTTGCTGAGATTTTGTTCTGTCATTATTTTCTCTTTGCTCTCCTAAAAACATAGAAAAGACTTTTCAACCAAATGAGAATTCTCACATTTTACCAGAATACGTGTATCTGCTTTTTTCAAATAAATTTTAGAAGCAGTTTTCTCCTACCCAAGGCTTTGGGATTTGTTTGAGGGGATTTTTGATTTTTTTTTTTTCATATCTTATTTTCTATTTCCACATCATAGGGCCTAGATTTAATGAGTACAACATATTTCTACAGTATGCAGTTCACCAAATGTCCTGTTTTTTATATATTTCAAAGTCTTTAATTTTGCTCTTTTCACCTCCAAAACTTTATGTGTCCCTGTCATCTCTTTCATCTTATGAATAGCTGATCCATATTTATCCCATTTATTTACAAATAAAATTTTTAGTTGAAATAATAATTATACCTTTCTATTGAAAAAAGAACAAGAACAAAAAAAAAATGTTTTTTTTTCTTAATATGGAGTTCTGCAAAGGAGCACAATAATATCAGTTAATACTGGCGAAAATCATATTAAGTCTTATTTCACCCATTTTTACAATACCAAGCTATTGAATTATAACTTTTCAGAGAGTTTTAAAAAGTCAGAAAGCACATCCTTAAAAGTATGGGTTACTCAAGGCTACCACTTCTACTGCTGCAAAAAGCAGATGAGAGAATAAAATGCCTGTACTATCCTTCACTAAACAAAAGAGGTTACTAAGGATATACACCATTATTCATTATAGGAATATGAGTGCCAGCATCAGTTAAGAAGTATTGTTATGTGGAAATCAAACAGACGGTTCCTTTTTCTATGTCCCAGTTTTACCCCTCACACACTTAGCCAAAAGTTCTGCTCTACCTCTGCCTTGACTCCACAGCTGATGTTCGGTGAGTGCTGGATGTGTCTCACCCACCACAACCATGCCATGGAACCAGCGATGTCCTTCAGGTGCATGCACAGGTACAGTCATGGTGCACAGACCAGATAATGCCATTAACGAGGGTGTGCGCACCGTGTCTGTACAGCCCTTGTATCGGTAAAGAAAACATCAAAGACAGTGAAACTTATTCTCCAGTCATAGACATGTAATCATTGTTATCTTAAGACTTTAATGAGTCTCATTAGCAATTTTCTACACTGGAAATGAACTGCTTTTAACAAATTTCAGTGGAATACTTGATATACTGATTTTCTAACTGTTCCATAGGACATGCAGTAGCATGGGAGGAAAGACAAACTGTGTGCCAAATAATTTTGTTTCTACCTGGGTTTGGGAAATAATGAAAACTACTATAGCTCCAGATAGTCATCTCACACTATAATACACACATGCCCTTCCTAAAGTATATGTTAAACTGTTTGCAAATTAGACTCTGCCTATTCTAAACACTGAAGTAAGCATATTTGAGCTATAATTTGGAAGGCTGAACTAGAGAAGTACTCATCCTCTTTAATAATGTGTGTGACATAAGCTGGAAGTGCTGTAGTACTATTCATGTTCTAAGAAGGTGACTCATGGGCAACACACACAGTGTCTTTACCCTAAATGAACTTTCAACTATTTCAAAGAGTTAGCAAATTCGACCCTACTACTCAGCTGAATTAGTATTGGATAGATGGAAATATATCTCAGCATTAAAAACATAAAATTAACATATAATAAAATATAGTACAATGAATAAAGAAATATAAGATAAATATCATGCATTAGAAAAAGTATTGCTTTTTAAGTGCTGCATACAAAAGTCTCACAAGAATGTGTGAACTCTAAAGACTCACGGCTGCAAGCAATATTAAAATATTTTACTTTAAATGGAAGACATATGCATTCACAGATGTAAAAATTCCAGTTCTTTGCCACAGAACTATTTCTGCAAGTTTTGAGGGAAGGGATGGAGGGGGAGAATGTTTTTTGGTTCACTTTGTTTTGTCTTTATTTTTATTTTCTTTTAAATACTTTGACTCTAAACTCTCCAAAATGTCATGTTTTTATCTCTGAGTTTTTCTAATGATCACATAGCTGTCTGGGGATTCGGTTCCTTGTTAGCCTTTAGTCCTAAACGGCCCTGCTGAGCACTGTTGCTTTCTAATTATTTTAAGCGTATCAATTAAACCTTCTTCTTAGTGTTTACATCAGAGACTTCTGTGTAAGAATGGCAGAAACCCTCACAGAAAGTCATCAGATCAGTTCAAAGACTGGTGACAAAGGTCATTAATGAAATGGCTGTAAGAGAAGAGTTTCTTTCTACACAGTCTTGAAAAGGCAAGGAAAGTGTAATGAGAACACTGCTCTGAATCCTCACTTTCTCAGTGCTAGCTGTAGCCCTTAAAAATGCCTGATTACAAGAAATCTATTCAAAGACCTTTCTTTAACCTGAAATAAAACATTTAAAAAGAAAGTGCTTTCCCCCATTTTCCCTATCCCTGGGAAAAAAAAAAAAAAAAAAAAAAAAAAAGGGAAATATTTAGCCCCACTTCAACTTGCCAGATAACAGCTGAAAATACAATGCAATAGAGAGAAAATTGTCTAGAGGTTCCTGTAGTGTGTGGAAGAAAACTTCCTGACACAGCTGGCAAGGGAGCCAACTAGGGAAGATTACCATGGGACCCGGAGATTTTAATGTACAGAGAGGGTAGGTGCTGTGATGGTTGGAGACCATCTCAGGCATAACAGTCATGAAATTTATATGAATTTCACCCATGAGATGTAGAATTATATGAAGAAGAGAAAAACCTCTTTAGAGTATTTGTGTTGCACATTTCATTATTCAGTTGGAATAAAGCACGTACAGGTGTGCCATTGTAAGAAGAGCTATGATAGCTAATTTATTTCATTGAGCTTAAACTTTATTGAAGATTTTAACTGAATGTTATAGAATTTGAAATTCAATCTAATAGTCAAACTAATTATATACATACATATATATAATTAGCTTGACTATTAGATTGAATATATATATATACTGTACATGGTAGGGACATAATTAGATGTTGATAAAGTAGCTATACCTTTTTTCTGCCTCTCTTATTTTCTCTTTATTTTTTCATGCAACAGTTGCAGATGATTTTCTTGTCTTCCCATTGGACTGCTTTGTATATGCCTTTTTTTCCATTCAGAGCCCTGAATCATTCTCAGGGCTAATCAGACAGTATTATACAATACTGTTCACATGTCAGAACAAAGACTCATAATACCCAGAATCTCATCTCCCATATTGGTCAAGACTGGATTTTTGCAGCGGTGCATAGGTAAAGAAAAAGAAGTTAGGCACTTCTCTCAATGAAGACTCCTTTTGCAAATATGATGTTTTAGCGTTGTACCCACGTTGCTCTATTTAATAGCACTTAATGGGGCTTACTTCCATCCGTTCAGCTAATTGCTTTTTGAACTGATTTATATTTTGGCATCAAAAACATCCTGCAGCAATGAGTTACACAATTTAATTATGTATTATATGAAAAACAATTTACACTTCAACCCAATAATTTACTTGAGCGCTTGCTGGTTTTTGTGTCATGAATGGTGAATAACATATCTTAAATCACTTTTGACCTGCTATTCATGACTTCATATATTTCAATTATATCATCCTTACTCATCCCTTTTCCAAATTTGAATAACCTTGCTTATAAAACTTCTCCTTGTATAGAAGTCATTCTCTATGGTTCATTATCAAAATTACTCTTGCCAGTACCATTTTTAATTCTGGTGATCACAGCTCAGTAGAACAATGAGTTTTACTCCTCTGTAGTTTTATAGTGGAACAACATGCAATAAACAATATGTGCAACACCAGAGTCTTCACCATGCTCTGTATTTTTTGTTAACACCAATCTTTTTTCCCCTCTTTTGGACACTATTGATTCTAGGAAGGTATCTTTCTTGTAATCACATCGCTGCCTAATCTCTCTAAGAACCTTGTTGAGACAATTTTGCAACAGATTCTTCCGCATGCATGCATACTGTACCAACCATATCAAATTTAGCTGTGTGCTCAAATGATTTCTTCATACAGCAAATGAATGCGAAATGTGATTCCCCTTTACAAAAGCGACATTAACTGTTCTCCATTGTATCATGTTCATCAATGCGTTTATTAATACAACCATTTTCTAGCATTTCAAAATGTTTATGCAACATGAAAGTGAGATTAAGTAGCCTGTAGTTCTGTGAGTTTTAAGTATTTGAACTCCTCATTAGCCAAATACCAAAACTAATTAGAAAGGCTACCTGCAAATCACTACTTTGTACACAATTAACAATTATCAATCAAAATTAACTGTAAGTTCAGCAATGACTCAGTTTTCTCTCCTGAAACTCTTGGTTGAAAACATTTTGATCTTGGTGATTTATTGCTACATGTCTGTAATCTTTTCTGCTGTTGCTACAATCTGAAACCAAAGGATGAGTCCAATCTATCACTGACCTGTACAATTCCTTTGGAGCCCAGATGTTAAACCAGTATTTTGAAGATTCCTCCTTACCTTTTGCTCAGTTTCTAGTTCTAGTGGATGCTGAAGCTCTGTTTAGAACTCAGGTGTTCTAGAAATGAAGCCTGTTCTCATTTTGTGAAAACCTTACTTTTTCTTCAAACACATAATTGTCTGCCAAGTTATTATTGACATAACTCTTACATGAGCAGATTGAACATCTGTAACAGTGCATAGGATTGTTTATGAAAGCTGAAGATTGCTCTTTTCCTTATTCTGCACATGTAAAGAAATAAAACATTACCAATTATATTCTGTTCATGTTTCTGGTTTGTTCTTTCTATGAAAACTCCAAACTTAGGGAATGCATGAAGAATTGTGATGTTACTCTGAAAGTCTTGATGCTTAAATAGTCGTCTTCATTCCCTGTATCTTTTTTTTTTTTTTTTTTTTCCCCTGTGCGAAGACCCTGCGTTATTTTAGCTGAACTACACTTAACCACCTGTATATATGCTGTTCACTATTTGTATAGTCTTTCATTCAGCATTTTTGTAATTATGCTTTGGAAAGATGATGGTGTCTAGGTGATATTACCTAAAAAAGCTGTAAAAATTTACTAGTGAGATTAAAAAGCTAATAAAGTTGTAAAATGTAGATCCTCCATATACTTGGCAATTATGCTGCCAGTCTATGATTAGATTTCTATATAAAGAAGCTATAAGAGAAACTCTTAAGAATCTTGCATAATAAATAGTACAGACATTAAAGAAAGCAATGAAAACTAGACAAGTGTCTGCAAATTACAAAGTAATGTTACAGCAATTGTTTTAAACCTATAATTATTATTATGGTTATAAAAAATGTGATGAGCACTTCACTATTTTTAGTCAAAAAGATACTTTTTACATAAATTAATCAAAAAACCTATTTTGCTGTTTGACTAAGTTATAGTTCATTAATACTTTACCTTTTGGTCTGGAAAAACTTTTAGAATAATGAAAAATTTATATTGTCACAGATGGATTTCATAACTCCATAAACTGGCATTTTAACAGTTACTCAAATGTTTAACATATAATTTTCTCTAACAACTAGTCATCAGCCATAGTTCATCAATGTATTTCATTACATCCAAAAATGTATCACAACAGTAATTTAATCCTTTTCTCAACTTCGGCTGTTGTGTTTCGTACACTGGTATCCCTTTCATGTTTTGATTCATTGATAGATTATTTAAATTGCAAATGACCTCCTTTCAATCCTAGATCCCCCCTATTGGACCTACTTAAGTTTCAACTCACATCTTGCAAAAAAAGAAATTTCATCATCCGCCTACTTATTTATAGTGGCGGAATTTTCCTTAGATCTCTCTTTTATGCATCACTTAATACCTCTATATTTAATCCAAAACCATCTAAATGTTCATTTTATGTATTTTTCCACCTTACACAGTAATACTTTTTCATGTCCATTCTCCTTCTGTTCCGTTTTTCCTAATCTCATGGCTCACCATCCCACAGACTTTGATATTACACAAGAATTTTGAGGTCAAACAAGAATTGATTCTTTCACTCACTATTACACCTTTGATAAATCACAGCAAAATTTTAAAGATTGAAGTTTTACCTCTCCTTTTGACAAAAAAAAAAAAAAAGGTTATATTTTTTATTCTTTCTTTCCAACTAGATTGTAATTTTATTTAAAAACTGAAAATTAAAACCAACCCATCATTTATTTAAAAATATTTTAGGGGGGTAATTAAGTCAAAATATAAAGGAAATTTGTATACATAAACCCTATCTCTAGGACTAAACTTTCCTAATCCACAAATCATGGAAGCCCCAAGGCCACAGGATAACAAACATGTTGTGTTCCTCTGAGGAATGGTTTTTCCCCTCAGAGTCCCCCTGAAGCCTGTGCTATGTAGTTCAACCCTTTTTCCCTATCATACCTACTCCTGACCCTTTTGGCTCAGGGCCAATATCTTTCCTTGGCCCAAAACTAGATAAACCCCTGTCTCTTCCTGCTTCTCTCTCTCTCTCTCTTCTTGGCCTCCTGGAACATCACATCGAGAATAAAGCTTGGATGGAAGCTGGGGGTGAGAGCCACTCTTTTGAAATCTTTATTCTGTCTCTCTGAAATATATTTCCCTAAAACCCCTGAACAACTGAGCTAGCGAGAGCTGGGGGGTGGCAAGAGGGAAGTATATTTTCACAAACAGATATTTATTCTTTGGCACAGGCGCATTAGAAAGGCCGTGACTAAAGATACAGACATTCAGAGTCCCTAACCTTTTCTTTCTTCCAGTCTACTTATTTTACTTCTCTATACACAATTTTGTATAGCATTTCTGAGACTACCAGCCTTCATATGTAGGACTTCATCGCTAGATCTGCATTTTTGCACTTCACTCCAGAGAGTGTATCTGTAACTAAAGCAGCAGCCTACCCAAGAAATGACGGCACTGAGCTCCTGAGATGTACACAAAGATATACAGTGCAGTGGAGAGTAGCATTAATAAAATTAATGGCATGTACCCTGGTTCTACCAGAAAAACACTGGAGGATGGGTGAAATGGTCCAGCTGATGACTCGGTCGATGTCTGGTTTCTCTAAGAGCCTGCACACAAGTATATTTGGGAACTGTGACCTGAGGCATACACACGAACCAGATTTGGCTGCTCTTCTGCTCACTGGGGTGAGGTGGGCAGCAGCTGCAAGGGTCTGTGGCACTCCCTGCACCCCAACAGACAAGTGGACAGGACAGGCTGGGAGATGGGGGTTAGCAGACTGGAGAGCTCATGTGAGAGGAGCCTGCAGGAGAACATGGGCAGAAGGGTTGGTTTCAGATTGGGAAGTCTGCAGGCTCATACTTTGATACAAACTTATTAGGCAGCTGTGGCAGTGTAGTAGCTGGTTGTGACGGTACCGGCTGCCCTGTGCCCTCTGAAAGCCCCCAGGCATACCCACGCAGATGGGGAGGTCCCAGCACAGCGTACTTAGCTCAGAACCATTACAACAAGAGCTAGAAGTACCACTAGAGGGCATTGAAAACACCATAAATAACTTTCGTCTGTCACCAGCAAAAGGGTGTGAAAAGCCCAGATGAGAAAAGCCATGAAGGATGACAAGAATGGTACAGAAAACATATGGGTCTTATGCAGTGTATTATTCACAGAAACAGAGCTGAATTGAAGGTGCTGAAGGTCCAGAGCTAACAATGCCAGACAGTTTCTACAGAGAAGATGAGTTAATACTAGATTTTATGTCAGCACTCAGATAATTAGCTAATTTACATATTTCAGCCTGTAGGCCATCTACTTAATGACTAGTGAATGTTATAAAACGATGACAAAAAATTATGTTGCATACAGCACCTAAAGATCAAACGGTGATCTTTAACTTCATTGAGGGCAATAGAAACAGCAGTAGGTAACAAACGCTTTAGATTTGCCAGTCGAAGCAAAGAAAATTGTTGAGATGTCTGTGCAGGTTGAGCAGGAGGGCAAAACAAAGGGTGCCTGCAATCATCCAAAAAGCAGAGTTCTCATTTCTATTATAACAGTTAGACATTTTTGCTCCATATTACCTCAGCTGTGCAACAGAACTAAAAGACACAAAGGAAAAGGCACCTTGTAAGTAACAAGGTCTGTCAAGTATTGTCACTTATAGAAATACATGTTAAGTTTTCCTGAAGGCTTTTACCAGCACAGGACTATTTTTTCTCTGCATTCTCTGATTTATCTTATGAAATTTAAGAAAAAAAAAAAAAAAAGCTGCCAATGGTGTAGTCACAACATTTCTTTTTAGAGGTTCAGTTTCCCAAATGGTCACATAGACTGAACTTCTTTACCATAGTTTTCCCTGCCTGGAGGGATCATAAAAGATTTATTTACTGTTTAGAGTTATTCTTTAGGAGAGCAATGTCCCTCGGGATCATTTTATTTTGTTTCTGGTCTGAAAAAGTCTGCATACAAATATATTGTATAGTGCAAAGTCAAAGGGGTATCAGCCCTTTAGGCCAGTAGGTCAAGCAGGACCAAAAGTACTTCACAGAGAAGCGTGGAAATATGAGAAAATGGAAGACAGCCACAGCTGAGAGGAAAAAAAAAAAAAAAAAAAAAAAAAAAAAAAAAAAAAAAAAGTAGTTCTTATGATAGAAGAGGAAAAATGAACTAAAGTGTGAATGCAGACTTCCTAAAATCTCGAGTCAGCTGTGAAATCCTAAATTTGATATGTACAATATATCTCCTCCTATCCCCAATGAAGAAAAAAAATAGAAATTATCTTCCATCTAAAAAGGCAGAAAACAGTTAAGAGTACTCAAGGAAGTAGGGTTTTTTTGTTTTTTTGTGGTTTTTTTTTTTTTTTTTTTTAACAAAGCTTTTCCTGTTGATACTGAATTATATACATTAAAAAAAAAAAAAAAGGAAAAAAAATTGAAAACAATAAGAAAAATAGACTCAAGCAGGTAAATGTTGTTTTATGTTTTAATATAAAATCTGTTCACTCAACAACCATATTTATTGCAAATTTTTATCAACTAATTTTTTATAGAAAAATTAAATCTGAGGGAAAATTTCTTAAGAAATTTGTCAGTTTTGATGTGTTCTTGTAAAAAAAGTGATATCCTCAGCCACAAACTTTATTGCCACATGCATATTCCCAACATTTCAGACTACAGAGACTCAGAGATTTAGTACTTAGTTTAGTAGACAGCAGGGCTGATCTTATATTTTACTGACCCTTTAGAAGTGTGAGGTTCAAATGGAACATCCAGCAGAGCAGTGTGACAGAGGAGAACTTTCAGCTGGCGAGCAACCTGTCTGAGAGAGAGAGATGCAGATCCCTTTCTTCTCCTTATGTTACCTAGATTTTTGTTATAAATTTCAGTTCTTGCTTTTTGCGATTCAAAAATTCAAAATGTTACAGAGGTTCAAATTTTCCATTTGAAGTGTATGGCATTGGCAGAGAGACCACATCATCCAGTAGTACTTACTCTATAAATATGACAATAAAATATTTTACATAAGAATAACACATTATAATAATATAGTACATTGTATGTAATATGGTAATTTCTAGAGCCCCTTAGAGGGAGATTATTTTTTATTTGTCATGACAGTAGAAATATATTTAAAATTTCTGCAATTGCATTTACCTTAAGAAAAAAAAATATTAATTTTCCTGCTGCACTTATAGAATCATGAACAGAAGGACCAGTAAATGTTTTAAGAAATTAATAGAGGCATGAATTTAAATGGGTATTGATGGACAATGTAAGATAAATCTCTGAGGCTTGTAGATATGCTGTTTGGAATCTCCAAGGACAAAATATCTTTCACACTACTCCTTATCTACCTTTTTATCAGATCTTCAGACCTCCAGTAATTCTTATGGTTCTCTTTAATGTAATTGTTTTTAAGAGAAAGGGGTCTAGTCTGACATCATTAATTAGCTGTGTACTAATCCAAACAAGAAGTCACATTTGGAAACTGCTCTTTACCTCTGAGTTGACAACTCTGTCCATTTTTACTGTATTGGTGTGCTTTTAGAAAAACTGTCATTTATGACAAACTAGTGACACCCAGTCTTTTTTGTAATTTCTCTTTCAACAAATGTACCATGTCATAACATTCAGGAAATATTAGACCAGACATTATTAATCTCTAAGAGAGTATAAAAATAAATCTACAATAGTTAGGACAGTGTGACCCAAACAAATTTACTGAAACACTACTGAAGACACAAAATACATCAACCTACATTAACAATCCCTGAAGAACCTAATAATACCTTATTATATAATACTCTCCTGGTAAACCACCAATTCCTCCCAAAAAATAATAATAACAATAAAAAAACAAAACTGCAAAGCAAACAAAAAAAAAATCCCAAACAATATAATCTTTGGAAATATTTCCTTGAAAAAGATATTGTGGGTTTCAGTTTTTCCTGTATGCATTCACAAAGTGAAATAAATCAATTAACCCTGTAATTCTTCTGGAGATGAGATAAAAGCAACAGTAACCTTTTTAAAAACAAAATTTCAAGATAAAGTGTTAATAGCTGCCTTTTTATTTTTTACAGAGCATTGAGTAGTGTATGAACTGAACAATTAGCTAGAACCTGGGGCATATTTTTTCCACTATTAGTTTGTAAATTCACTGATATTCTCTAAAAGTGAAGGTTTATATTACCAGGTAGAGAGAGAGATACATTATCAAAGTATAAAAATTATTACATTAATATAATTTCATTTTTCATAAATGTGTATATATATAATCCAAAAGATTAATTTCTGTCTTAAATGTAATCATTCACTTGACTACCACAACTGTGTAGCAGTCAACAATTATTAGATATGTTGATATTCCCCTGGAGGCAGCAAGTCACAGAAAGAATATGCCATTTTAACTGAATATTTGTTTCCTGAAGAGAAACAGAAATATTTGCAGTAACATCAAAAGTTATAGGGGGTTTTTTTCAGTTGAGGTTCCATATATTTAATGACTGCTCTGTCTTAGAAAACAACACTACCTTGCTTTAGAAGTCAGAGAATATATTTTAATTACTGTGGTCAACACTACTGAGTTTTGTTATTTCAATGGCTCTTTCTCTGCTTTTTTTTACATTTTCCAAGATAGTAGCAAGAATATCAGCATCAAGAAGTGCTTCATGCTGAGAATCTGTAGTTGTATTATTTAAAAGAATACTGTTATCATGTAGACCTACAATTGCAAACAATTTTCAAATAACTTTAGAAATATTTCTGCAGGTACAATTTTCTGCATGTAGTTTGATTTCAATAATGCTATGTTTACCAAGCCAGGCCAAATTGCATTTCCATTCATCTTGTCAACTGTAAAGTCTTTTTTTGTGTACTGTGCTGCCATTCTTCCTTGACGAAAGGTTTCTATCACTGTCAGTGATCCACTCTCCATCCATTTCTTACTTTAGCACTAATAATACATCAGTTTTCTGTTAGATTGTGATTGTTCTATTTGTTCTGTGATGCATTGTATTAGACCAATAAAGCCTAGATATTGTGCCTCTTGCAGATAGTATATAACTCACGTAAAACAAGATAATTCTCATCAGAAAACAAAACAATGGCTCCATAGGATTATTCAAGGTAATTTTCACCTGTTCTGGAAATATATTAAAGATGTATTATCATGCACTTAAGCAGTAGCTGAAACAGCTTCTACAATCAGTAAAATTGTAAGAAATTTAAGAAGTTTTTCTTTAAAATAATCTTCCCCTTGATGGAGCATTTATCATAAAGGTAGCTCAGATAGTTTTGGGGGAATGAGAAAGTATTTTCCAGTCCAGCTGACCATGTTCTTGTCTTCAGGCAGTATCAGAGGGAACTGAGACCTCACATTAAATTCAAGTGTTTTCCATCAGAGTTTTAACTTAATATTCTGATCCACATCTTCTCCAAGCTTCAAGGAACCTGTTTTTTTTCTCTTTTCAGTATTGTCATCAGGCTATGAGACCTTGAAAATCCACAGGTACCACAGAAAAGTCTGTTAATGGTTGGCCTTTTCCATATGGAAGCAACCAAGATTTAAAATAAATTTCCAGAGAAATGGTTAAGATCTGTACTTTGTTCCTGCTATAGTAGTATCTGGACCCAAAGCCTGTATGTAATAAGCAGATGGCTCTTAGTTAGGAATTGGCTCTCCCACAGGTTTTTTTCCTTGAGTGCTGTCTCCTCACAAAATTTACAGACACAAAAACAGAATTTTAGGTAATATTGCTCAAAAGTTGGCACAAATTACATAGTTTTGGTCAATTTTGTTGTTGCTGTTGTTGTGTGTGGGTTTTTTGTGGTTTTTGTTTGTTTGTTTTTGTTTGTTTGTTTTTGTTTTGTTTTGTTTTGAATGTTGAGGTTTTGTCATTTTCACATGCTAGTTACTTTGCTGGCTGCATTGCTTAGATGCAAAGGTGTGACTTTGCGTGGAAGCTGAATTTGTTTCTTTTTTCCTTGTTCATTTGGCAGAGGAAGGATGAATGACAGTCATATATAACAGGAGGTGAGCAGTCACCATGAAACCGCTAATGGTGGCTGATCAGTAGCTCCAGTACAGCCATTTATGGATTTATGGATAAAATACTGAAGTTTAGTGTGCTTTATTTTCAAAGATAAAAACTAGAAACACTGGGCTTTGTTATCTTCTTGCCAACAGTAATCTGAAAATCAGCTCTGAACAAATCACATGGTCTGATCTTGCAAGTTTTATATCTTTCCCTGCTAAATCTGTCTGCTTTCTGTGAGCATGGGAGAAAGGTCATAGTGCAAATTCTCTGAATCAGTCATCCTTTGTGCCTCAGTGCTGGTGAAGATATAGAAGTAACATGCTTAGATGAAACCTACTTTACACAAAGTTGTGTTTCCTAACATTTTTACCTGAGGGATTATAATAGAGTAAGGATGATATGGTCCGGGGCCATAAGCAGGAATCTATATTTTTCTGCCATGAGAAGAGGTGGCACAATCCTTTCTGCCATCATCTCCCATTTTCTCCCTAAATCTAGAAGAACTATTGCAGTGATACATTCAAAATATAGGCACTTGATATCTCTGAATACGGCAAAAAGATCAAATAAAATGTGTGTCAGGAAACAAAGCTGGTGCTGTAATTTCACTGAAGCCTCATCCTTTGCAACATAGCTTGAACAAACACTTCAGCTGAAGCAAGCGCGATTTTTCAAGGCAGCTTTGTCTAGAAGCTTGATCCTAAGGAAAAGATTCTCCAAACAGAAGGACATAACCAGCTTTTTCTGTTTTGTAAGCCTAAAAAAAAAAAAAAAAAAAAATCTCAAAACAAGCGGTTTTAGCCATAGAAAAAATAGACCACTCACAGAATTTCTTTACAGAATAGCAACTGAGCCAGATACTGTTAGCTGTGAACTAGTGGATTTCACTGTTATTAGCTTGATAAGTTCTACATAAAGTAAGTTTTACCTTTTTATGTTTAGCACCATTTCACTATATGTCATGGTTTAACCCCAGCCATCAACCAAGCCCCAGGAAGTCACTCCCTCACTCCCCACCCTGTGGGGATGGGAGAGAGCACTGGAAGTACAAAAGTGAGAAAGCTCGAGGGTTGAGATAAACACAGTTTAATAGCAAAAAAAATAGCATTTTTCCCACGGTTTTTATTGTTGACCTTGATGCCCTGTGGAATGGAATGCCCCTTTGATCATTTGGGATCAGCTGTCCCTGGGTCATCAACATTGTTTGCATTGCAAATCCAAAATACAGCCCCATATCCGACAATGCGAAGAAAATCAACTCCACCCCAGACAAAATCAGTACACAATGACTGCAACACCCTAAGG
This sequence comes from Hirundo rustica, assembly GCF_015227805.2. Taxonomy (NCBI): domain Eukaryota; kingdom Metazoa; phylum Chordata; class Aves; order Passeriformes; family Hirundinidae; genus Hirundo; species Hirundo rustica. The sequence continues at coordinate 58,202,763 of NC_053450.1, forward strand.
CTAAATTCAGACCAAATATTTCCACACTATGAATATTACCTGTGTACACTTGTACTTTTTATTTGTGTACACACACATTTTATTTGATCTTTATGCTACTTAAAAGGAAGCAGAAAACTAATTATCCTCACTAAGTGTGCCACTCGTTTTTATTATTGGAGTTTTTGAATTATTTTCTAAAAGTTCGGCTTGAAAAATCTGCAGTGTTGTAATTACATCAAGACATGAGAAAGGCCCACATATCAATACATTTCAGTCTAAAACCACACCTCCAGAATACAGATGAAGGGGAAAAATAAGAACAAGAAAACAAATATGCCAATATTACATACTGCTGCAAGTCCCCTTGGTGGGCTATATGATACCACTTCATGAATAAAGATGGAGTAAACTACATTTGTAGCATAATAAGGAAAGGTAATTAGTGCCATCTATTCACCACAGTTAGAATTTGACTAGAACAATTTGATTACTTTTATCACATTTTAAACTTTGAGTAAGATTTTCAGCTCGGTAATCCAGTTAGTGGTAAAGTGTGGAGAATATAAGTCAGCTTCCCAATATGATTGATGAGTATGTGCTGCACAGGAAAGGAGCTGGAAAAAAAAATACTGAACTCATAATATAGACACTGTCTGCTTGCTTTGAAGCAAATCTCTTCTAAATCAGGTTGAATCCTTCAGCATGACTAAAAAATAAGCTTAGTATCTTCTCCAAGCAAACAGGAAATGGAAAATTATTCATAGGAAAGAGGAGCCCTTTTTTTGGTCTTAGCTTAATGCTGTGATCTTTCAGATATGCGTTTATTATTTATACATTACTAACTCCCACGTCTTGCTGAGAATTGGGCTTTTCTCATGCTGGGTGTTTTACAAACACAGAGGTAATTATAATGATAGACTATTTCAAATTTGAATATATATATCTGTTGGTGAAAGGTTGAGAGATACACCCTGAGACAATGTCAGGCATAGGGATTTAAATACCTCTGTTCCCACTGATGGCAAAGCAGCCTTTGTACAGTGAGGTACATTAATATTAAGAGCCTGCACTAACCAGAAATCCCTATAGAAACACTCCACGAGGTTAGAGGTTCATTTGTTGCCTCTTCTTCTGATATCTAAAAGCCAACTCCATCCAGATCCACAAGATGATCTCTAGTAGTAATGGCAAAATCAAGCAGACAAGCTGCCCAACCTCTTTGAAGGAGGGTTGCCATTTAACTACCTGTGCACTGCACACTTGAAATCCACAGAAGTGTTAGGAAATTACTTGTTCCCATCGATTAAAAATTATCCAGGTCACATCAAGAGTGGAATTTTTTGCAGAATGAAGATTTTGTTATCCTGAGCTGTGTTTATTATACTTTCAAACTTCTCATTTTTTCTTCCTGTAAAATAAAGGTAATTTAATGTGACAATGATGATAGTGGGAGAGCTTTTGATTGTCTCTTTCTAACAAAGATTTTTCTATTGATGGAAATGTGGCAGCTTTTCCTAGATTATGAGATAAGTAGTTATATAGAAATTCATTATGAATAATCATAATGTTTTCTGATACGATTTTTTTGATAAACGTTTATGTGGTGTGTATTTTTGTTCTGGTGAAGCAGCTTTGTGTACCAGAATACAAATTATGTTTCTTTATAAAATATTTAAAAGGCAGTGGGACTCCTATTTTTTATATTTAATTTCCACCTACAGTGTTTTGGGGACCTCTTTATGACAAGAATTTTCTTCTTTTTTGGAACTATTGTGGAATATGAGGACTTACATTTTTCCTGTCATTTCCCTGGTGTTCTGCAATTTTTCTTTCAAAAGTATAAGTCTATTTAAAAATTACTGTAAGGTCAAGGAATTGTTCAGGGTTGCAATCTAGCAAATTGAATGAGAGGATTTAAATCCAGCCCTTATTTGGATCAAAATACTGCCTGAACAATACTCCAAACCTGCAGTTTCAGATTTAAGTGTCTCCAGCTGTAGGGATCCTGATTTCAATGACAGATGCTTTGGTTCATCTATAGCACTGGGTGTTCAATGAGCACTTGTCTGGTGTTTTGATAGCTTTGGAACACTCAGTATATACATATTTACTTTGAAGAGAGTTAAATAAATACTGCATTTATCAGTATTATTATACATTGGAGTATTTTAATGCAATTTTCAAAATATAGAAAAAAATACTACTCCACTTAGTAGATGATGGTTATTTCCTTTTTGAAATAGAAATGCTGAAGCCCTGAAAAATTTAATTGACAGGTCCAAAATTCCAAAATAATCGTAATAAAATGAAAACTTGAAACTTCTTTTTAACCTAGCTACTTTAGATTTGATAATTTCATAATATTAAATGATTTTATCACATAATTTTTCTGCAAGGTATACAGATTAAAAAATAATATACACTATTTAGATGAAACATAGGCACCTGTGTTAAACATTAGGTCTTCAAAACTCTTGTTGCCTTTTATCTCTGGAGGCATCTGATGATGTTCATTCACTGGCTCTGATCTTGATTTCTTCTCTCTATTAAAAAACAATTATTTTCAACAGAAGAGGACACAAAGGCTGCTGTCTGATATTACTTTCTGGAGAGAGGAACTGAGTAACAAGAAAACTTCAGCAAAAAGAGGAAGTCTATCTTTCTGGTGTGAAACATGTTTCACAATAGAAGATTCCAGGTGTGGATGCTACATGGGGAATAATAGTGTTAGATAGACTAAGGAGGGCATCTGAACTCTGAAGAGACTGATTGTAAAATAGTTATTTTTTCTCTATATCTCTATGATCAGACTACCTGTAGATATATTCTTTCCCCAGTCAAATAGATTTGTTTTGTGTAACTCCTCTGTGAGTTTTGGAAAAGATTCAAAGGAACAGGCAGACAAAGGTTAGGTGTAAAACTGCAGGACAAAATTCCATAAGTAGTTCTATAAGTAAAGACAATTATCCCGAACTGAATTACTGCTGTGGCAGGAAATTTGATCTGTTCTAAGCTGCTGGTTGTCTTTTGGCCAGACATCAAAATTTTAAAAAAATGCTTGACTGAAATACAAACCAGATCTCTTTTTTCTTTCTGATAAACAGGTATTTGCCAGTGTGCACAGGACAGAAACTACTGAGTCTCCATGTGACCTCAGAGAGATCATATTTGCCCAGAGACTTTCTTCTTTTCATTAATCAGATTTTCCACTTTGCTCAAATGAAGCGTAGAATAAGGACTTTACAAGTAAAAATGGTAAAGCAAATATGTTTTATTTCCAGCTGGGATGGACACACGGGGGGATATCTCCTCCAAACTGTGCGTACCTGGTCAAGACAAGGTCCAGGTTTAAATACACGTTGATCCCACTAACCCACACTGCCCCACCTGCCCATTCCCTGCCTTCTCTTGCTTTGTATTCTAATTAGCTGTCACTCCTCCTGGTGGCCATGAGCTGGGGTCTTGGGAGGAAGGCCGACTCCTTCCTCAGGTTGATCTTCGCTTCTGGGCAGGGGCAGTGGAGGTTTGGCTATTTTTCAGGTCACTTTGCACTTGCCAGAAATTAGGAGCTTGATTTTGCTGGATTCAAGCCACAAATTTCTGCTTTATCAATCTTTGACAAATACATAGGTCCCGCTTTGCTGAGGTTCAACATTATCCATCTTACCTATATGACTTCTACTTAGTAACTATCCAACAACCAAGCTTAATAGCTAATCTTCTACGGGTTCTCAGTACAAGCTGTTTCTTTACTTTTACAACATCACTAAATGCTGCTTCTAAAATCCTGTATTTTTTTATTCATAAACATCCTCCATATCACAAATATTAATACAGAAAAAATGTGCAGTTTTAATGCTCAATTAATGTGTTAAATTCCCCCAAGCATTAGGGCATTGTTCTGATACTTCAAGGTAAGGTATAGTCACTGCAAAAGATGAGAAAGTGTCAATTAGCATAATGTAGGTCAACAGAGCATTTGATATGACAGGGACAAGATTATAAATGAGTAATAATGTAAGGGGTCTCCAGGTTTAATGAACCCCAACAGGCAGCATTACTTCATTCCTTGTCAGACTGGTCCACAGCGCTAGAGAGGGAGCAAGCACGATAATGGATCATGGGAGAACATGTTGAGTCCATGCTAACTAGCGCCATTGGCTGCAGTTGGATTAACGAGGTAAGCCATGCAAAATTTGTGTGTATGCATGAGTGTTTGGGTGTGGGTGTGTGTTACGGAACACATTGTAGGAATTGGTGTGAGAAGTGAAGTGGTGTGCCGTGCTTTAACCCCAGCCAGCAGCCAAGCCCCACACAGCTGCTCAGTCTCTCCCCCACCAGCAGGATCAGGGAGAGAATCAGAAAGGTGAAAGGTTGAGCACTTGTGGGTTAAGATAAAGACAGAGTAATCTGCAAAGCAAAAGTCACACACAGAAACCAATCAAAAATTATTTCCAAAAGGAAATAATTCACATCTTCCCCTGGGCAGGCAGTTGTTCAGCCATCTCCAGCAGAGCAGAGACCCATCACACGTAATGGTTATTTGGGAAGACAAGCACCACCACTCCAAACATCCCCCCTTCCTCCTTCTCCCCACTTTATACATGAATCCTGATGCCACATGGTCTGGAATATTGGTCAGTTTGTGTCTGCTCCCAGCCTAGCATGCACCTCCACCTTTCTTACCAGCCTGGCCACAAAAACAGCAGAAAAGGCCTTGGATCTGTGTGAGCCCTGCTCAGCAACAACAAAAACATCTCTACTTTATCAACCTATGCTCAGCACAGATCTAAAACACAGTTCCTTAGTAGCCACTGAGAAGAAAATTAACTCTATCCCAGCTGAACCAACACGTGATGTTACCTCCCACTTCATCTTCACTGGGATCACTCTGGAAAAACTCCATTAGTCTCTCCATATACTTCAAATAATAATGTCAATAACTGACTGTATAGAGCATATCCACAAAAATTTTCTGAGAGGTGGAAACACTTCTCACAGTCAGAGACCTCAAAGTGTCAGTCTTTTGATCTTCTCATTCTTTTTTCTTTTTTTTAGGGGATGAGGATGCAGTAGATATCAGAGTGCCATATAGTGAGCGAGCAGTATGCTGCAGAACTGGGCACATGCCCAGGTTAGCGAGTTCTGTGGAGATAAGAATATCTTGGGCAGGTCCTCTTGTTGCCACAGCTGCATGGTGCTCTTGTGCATTGTGTAGATTGTGCAGATATATGCATTATGAACTGAAATTACAGGACACAAATACAGTGTATCTGCTGAAGAGAACAGTACTCACTACTATTTGTTATTATTCAGTTGCTTCACTGGGAGATGTCTCAGTCTTCCCTTTGATAAACAGGTATAAGAAAAATACATTCTATAAAACCTGCTTGAACAAGTTGTCAAGAAAAACTGGTGGACATTAGATTTCCAGAGGTTTTCAAATGTAGACTAGCTTCTTTCTAAAGGATGGAATTAGTCAGGCATAAGTATTTAGAAGTAGCTGCTAATCAACAGGGCAATATCAAATTGAGATAAGTGAAGAACTTCACTTACAATTTATGTCTCTCTGAAATTATCTTGAGAACCATGACAACCCTTGGCTCTACTGCAATCTTGCTAGGTAGAAAAATAGCCCTTGCATCTCCTTCTGTTCAACACACCTAAGCAATGAGCATTTATTGTTGTCACTGTTGCCTGTATATCAGCTGCATTAACACTGTTTCATGAACAAGGCATTTCTCCCACCTTGTTTGGGTTATACACAGGAACGAGAAAAATGCTCTGGAAGTCAGATTGGAGAGGAAAATGTTACAGTAGCTCTTAAGAAATTGAATAGTCACATATTATGTAAGGTGTTTCTGAAATAGAGAAGTTATAATGAGAAACATGGGAATGAATGAAAGCAGGAAAAGAAATGCACAAGTGAGGATAAAGTTGTCTACCATGAATACAGAGAAAAAGGAAAGCCACTAACAATTTTTTGGGAAGCAGTGAGACAACTTCAGGGATATACATGAAAGATGGGAAGGATATCAGCTTCGAAGAATATAGAACTAAAAAAAGACATATTCAAGTTAAGAATTATAGTTAAGAATTATTAAAATTCTCTCTACTTTTACTAGAGATTTCCATCCGTATTCACTGTTGTGTAAAGTCTCATATAGAAGTGTATATAGGCTATCTGTAGAGGCCCAGAAAAGTTGACTTTAGTTGCACCCAGGTCACATTATTATTTGAGAAATTCTCATTAGGCTTTGACCTTCATGAGCTGCACCCACACTAAGCCCTTCTCCACCTTGTCAGAGTTGTCACATTATCATATTAAGGTTTTTGATCAGAGAAGGTTGGTGTCATACCTCCAAATCCTATATAATTTTCTATCATCACTAATATCTTTTCTTTGTTAAGAAAAATGTTTTCTGGTGATTAATATCCAGAAATAAGTACTTGCTTCTCTCAAAAATTTCTATTAATAATCTTTGTCCACTGTTTCAAATCATCATGCCCACAACATGAGTGTGTACAGGACACGTGTGCTATGTATCAAATGGTCCAAACTTTGAACAACATTATTTCACGAGCCCCACTAGGTTTAATATGTTTTCATTATTAATAAAATTAGAGAAATGCTGCAACTCATCCTGTATTTCTGGGAAGCTGCAGCTGAAGCAAATAATATCGCTGCAGATCAAAAGACTTGGAATTTGCCTTTAGGATTTACACAGACCACTCATTTTGTTTAGATTGAGGTCATATGTGTGATTGCGTATTCATTGGCACAATAGAAAAATCCTGGCATGCTACACAGTCTTTTTTGTTCTTTCACAAACTCACAGAATAGCTGAGGTAAGAAGGGACCTCTGAAGGCCTTCTGGTCCAAAATCCCTGCCCGAGGGAGGAGTTCATACAAGCTTTTTGTAAGTGTGAAGCAGAAAGCTTTCTGCAAGACTTATTTGCTAGAAATAATGTATAGTTTGCAGCGAAAAACTGAAAACCAGATGGCTTTTATACATGGAGTGCAGACATCCTTAAACTGTAGGCCAGCAGTCAGTGTGAAACACAGGGAAAAGGGCAGCGGCACAGATTTTGTTGCAGATGTTGTGTTTGATGCAAAGAGTAATGGATAAATGAATCAATTGTAACAAGATGCAGCTCTAAAAAGATAAATACTTATGTCATGCCACCGAGATCCTCAACCTGTATTTTACAAAGATATTCATACCGTAACCTCACTTCTGACACAACAGCAAGGTAAATCACAATTGTTACTGACATGGGAGTTTCTCCCACTGCTTTTTCTCGACCAAAAGCCTGAGGATTCATCTCTCTAAATGTTCCAGGCACAAATCTTCCCCATACAGGCAGAAATGAGATTATCTTAGTCCTGATTGGATATTTTAATTAACCTGAACTGATTAAAACTGAAAGATCAGATAGCAACTTCTTACACTTCCGTCCTACTAACTTCAAGCATTCCGTGCATTAAACACTTTGTATCATTATACACACAATATCCTAAGAGAGTGCTACTAAGGATTCTGGTGTTATAAGTATGGATGATGCTGCTGTCTCAGACAATGATGTATGTCACCTTACTGATCCATTTCTGAGAGAGGCCTCGGGCATAGTGCGAGGGAAGTGCAAAAGCCCACAAGAAGAAAATGATGATATTTTTCCTCCAGTGGGCAACAACTTTTAAGTGTCACATTTTCTGAGCCAGAGGTGCTAGAATTGTCCTCAACACCCTTTGCTGAAAGTTAAGCACATAAGCCTCTTTTGTATTTAACAAAATAAATTGCAAAGGGTTTAAAGCATTCCACATATTCCATCACAGGATAAAAATGAAGTTAGATTTGCTCTTGTTGTAAATTTGGATATGAGAATAAAATGAAATTGGTTATATTATATCTAAAACAGAGAAAATAACACTACAGATTTTTTTTTCTTTTTTTAAATTTCATAATGGTTGTTTTTATGCAAAAATAAAAAAAAAAAAAAAAAAAAAAAAAAAAAGTGTTTCCTAGCTATTTCAATGTACTCAAGCCTTCCTTTTCTTCAAAAACTTTAAAAAACCCTAACAATTTCTCTGGAAGTGTGATTAATATGAATACTCATAGATTTTTCCAGTTATAGAGAAGGAGTTGTATAGGGAGACAAGTCAAGACTCTGCTCTAAAAATCAAATATGGCATTACCAAAGCAGTCTGTAAACATGAGAAGTACTAGTGCCTAAGTGGCCCAAATGCTTTGAATAAAACAGGCCTTCACTTTTTCTCGGTTTCTCATATTAATTTTTGGCATATATTTTTGTGCAATCATGGAATAGAAAACGTAAATGATACAATACTTAACGTATGAATAAAAAATCACTGAGGTCTTCTGCCCTTATAAGAATACAAACACAACAACAAAAAATCCTACAGTGCACTCAGCCAAATTCATAAATGAAACTAGAATTACATCTTTTTTTGCCTCTGACCTTAATATTTAAACTATTATTCAGCATAGATTAATCAGCCTAGCAGGACTATTTAGAACCAGGTCTTTCTTGGCAGCTATTTCATCTCATCCCATCTCATTAGCATTAAATTTTCATGTCTGGGAAAATAAATTATATAAATATAACCAATGGTTTTCAAGGATAATGATGGTACACATCTTTGGTACATATGTTTAGCTTCAGAAATCAAAAGCAAACTTGCAAGTTTTGTAGACTTCCTAAATATATTGTGTTACTCTACTGAGGGAATGCTTAACCTTATTTTCTTCCATACTCTCAGAAGCCATTTGACCATATGAATGCAAATAAAACCTGCATGTGCTCTGGTCTGGATGTCTCACCTGACTGTGAAAGCTGTAAACATGTGAAAAAAAGATTAATAATCCTGGTAATTAATGCTTAGATTTCATGGCAAAAATTCTCAGTAGTATATCTGAAATACTTCCAATTGAATCTCTTGTAGTGAAGATTCTTTCTAGAGAAAGAAATACTTCTGGCTTTCTGGGGTTTCATGGGGCAACCAGGGGAGGTTAGGGAGGTTGGTTACTCCCCTTGTTTTATTTTGGGTTTATGATACACACTGAATTCATCAATCTCAGGCAATCCAACTCTTTTAACTTTATAATTTTTGCTTTGATCTTCTTTGTGTTGAGGGCTTTTTTGTTTCTTTGTTTGTTTCGTATTGCCACAGCAGATTAATACTAGTGGCATGTCTCTAATCTGTATTGAGAATATATTTAAAATCAACTCCATGCAGGTTAAAGTTTCTTAACTGAGGTTTTCCCAGATCTATATAAAGAGTGTGTCATGTTACTATGTTAGCCCACTATCACTGGTAACAGAGCCGTAAATAAATGAATGAATAGGCAAGAACATGTATACTCCAAAAGCCCCAGCAACTTAAGGCCATCACCCTATGGTACTCAGTATTTCAACTGATAATTTTCTCACAGAAATATTTCCCTAGTTTCCCATTTGTTCATTCAAAAGGGAATGAATGAGGCAAATGAATGAATTAGGCAAATACTGGACTCAAGTACTTCCTTGTCTATTTAAAATGAAGGAATTTAAATATTATCACAAAATAACCTACACTACATTCTTAAACTATTAGATTTAAAATCATAATTTCAGTTTAATTCTTTTAATGAATCCTGAGAAAACCAAACCCTGTATAGCACTCTTTGCATTTACTTGAGATTGGCCTGATAATTTCCTTGAATTAACTTATGCAAAACTAGTTTTTCTTAATTTCATATAAAAGAGAACAGTACACTTACATTGGTTTTATCCAATACAGAGCATTTTCAATTACTTTTATTTTGCAGATATAAGCAGTGATTGCCATATGTTTGTGGAAAATACAGTTGTCTGTTTGATTTGCAAGGACAAATTACTGCCTTTATTTCTCTGCTTTTCAAAAAGTGACTTCCTATTTGCTGCCTCTCTGTCTGTAAGACAGAGAGCATCAATAATATTATTTTATAAAATACACAGAAATATATTTCTGATGTGATAATTTAATAAGTTGAATGCATTGGAACTGCGAGTTAAAATCACAAAAATGTGATCAAAAACTTTTTCAACTCTTACTCGCTACCTCATGCCAGGTACCAGCTACCTTCAGTAAAGACTGGAGTTTTGTAATACAACATCTTTAGTTATACAAAGAAATCAAATAAAAGTAAATCCTCAAGGGAAAACTCCACTGTAATCAAAGAGATAATCTAATTATAAAGGAAAGTAAGTTATTAAAAGTAAAGTTTATTGATAATAAAGAATAATTAAGGAACAAGCAGATAAATAGCTCTCATTTCTGAGGAAACAAATTTATTGATGAAAACAACTGAATGAGCCTGTGTCTATGTTCATGTTAGAAAAGAAAAAGGCTGAAAATAGGTAACTAAATATATAAATTCTTAGATATAGAAATAGAATAATTTAAAATTATCAGCATTTCATTTTGATTCTTATTTGCCGTCTCTCTTTTAAATAAAATTAATGTATAGAATTTGCATGCAAATATTTTTGCTCATCCCCCTCCACAACAGTCTAACAAAAGATTCTTGCACACTTTTTTCTGCATTAGGTGGAGAAACAGATGGTCATTTGAAGACAGAGAGACCGAGTTGATGCTCACACCTGTTTCATAAAAGTTCAACCCTCCAAACACTGCCATATAGCATACAGATTTAATTCCAAACAAAAAGTTACTCCTAGAACGGGAGCCAAACCCAGAGCAAACACAGTTTTCTTGTTTCTCCTGAGGCTGAACTCTCTTCCTACGCTGGGTTTCTTGCAAGCAAATTCCCCCCTTAATTTAAGTGGAATCAGATTGACCTTAAGTGACATCAGTAGAGCTATCACTACAAATAATTAATTTACCTCATATCACTACTTAAAGTCACAAGTCAAATATTTGTTTGTATCTTTAGAATGCACTTCCTAGACTCTGTATATTAATTTTTCTGTAACTAGTAAGATTTTCTATCAGGAAATTTCCATTAATTATTTGTTTTGAAAATAAAGTTGACCGTTTCCCTTCAGGTCTACTTTGTAGCAAGGGGCCCCCACCCCTTGTTTGTTTAAATAGTAGTAGCTCCAAACTTCTGAGAGTTCTCCATCTGACATCACTTAAGCATGGGATTTATTATTTCGTCATCAATATCGTTTGTGATTTAGATCAAACACTGGAGTGTAGAGACTCCCAGGGTCCAGGAGAAGCGCGGAGGAGCCGTCAGAGCACCATTCATCAAAGCACCTGAAGGGCTTCCCTATGCAAATGGGATGTGACCAATGCAATTACACCAGCATCATTTCCTGCTGCTGTGTTCAGATGGTTATTAATAGAACAGCTTCTAGGTCTATAAAACAACAAGGGAAGAAACAAAAGTACCTCCCCGGCTATCACATCTTTTAACAACATACAGTAACTCTAACTTTTATTTTACAGTTTTAATAAACTAATTGACACCTCTGGCTGTTAGATTTTCTAAAAAATAATGATTTGCTTTAGCTAGGCTTTTGAAAGCCTTGGTAGACACGCTTTTCATTACAAGATTCAGGAAAAGACAAAAAAGATGAAGAAACTTGTGGTTATTTTTGCATTTTCTGATATTTTGCATTAAAAAAAAAAAAAAAGCAATATTTAATAGAACACCTATTCTGTCTAATCCCCTGTTCTCATCACTGATTTGCTGCAAGATTCTGGGAAGAGTTGTATACCCTCTACTGTGTTTTAATGTAACCATATATTGACAATAATGATTTTTTAATATGGAGTTTCCTATGTGCATCTTATTCTGATGGGTGCTGTGGCCAGCAGTAAATTTATAGTTAGGAAGTAACATCTCCTTTTCCGTGATGGCTACAAATGTGCTGGAAATCACTTGACATCTTGTATTCACACTAATAAAACAGAGCTTTCTATTGTACAGAATACAATAGGTACTGGAATCAAAATCTTTTACTCTCCTAGATATCTTTTTTTCTTTACTACTGCACAATGCTTTGCTAATCTGTTTAACATCCACTTCTGTGAGGATGATCTCTACTAGATTTTTATACTATGAAAATATAAACCCAATGGCATCTCTGTAACATAATGCATATTTCATATGAATTTCAAGATGTTTGAGAAATTAATATTTAAGATCATTGGATTAAATGTTCTGTGTGAAAACTGAAAGGTTAAAAGATTGCTGATTTTGAACTTTTGCCGGATGAATACTTGTGAGTAGGAAAAAAAAAAAAAAAAAAAGAAATGTTATTTGGTTTGCAAAACTTTGATCTGAAAACTACGTTAGAGGTTAATCACATTCAAAATTAATGCACCAGCAGGCCTGCCTCAAAGTCTAAAAGAGGGGGAAAGAGGGCTACAGTTTTAAAAGAAAAGTGTGATTGCTTTGAATTTTCTGAATAATTTCTACTTAAGGAAGGGGCATTTAGAGGGCTAGAGTGAAGTAAAAAGGGAAAAAAAACAAAAACAAAAGGCAGTTCAATCACAAAACAAAAGTTAGCATCATTAGGAAAAAACCCCACATGAATTAATGAAGAATCACTGAAGCCAAATCTGACTCAGAAAACATGAAAATTTCAGCTTCTGGTCAAAGCATTACAGTGTTTCCAAACAAAAATCTACTTTGATGTTCTTCTATCTAACTGTACTGTCAGAGATTCAACTACTTCAAGATTCTCAATTTCTTCTTTATTGTAAATAGCATCTACTAAACCAAAAAAATTGTCGAACTACTCAATACCTGGGCATCTAGTCTCTTACCATTTTAAAACTAAACAGCAGAGAAGAATATCATAGTTTTGAAAATTTCCCTTTTTTCTGGGCAGAAAATAGTTTCTAGCCTTTTCTTCTCTTCCTCCCACCTCCCTCTCCTTCTCCCCTACCTGTCTCTCCTACTCCCCTTCTGTAGACCTGTATTTGTTATAAACCCTTCTCTTATATATTCTCTTCTTCAGTCTGATGAGAGTCTTGTATTATCACCCTCCTAATGCCCTGTCATGTTTTTCCTCCCCACATGGAGACCCTACCCAAATTTTCTAAGTCCTAGAAAACTTGGCCATTATATCCCTGGTAAATGCAATTATTCAAATTAGTGCTAGTGTTAAATGGAAAACTCATAATGCTGCACTTACTGCCAGAAAATTTCCAGAAATTTCCTGGAAGCTCATTTACATGTACAGAATGTATCCATATTTGACTCAAACTGGGATCCCTGATTTATAACAATGGAATATTTTTCAGAAACTTTATGTGAGAAATGATGTTATCCACACTGCTGTAAACCAATAAGAGTAGCTATGTATCTTCTTCAGCCTTTCCAAAATGTACAAGAGCCCTGTCTCCATGTGCTTCTCCACCTGAATGGCAGAACTTCAATACTTAAAGGCTCCCCATCTGCAGAAAATACTTTAGACTTCAGAAGCAGACATGAACTGAGGCTGGTAGTTGACTCTGTTTGGAATGTCATGATAAAAGCCTCTCCTTTCCTGCTACTGTAAAAATACTTAGATTCAGAGATTTAATATGGAGCAGTAAAGGTGCCAAAATCCCTATAAATGTTTATGTCAATAAAAAAAAGTCATAATTAAATTATCTCACAATCTAGATATTTGGGAAATTGACATTTCTGAAATTGGAACATTGAATTTATCTAATTATACCCTCAATATATAGCTCCAGTTTCAAAGTACTGCTGTACTCCATTCCGCTATTTCAGGATTCACCACACTGAAAATGTGACAATAAAGCAAGTGAAGTCTTGATAAATCTAAATCAGTTAATGTGAAAACTGTGTTAAAAAAGGAGAGGTGACGATAAATTATTTTCTTAGTAAAATTTCCATATGCTTTCAGTATTTGCACATATATACACACACACACACACACACACATATATATATGTTCAAAAAAGGATCAAGACTTAATCTGATTGTATGAATATTTTTAAACATTGCTTTCTAAAACAAGGCAGTAACTGTTTGTAATACAAAGAAACAAACAAACAAAACCCTACCCTACACCATTTACCTACTTGAAGCTAGGTGCAAGAGCTAAACCACCTGACCACAAAGCAGGGTAATGTGGAGGCTGTGGTGGGCTACAAAACATATGCCTGATGCAGATTTTTTACTCTGAAGCAGCTGCTTTCAGACATATGTAGTATATGACAATTTCAGTCATTTGATCTCCAGGATCTCATTACAAAAGGTAACTTTGAATGTTAAATATGTATATATATGTGTGTGTGTGTGTGTGTGTGTATATATATATATATATATATAAAAATGTTTTCCCATTACTGAAATTCTTACTTGCTCTTAGAAAAAAATTCACATAACATTTTTATTGTGACACCTCCTTTAGAAAATTTCAAGCTACAAAATAGATTATACCAGTGAGGTATATAATTACACTTACTCAGGAAACTGTCTAAACCACAAAAATAGTAGTTGGTATAAACCAGATTAAGTCCATCTGTCTTAAAACTGACTTTCATTGTACAAGTACTCAAAATAACCTTAGCAAAGGAAACCGGCTGTCAAGTATCATTACAGACATAATCTTACTAAAATTAATTTCTTCTTGTTGATCTTTTTGTGTGCTCTTTTTAAAAAAATAAATATGCAATTTAAAAACAAACAAATAAACCCAGACTTTTATATCTGTCTTAAAATAAAGGAGCTGTAATTTTCAAGAGTTACAGAAGCACTTGCTGTAGTGTTATTCTTGAAAAAGGAAGATGGCAGAGGCCATACCACCCATCATTCATTAAAAAGTTCAGGATTATGCTGTAAAGAATTACTTTCAATTTTGATTTTATAGAACAGAGGTTGCCATGAGAGAGATTCATTCAATGATAAAGATCCAAGAGAGATATGACACTTCTAAACAAAAAGCATCTACCATGTGATAAGCAAAGTAAATGAATGTCACCTATTGTCATTCCAAGGGCTATACTGGGATCTAAAAGACAATTAAGTGACAATCATTTCAAATATGTAGTTTTCTACTCTTTAATGTCTTTTTAAACTAATGTTTTCCAAAGTTATTCATCTTTAGATAAAAACTCCAACAAACACTTTATTTGAACTAATATTATAAACCGAGGGAATTTAATCAGAGAGAAACCATCAAGCAAGAATCCTACATGGCACTGAAGCTTACTTATCTACTTATGGTGTTGTCTGTTTCTGTTTTATTTAGTGGAAATACAGGTCACATGTTAAATCAATTGCGAGAAAAAAAATCATGAAACTGGTTAATAGTCATTTATTTAGTAGACATCAAAATGCAAATCTGCACCATCGTTGTAGAGATAAAACATAAAATCAAAATATCATAAAATGGCCTCTTCCAGTCCAACATTTGCAAATGTCTTGGAAGCAACAGAGAAATTCTAGGAAACAGAAAACAACAAAAGTCAACTAAGTTGGGATACTCTGTGTACATTGTGACTATTAATCTCAAGAAGTAATACTAAAAGCTATGCCAAGTGGGCTCTGGAAGCTCTTCACCATGCCTAAACTATGATTTGCAAACAATATTCCCAGTAAGCTTATGATTCAGGCAACCAGTGGTAAAACTAACACTATGAACTCTTACAATGAAATAGAAATTTTCCCCCAGAAAGAAGAAAAACCATAGAGAGTACATAAATATTCTTATGGGTCATCTCTCTTTAGTACTCCAAATAAAAGTTTTCAGGCAGTGGAAGATTTTTATCATCAGTAAAAATCATAGTGACACTTAGGAAATTATTTCTGCATCATCTGGATAGCTAATCAGTTGGTTCTGTCCTTTATTTTAGTCACCATTACTAATTTTCATGTTTTCAAGGACCATTATCTTGCATCAAGCCTCATATGTTGAAGATCAGTTGTGGTAACATTGGTTTTAAACTAATCCCTAATCCATATTTATCACTTGTAAAATGACTACATGTATGAGAAAGCAAGAGCCTGTAAGAGGAGAAATATTTCTGGGGATATGAAGAGCAGGAGAAGTTTAGCACTGAGCCTATATGTGGTTACAGGGCTTCTTTCAACTTTTGCATATTGTCAAACTGACCCATTTCCAATAAAGACTGCCTCTGTGTGTGGAGAGCTGAGGACTGTGCTCTGGTGAATCCATACCCACCCACATACTTTCACCATTGAATATCGTATTTTGAAACAGGCTCAGAGAGAGGCAAGGAAGTTACGAGCTCATCTCCAGTTTCACTGAGTGGTTGTGTCAAAAACACAAAAAATTTGGTTTAGATCATTATATACATATATACATATATACGTATATACATACATACTTATGTACATGTATCTGTATATACATATATAAGTATATCCAAATATACATATATATGTGTGTGCACATATACATTATACATAAATATATAAGAGTGTGTGTGTATGTGCACATATTTAGCTGCAGATCTTGCACTGAAAAATTGTGATAATTTTTTTAAGTAGCACACTTATATCTGCAGCTGAATAGCGAAATCTGAAAATGATGTTATGATGTGCAGCAATACCACAAGCATTTTGTCTAATTTGCTGTTGCTCCAGTCATGAGTCCTGAACATCAGAAGAAAAAAAAAAAAAAAACCCAACCCAAACCAAAAACAACAACAAAAACAACAACAAAAACAAACAAACAAACAATCAAACAAAAAAAAAAACCACAAAAAAAATTCAGTGGGCAAATATTATTATTACTTTTACAATGCATTTCAGCAGGAGTACTTTGAATTAAATTTAATTATTTTGCCTATTGCAAAATAACTAGAGATGGTTGGCAGTGTTTAGAAAAAATCCTACAAAACATGAAAGAATCCCTTATATGTGTCACCATCCTGAATAATTTTAGTTTTTCTGTGTTTTCACTTGGAAAATGATTTAGTTTAAATTCATTTTCATGTTTTAGGTTTACTAAACTTGCCATCACAAATCAATATGGAAAACATTTTCTATATTTATCTGTGTAATTACCTTAATTACACTACACTAGTAAGTCATTACACGAGTAAATAATATTAAACAAAAACAAAACAAAACAACACAAAAGGTGAATTAAAAAAACAGATATTGAGGTGGTTTTAGTGCAAGTGAGATATCCTATGACAGAACTAAAATTAACCTTGTAACTGATTAAAAAGGTAATAATATTAAAATATCAAAGAGAATTTAAAATTTTTTTCTACTTTGAAAAAAACTAACAGGTTTCTAAGATTCTATTTTGGGAACAAAATAATACATTTGGAGTGGGGGGTGGGGGGACTTCCTGGTGGTGGATTGGTTTTTTTTACTATTGTGGGACATTTTTGCATGTATGAAATTTGTAAAAATAAGAATGAAACAACAGTTTGGGATTCTGACTGAGTATGCTAGAGAAGATGTTGGGATTTAGGGTGGGGTTTTTGGGAGATTGTTGTTTTTGTTTGGTGGTGGTGGCGTTTTTAAACTTTTAGATCTTACAGTAAATGCAGATTGTTATTGAGAATATTAGATATTAACAGCTGTTGCCAATCATATATTTTCTCAAAACAAAGGCAAAAAAATTATTGTACATTTCTAATACTATAAACAAACAAACAAACAAGTCTCTGAGAATAATCACCAGGAAGAAGAAAATAGAAAATTATGTTATGATTTGCTTAAAATATTTCCAGTCAAGATGGTCTTATCAGTGACCTTTCAAGGTGTCTGATATCAATTATTTACTGTTTTTTAAGCTAAGACATAAAGAACAAATCCTCTTAGTATGTTTTTTCTCCCTAGTATTAGTTCACAGTATTGAGATTTGCAAGACCAAGCCTTGCACATAGAACAAACAGTTAAAAATAAAATCTCAGAGCTCAGAAAAGGGTATTTATTTAACTTTTTCATTCTTTATTGTGTTTATTTCAATGACTTGCATGAATAATTCAGTATGCTTTAGGGTAGCCTAGAGAAAATGTTTTCTTTTAAGAGGCTTATTTCTCAGACATTCTTTTAAGTGAGCTAGATGGCAACAAAGTTTTAGAAACTATATTTATAAATATGGAATGATTTTTTTAAACTAACTCATTCAAAAGTAAGCAATACTATATTAACAGGAAAAGACAATCAGAACTCTTGACCTAAACTCTTTCTTTTTTTAATTGTCTCAGCAGAATTCACTTCAGTTGAAGATTGTTTTCATGTCTAAAACCAATTTCTGCTGAAAGACTGAGGGAATACTGCTGGTGAGTACAATACAGCACAATTGCTTCAATTTATGCCAAGTATTGTATTGGCCAAAAAACCTCTATAGCAGTAAGCAACCCATGTAAAAACACGCTGAAATTCAGGCTGGAATATAGTTGATATTTGTATCGCTTTTGTCCAGGAAAAGAAAAAGATAAGTGTTGCCCAACAACACTTGCAGTTTAACCTGTAATTGAGTGTACAACAAAATTCAGAACATTTTAACATGCTTCTTAAACATTTAATATTTTTTTCTCTCATAACTCATAATCATGGCACATTTCTGTTTTGTTGCCTAACCAATATACACTTTTACACTTACATTATTTGTCTTATTAATTTTATATATCTAAAATACTATCTTTCTAAAACTTCAAAAGTGAGAATTTAAAGCAATTACCCCTACAGATAAAAGCAATCATCTATTTTAATTTTAGAATTTATCTCTTGAAGGGCAATTTTGGTATTGATCTCAGAAAGACTTAAGCTCAGGAACGTCTTCTTCATGCAGGAAACTAGTGAAGTTTCAGGGTTTAACTAATTCCATTATGAACTTGGCTTTTTAAAACCCATGATTCAGGATTGGCTTATTAAGCCCTTTTTTCTTGCCTCTTATTTTATCTGAGAGAACTCATAGTTTAGAGTCTCTCTCTAAACTGACGCATTACCAAAGAAGTTTGACAAAGCAATTAACATTTTTCTTCAAATATATAGTAGTACTGTAGAAAACACAGAGCCATCATGATGACTTCAATGTCCCCCTCGCCTTTAGCTGTTTATTTTTTAAGAAAAGTATGGGCTGAACAGGCATTGCTATCTTCCAGAGATGTTTTCTACAAGATGTACATACAAGTCCATTTTCTTACGTCAAAGGACAGGAAAAATCATATTCAGTCTGAACCAAACGTACATGCATTCACTGCTGGCCCAGATCCAGGAAATAAAGAGCTTCAAGACCACCCTTGGCTAAACTCAGAAAGATCCTGGTCTTTGTGACAAACTGGGCAGCAAAGGGAAACTTATGCAAAAACATATTTTAATCCTTTGGCAAAATCTTGAACTTGTGACTTCATTCTTATGAGTGCATCTGTCTGTACAGGAGTTTGATCTATTTTTATGACACTTTTTTTATGCTGCTGATATATTCAGACTTTTTTCTCTTGTTTGCTAACAATTGATGTTTATCTCAGTTCTTCACTTTTGATAGTTTCTCATAAATCCTACCAAAGTAGCCTGTTTCTAGATATTGTGGCATGCCTAGTCTCACTTCAATCAAAATATTAAATGTCCTACATTGATTTGTAAAACTGTAACATATCAAGATAGAAACTAACATAACCATCCTTATTTAAAGTTAGTTGTCTTAAACAGAGAGGTCTTCATAAACCTTATGTAATAGCAGAATATTAACTCATAAAGATTAACTTTTAGATACCTGAACATAGAAATTTGTATCTTACAGGTTAGAAATATTTATTTGATAATCACCACTAATATTAACACAATAATTTTTATGCTATTTACTTTTATCTAAGCCTACATCCAATAGATGTGTCTGCCTTGAAAGTACTATAAGCTGTTTTTATTTAATACAACCCACTGAAAAAAACTGTAACTACACTGAAACTTTATCAATAAAATGCTCTCCTTTGTTCTAAGATTTTTAGAGAGAAATGCAACAGGCTTTACTGCACAATAATCAGCTAATTTTTCTACTGTCACCATAGTGCACGAAGTCTTTACACATTAATGTCACAGTTCTTAAATAAGATTTGCAAGTTGCAAACATCTAGTTATGAATTCATGAGCTGAAAATGTGCAGTCATAAAATTTACCAGTCCCACAGCTCAACATTTATAATGCAGGAATTGGAGGAGATTTTTGAAGCTGTATGATAGTCTTGAGTGGGTGATATCAATGGCCGACCTCACGGAGTATTGGACATCTTTTAATACACTCCAAAAATGTGTATAATTCAGTGAAGAAAGATATGAGTGTTTTCAAGTAACTCAGGAGGCAAACCAGGCCCATGTCTATCTTTCTTATTATCATGACAAAAACAGGACCAAACACTTTGAAGCAGAGTTCTATTTTTCTCTAACACACAGCCTCAAGAAATCCTTTTCCTGTTGAGATCCTGACTTTAACAACCAGTGGTTGTAATGGTTCATACAGCTTGCCAGCTGACTAAGGGTATGATAGACTTTGTCTCTTTCACCATAACACTCCCTCAACCCAGCCAGTCCATCAGATACACCACACATAACAATCAATAAAGGTGCACTTTCAATCTTGTCTTTTTCCTAGTGTTGCTAAGGTCACTAAATCCCTATAGTCAAACACTTAATTCATTCTTATTAATAGTGACTCCCTGACATCACAATAATGTTCCATGCAATGTCTCAAGAGGAGAGTTTCCAACACCAGACAAGACAGTGTTCTTCAGAAAACTGTATTGTTCTTGGAGATTGCTCTTGGAAAAGTAAAAAAAAGAACAATATGTTGTAATAAAGTCTGTTTTAGTTTTGCCTTTTTTCAAAATAGCTGACCATGTAATTGTAGAACTATTTTAACACCTTGGGACCTCACCATGGTCTCTAATTTTCTGTCTGCCTTGCTCTATTCTTATTTTAGAAGCACCTTCAAAGTGTTTTAACACTAAAACATAGAAAGTTATAACAGTCTACATACTTTGATATCACCATTTAAATACCATAAAGCATTTGAATTTCTTAACACATGCTCATAACACATGCTTGTAATTCAAACAGGAGGCATATTATGAAAAACTTTAAAGGTTTTTTTTTTCAATTTCACATATTTCTGAAAGTAACATACAAAATTTTGTACAAAAATACGTTTTGTATGAACATATGAATTGCATTTATGATGGCATTTTCCTAGGACTCCTTTCAGAGGGGTATGATGATAAGAGAAAAAATTCTCAATATTTGATAGATATTTATTTTATATCCACAAGGGTGAAAGTATTTTTGAAGTTATAATATACGAAATCTCCATCTTCCTTAGACCAAAATATTTACATCTTTCTTTCAAAGATACATCAGTTCTTGTCAGTCTTTCAAGAATATCTCGTAGCATATACCACTATGGTGCTTCTCATTACTAGTCAAAGTCCTCATCAATTGCTTGTTTTCATACTGCTTTTTTTAAAAGTAGCTAAGTAAATATTATTTTTTTTTAGAACTTCTTGATTGCTAGTGACACTGGGCAAGATATTTTTGTTTCAGTTTCACACAGATACTTTCTACACTTTCAACTTATATGAATTTGCCTCAGCCTACAGCTTTATTCATTCATTTGAACATCAGAACTTAAAGCAATGACCATTTGAATGATTTTTTTTCTCCTTTATCACATCAAAACTATAAAAATTGGTGGAAATAACTTTTTTATTTCTCACTGGGGAACGTCTGCTATGCTTATTTTCTGTTTCTTCTCCTCCCACTCACTTAGCCATTTCACATTTCATTAACATTGGTTTATATAGTAGAATCTTGTAATATGGTCATGATTTTCCACAGGTGGTCATGTATACAACAGAAAATTAAACTGGGTCACAAAAAGTACCTGTAATTAAATTTATAGCAACTGCAGAGATTTCAAGATTTCTAAGGATTTTGGCATGGAAGACTTGACAAGAAAGACCTCATATGGCAAACAAGGCAGAAGGCAATTCTCAGGGCACCTAGAATACAGTGTGTTCTTGACACATGGCTCTTCAAGACACTATAAAGTCATTAATTTAACTTTCCACAATTTCAATGTTCAAAAATTATATCAAATATAAAAATGACAACTGGCATCCTTGTAAACTCTTAAATCTCTGTTATTCTTGAAAAACTGAGTTGTCAGAGGTAAGATTCAGAAAAATCTATTGCTTCTCAGAACTTCTGCTTTTCTTTTTATCACCATGAAAGTATATGGTTACATATGTTAGGAAAAAAAATGTCCAAATACTTTGAACAGCAGCCTAAGTCATATTTTAAATAATATATTTTAATAAATATTTTGATATAAAGACATTTTTTTAATGAAGTAACATTATATCTTTAAAGAATTCTCCTGTTATTCTGGTTTCCAAATGCATTTTATTTTCTTTTAATCCTATTTCCAAATAGTTAAATTTTCACAATATAACTAAATCTTTCTATCAACTCAACTCTGAACAGTTGCCAAATAACTTGTTCCTGTATCTTTCCCTGAATGGGATCCTACTTGTCAGTGGCAGAAATAATATAGGAAAAACACTCCAACCCAACCCAAACCAAAATCTCAAAACAAAACAAATCCTTTGTAGCTTGCTTCTCCCCTCCCTTTCATCCGAGATTTTCTCCCTCTATTATTTCACATAATAATCTATTGATCTACTCTTATTTTAAAAACCCTCTGCCATCCTCTGTACTCCCAGTGCATTCCCTGGATTCCTTTGTACCTGCACTATTATTGTCCCTTCCTTTTCAAACTGATGTCCTTTTCTGTCGTCAAAGTGCAAGTGTCTCTCTGTGTCTTTTACCATCCCTTCCTCCAATCTCTTCTTAGTTCTCAAGCTTCCCTTTTAAGTTTTGCTAGCCACGTTTTTCCAAGCCACCACCTTTTGAACTAGTGAAGACCCTCTTCTGTTCAAGTTTTCCATCCTTGCTTTTCCCTACATGGAAGCTATTCCTAGCTATTCAACACAGAAGAAAGACTCCTCAGTGCACTTGGTTTAAACCAAATCAGGACTGATGTAATTTATTGATTTATTATTGATGTGGAATTAACCAGGAATCAGTGAGCTATGCACACAGACACAGTGTCGGTGATAAAACTGTTAAACCACAACAGGAAGCCAATTCACCAAGTGTCTTTAAATTTTTAAATTTTGTAGATGCTTATTAGCATCCTTTCATGATGGATACTGAAAGGGTCTCACCATGCACACAAACACATCCACGTATACACTTGGTACAGGTTTGTATGCGTGCCTCCCACCCTCTGGGCCAAAGATGTGCATCCCCTCATCTGTAGACCCCTCTGGGACAGGTGTGGGTGCTGCAACTCTGCCTGACAACACCTTTGCCTGTGATACCACTTGTGGACAAAGACTTTCAGTTCCTTCTTTTTTTTTTTTTTTTTTTTTACTCAGCCCATGACATTATTCTTACTGATCCTTTATTTGAAATCCCTCCATGCTTTGTCATAATGTTCCTGTTTTTTAAGAGAAAGTACATATAAACATCCACAGATTGACTCATCATCATTTTTTTCTCTCTCTTCTTAGTAGACTGCTTTCTTGTGACAGAGCAGAAAAAGTTAACAAAGCTTTTGATATGCTGAGATCATCCTGCTGATCAATGCCTACTCACTATCTCCTTTCACTCCTTTTGTTGTTATCTCGTTTCTTCACTTTTATGTTATATTTGTAAGTTTTATGTGTCTGAGGGGGAAAATAGCATTGTTGTGTTCATGCAGTGTCAAAACAACATTATTTTTCTCTCTGTTTTGAGGTTCAAGCCATACAGTAATATAAATTGCAATATTTTGCAAAAAACACCATCCATTGAATGTGTTTGTTTAGGGAGTGCTCCATTATGTAAGAGAATTGTGTGCTCTAATAAAGTATCCTTCAGAAAAGAATACAACCATTTCAAAAGTCACACAAACAAAGGATCCAAACATGAATAGAGCACCAAGCAATTATCAAGGAACTGGTATCCTTACTCACAGAAATATGAATCTCAGAAACAAATAGCATAAATCTCTCACTACTTTCAATCAACATTATGATGCTAGATGCTAGATTATTTTAAAACATTTTAAAATGTTATGCATGTCTATGATATAGCAGATGAATATTAAAGGCTCCAGTTGTCTGTGAGGTTTCATATATCCTAATTTTATGTTTTCTTTATCAATAATTTTTCAGTTTGTATATAGTAGTATTTAAAATAGCAAAAAATATTTCAGTGTAGAAAAAGGTGACGTTCCAGCAAGGTAGCAAGAGAGCACTATTTTTATTTTGAGAAATGGCTTTTCTCTTTTTCTTTACGAGGGAATGTTGTTATCTCAGTTCTTTCAAAGCATGCGATAAAAACCTGCCAAAGAGAATGATGGACACTGCACTCAGAGAGCCACCATTCCATTTGAAGAAGGATCCTTACATGATGCTCTGTGTGTCATTGTAAAACCTATGACACCTACAATCTCATAATTACTAGCATACTTTGCCTTCTTCCACGCCTTGGGTCTCCCACTTGCCTCAGTAGCTATAATCCCTTCTTACTTCTCCAGACACATTGCAGCTACCAATTGGAGCTTTTAGGGATACATCCAACTGCACAGCACAGCAGAATTTTTTCCATGAAGTCATGTCAGTCACAGACATGTGAGAAGACCCGTAACCACCTTAACTTGTTCAAATAGCTCTTTGCTTTTCCTCGCTAGTAGTATAAAACTCTAGAACAACCCTCCACATGTTTTTGTTTGGCTTATACTGAAGGTTCAGAGATAGGTTCAGAATGAAAGGAATAGTAAAACAAGAATTGTTCAAAGATTTTCCATTGCAATTTTAATTAAAGATGGGTGTTCGCGTGTACAGTACCTTTTAATAAAATCTTTAAAACTCAGCATTTTGGTAAATTTTCCCATATTCATCTTCTAAGAAATATACAAATTTTAGTGATGTGAAAGCACAGGGATGCTGGGCAAAGGCTGTTTACTGAGCTTCCTCTTACAAGATTATTCACAATTGTGGCAGGGATGGTTCTGCACATGCTGCATAGTTTGATACCTCAAAGCGCACAATGAAATCCAGGTCAAGGATTCCTTGTCCTTGTATATTCTCATAAAGTAGTCTCAGAAATGATCTTTTAAGATGGAAAAACAATGCAGAAGCTATTCTTGTTGTGGTAGTAATTAAGCACAGAGGTGAAATGAAGAAGACTTTCCCTTGAAAGAATTTCCCCATTTAGAAATGAGGTAAAAAGTGATCAAAACTGCAGTAATTGTTTTGTTGGAGAGAGGGAAAGTGTAGAAATGCAAGCATGCCTTTTTCATGGCAAATACAATTCACTGCTGTAGGACTGTCACTACTGATGCATTGACCTGTGAGCAAAAAGAATCGCACTGTGATTTTGCAAACAACCCTGAGACTAAAAAACCTTTTACATGGTGGTGCATGATACGCATGCATATTTATCATTTCTGCGTACAAAATAGAAATCCAAAATCCTCCATAAGCCTTCCAAGCTCATGAGACTTGTATGTACTTTGCAGCACTATGGTATGGATTAGATCAAGACACTGAAATTCAGTTTCTAGATTTTGGCATCTATTGTAGAGAAGCAAAACAGCTTCTGTCAGCAAGAATCACTTTACTGATATCTATTTCCAAATGCATTTTTAGATATGTGGACCCTTGGTCCTTGGGGCTATCAAATTTTTCTTCACAGTTTGGGAGCATTGCTTTCTCATTACAATATCGTATTTAACTTTCTCTTGTGGAGAAAACATCAGTATGTTTCCAAGCCGATTAGGTGAGACTGAATTTCTGGTGTCCAGGCATAAAAGTCACAGATTTTTAGTGTCGTTTACTAAGAGTTCAATAACTCTGAGATTGTCACAAATTCTATGCAAAGAAGGCTGACAATGTAATTAAATTGTTGTGGTGTGTGATTTGTATAGATTGAACTGAGAGCTGTAACTAGATTAATTACATGACTTGCACACACTGCCTGAAATGAGTTTTACTACTCTAAATAATTATAAGAATTAAGCTCTAACACAAACTATATACAAAATATATTGGCTCTGACCAGATTAAGTACTAGAATAAATAGATTTACACCAAATATACCCACAAAGTGAAAGTTCCTTGCAATATAAAACACAAGAGAAGTAAACTGACTGCAGTACAATGCAATCACAGGTCATTCTCAGAGGGGTGATCTGGTACAATCTACCGTATTTTAACATTGCTAAACTTATATAACCTCATCTGTTTAAACAATGGATGTGCCATACTGCTTAGACATGATTTTCTAGAGAACAGTGCAAACAGAATATGCCTAGTTTTCCAAGAAAATTCGCCATTTGCTTCTGGTCCCTCAGTGTTGGGTTGTCAAAGAAGAGTAGTGCTCAATCGTTGTGTGGTGCGACTAAGGTCAATCTCCTCTGGACAGGGTTAGCCTTTACCACAGTAGATACTAATTTTCCTTTCCTTGGAACCCAGGGATGGTGCAGACAGGAAGCTAGAGTGAGATTGTGGGGTACTCCTTGGATCTCTAAGTACTAGATGATTAAGCCCTAGCTGAAATGACCTTTACATTTCACAACAAGGAACAAGAATGGGCTAAAATTTTGCTTTTTCCTCAGGGATGTATTCTTAGTACTCAAGTTAATCACTTTCCTAATTCCATACAAGGAAGGTTTTTGAAAACATATATACATCCAACAAAGTTCTGCCTGCCTCCTGAAGTAGAGAAATAGGCATTCAGAAAGAAGGCTGCACCCAAGAAAGAGAAAAAGTAAATAAGAACTTTGTGAAAATTAAAGATTAATTTAATCTTATAAAAAAATGAAGGGACATGACCTGCTTTAGTTTAGATCCTAGAATATCACAGCAGTTTCCTGAGAAAATCAGGCAACTTGTCTACAAATTCTTCTACAATCCTGAAAGCAGACCAGGCTTCCTCACATCTATAGCTGAATGCTTTTACAAGGTTAGGAATCAAATATTCCATCACCCACCTACATGTCCTTAATCATGCTAATCTTTTCAAACACAGCATGTAGAGGGTTTTTAGTCTGACATAACTTTAAAATCATTATTATTATTTGTTTTAAAAGACAATTTTACTTAGGTACTTTCAGGTGAGTAAATGACACAAAATGGAAAAGAGAATAAGTGAATTTAATATGTAAAATAAATATTCAGTTTTCTTTTCTGCTATGTGAAAATACCTAAAAAAATAGGAGAAGAGGCTGATAGGCAGGGAGAGAAGGAAATATAGTGCTGATGCTAGAGATGTCCGTTCTCTTATCTGCAAAAAGAAATAAAAAAATCTGGGGCTTGACAACAAAAAGAAAAGGAAAGTTAAAAAAAAAAAAAAAAAAAAAAAAAAAAATAGACAGAATAGGCTTCCAGATATGGAAGCTGTATGAAACTCATTTAGCCTGTCTTTGTCACCAACCCCACACCATGGTGTAATAAAAAGCCTAAAACACAGGTATAAATCACAGAAAGGAAAACTGTCAACTGTGATATTGTTAAGATAAACATAAGCCAAGACAAAACTGAATTATGCCTAGACACTTAGACTAAAGCTTCTCCATGTGTCAAAGAACAGCCTACATTAGAAAAAGGATGCTTTCAAAATGAGGAGAGAAAAAAAAGTCAAATTAAGTTCAGGAGGATTTCTGAGCAGCATAAAAACTGAGGCTACATATCAAGTATTTTCTTTGGTTTACAATTTTATATCACTGTAATACTTGAGCAGCCTATAATTTACATGCATACTTATCCCATGGAGCTACCACATTTTTCCCTAAAGGCAAATAATAGAAGGAAAGAAATAGAGCTTTGTCTATTTCTTCAGTAACTCTTAGTTTGTAGTGTCTATTTACTCTGTTTCTTCTTTTTCTGGTGTACCTATTCCACTAACTATGCAATTAGTTTGTTACAATTAGGTCTCTCACTGTTATCTACTGATCACATTTTTATTGCTGTTGCAAGACACAATAGAAACAGAACTACAAATGTTATACTATGGGAGTCACCTCTCCATAGCAACTCTGACCCACCCTCACTGTACTTCAGGCAAAATTGGTAAGTGAGAAGGCTAAAGATGCTAAGGGTATATTCTAAGCAAGCTCTACTACATCATCAGTATTCAGAAACCAGAAAGACTGCAAGTCCCAATTACTTCAACTAATTTCCAGAAAGGACTTAACTTCTAGTGACAAGGGTCATACATTTATGTCATCTCAGTTCTAATCCTAATATCATCACAAAATACTAAGCTGATTTATATATCTTAGTTTCTGACCTATTAAGTGAATATAGTCATATTCACATTACTTCACAGAGGTTTTATAAAGTTAAATTCAAAAAAGTGAGAACTTCTTGAGTAATATGATGTTGAAGGAACATAATAAGTAATTTTCTGGTAGGAATTCTATCTCACACAAGAAGAAGAATCAAAACAACTAGTAACAATAATAAGAAACATGTGATGAAGCCTATTTAATATCATAACTATATATAGTGAGCAATGCTGTTTAGTGGAACATCAAATTCTAGTTATATTTTCAGTTTTTCTGATGAGTACTGCTCCCTCAGTTTTGCTCATATCAGAAAAGTCAGTTAATTTCTATTTTGGAATTAAACAGTCCAAGCAAGAAGGAACAGAACATAACAACCTATCTTAGAACTGAAGTGGAAGCCACCCTCACAACTTATTAGGATTCAACCTGAAACACAGAATTAAGTCAATGTGAGCTGAATCTAGAAAGCAAGGGAATTGTAAGAAAAGAGAATTTCCGAAGTTAGACACAGGTGGCACAGAGTTTGTAGATCTTCTGAGGTGTTCAGAGCAATACCTGAAATCAGATCCTAAAAATACATACATATAAACATTTGTTTGGTGACAGCTAACAGCCCTCAGACAAGCTCTGAGAGCCGGTTCTCTGGGTACACATTGTCCTTACCTACCCCAACTATGATAGGCAGCATAGATATAAAAATCTTTGGAAGATGAGAGAAGTGAAATTCTGAGATAAAAGGGCCACACTGTACTAAAAGCTTTGTTTCAAAGTATATATTTTCTGTACAGAAATCATATTTTCATCACAAATCAAAAGAAAAACAGAAGACATAGTGAGTGTTTAGCAGATGGCATTTCTTGTCGTATGTTGTGCACAGGTGATCCTTTCTACAGCAGCTGGATTTACTTGTCTTAGTGTTTGTGGGTGTCAGGGTATGACTGAATAAAATTAAATTTCCTAGAGATTTTGCATAATAAAATCATCTTCCTCTTCCATAAGAGCTCATCTTAACTTTTTCTTACATGAATTTCCTGCATACAAAGCCACATTTCTGTAAAAGAAAGTTTAAATTTAGATGCACAAATATTCTTTTTCTGGTTCTAAAAGTGATGCCCAACTCCTAGAGAATTGCACAATGTGATTTATGTACTGCCAACAGCTGAATGCTAAACCAGTGTCTACTTAATAATGACTTTTTTATAGAGAGGTTAAATCATCATCATTATCATAAAAAAGAAGAAGACAAAAGAGCTTGTCTTCAGCTATAAACATATCCACAGATTTCACTTCACCTTATTGGAGACTGAGAAAAAAAATATCCGAAACTTGTGGTGCAGCAGGACTTTTTTTTTTTTTTTTGAAACTATTAAAGCTTACTGCAAGAATTATTCATGAGCATTGAAACAGAAGAGATATAAACCAACAAAGTGAAACTGTATCTGCACTAATTAGCACTAGTAATTACTCTGTATGATGTAGGAGAAGTAAATGTAAAATAGAAAATAGCTAATTCTTAGGTTAAATTAAGCAGGAAAGAGCAGGCAAGCATGATCAGGGCCAACAAAATCCCAGCTACATAAAAATTTATCTATCTAATAGAAATTATTATTATTATTACTACTACTACTACTATTATTATTATTATTATTTCTATAAGCAGACGAAACAATTGAGTTATAAATGACCAAATCGCCTGGATGGTTGACAACAGTAAACTCATTCTGTGCTATGTGTACACATTGCTTAACGTCTGCAGGGGGGACAAAAAAGAATAAATATATTGATGTAAGAAGCATTAAAAGGAGAAGTAAGATAATTTTATGGGCAAATATTTCTACACTTCTAAATCTGAAATAACTTCATCCTATTAGGTGTGCATCTGGGAGCAGGCCCTGATTCCAAATGGCAAAACAATTAGTTTGGGGATATGAAATCACTTTACAGCACTCACAAAAGTAAGCAGTCAACACATAGAAGTTTTCATTGGATATTTCCTCTCAATGGCACCTTGTTCAATTATCAACAAGAAAGAAAATTATTTGCTGATAAAATTGAGCTGTATGGAAAGTAGGTCACTGGGTTTAAACAGAAGATAAGTTGTTGCCTCTGGATTCACAAATGTTTTTATTCCTTTCACCTCCCCTCAACTTTCTATCCTTTCTAAACCACTAGAACCACATGAATCCTACAAATGCCTTTGGGAATAAATTATTTAATAGTCTTAAATCTGAACACTGAAACAGTTTTCAACACAATAGAAATCTTGGAAGTTAAAAATTAAATGGGCATCCTCTATACTTTACCCTGCTAACATACACATGCACACACATTCCATATCTGAGAAAGGGGAAGCCTAAATGTACCTTCTAATTACAACCTAACACAGAGATTATCTACTATTGGAAAGATTTTTTTTTTTCCCCTGCAGCATAGAAGGTGGTCCATGGCCTTTTACATTACAAATTTATAATATCTTTATCAAATACCAGTCATGGCAGATTCTCTCAACCAAGTTTGCAATGAAATCCAAAAGCCATGACAAAAAAAAATGAAATACAGGTTCAATTTTAATAACTCCTTCAGAATCTTCATCAGTATTTAATATTTATAAGGTAGATTCCTTTATAAGCATTTAAACTTATATGTGTTATACTGTTCCATTACATGTACAACTATAAATAACAGGGTTCTAAGCTTTCACAAGCAATTTTTTTCTTAAGGTGTATAAGAAGATATCCTCAACCCACTTTTAGTGTTGGGTAGCAGGTATTCACACCTGCCACAATATTTGTAAAACAGATGGTAAAAAGCCACAGCCATTAATTATTGCATTAGAGACATCCAGGTGCTAAAATTGTGGATAATCTGCTGAATACCTTCAAAAAGATAGTTTGTACAGGGAAGGTAGAAGCTTATTTATATTTTGGACTTTTTAACCTGGTCTAGCAGAGCAGTAATATGTCATATTGCATTACACTGCCTTCCATGCAATCTTACAGTGTGCCAAGATAACTAATAACTTTCATAGTGTATCATGAGGAAATTTAAATGCAGCACCAAAACTAATGTACAGATTTAGCGTCCACTCCTTTCCTTCCTACTCCATCTGGTAGAGAGATACCTTCCAATCTGGGGGAGTGCGTGAAAGGAATAAGCAGCTATTATCCTTCTACCCACTTGCAGGAGCCTCTGCAGCTTGTCCAGTGTCTCTCATCTGAGGAGATGGTGGTTGTTTATTCTCCACTGTCATTTTGTTGGTGCAATGGGGTTACATGCTATATCACATTTGAAAAGTCAGCCATCTGAGAAGCAAAGAATTCAGTAAATTTCCCACAGACTTTCCCTTTGTTTCAATATGCATAAATTTGCAACATGCAGTTTCTGTCTGGATTTTCACCTTAAATGAATCCCAAACTTATAGCGTGACACAGAAAATCTACCTCTGCTAATGATGCACTGTAGAGTCCTGCTTAGATCTGTTGTAAAAGCCAGTTTCTTGATGGTTTCACATTTTGGATATTGTACACGGCTCCAGGTCAAACTACAAATCTATTAGGGCTGAATATTGATCAACCTGACCTCAGTTTTAAATACATCACCAGTTACGCCTGTTTTACATAAAAAAAATGTCCAGCTAAAAATAGAGCTATAGACCACTGTCTCCAACAGAAAAACTAGTAAAATTGCATTTTTTCTTCAATGAAACATTATTTTTCTTGTGTGTGATAAAAGGATGGCAGCTGTCCATATGCATCATGAGATTGCTGTACTCAGAAGCCACACTCCTCTCTACACAAGCAAAGGAACCATTTTAGACGTGAACCTAATGAAATAATAATCACTGGAACAACAGGTATAATTGCTGTCAGTTATTACTATGCTACTCCATTGGAGTGTATGATTCTATTTTGATTGTTCTTTCTCCTGCTTGGCAGATGGCGAATTGTCTTAATTACAATTCACACTCTGAAACCCCTTTAACCTCAACCAATTGCCTTCTTGCAGACCATTAAGCAGAAAGCATGTTCATCCAGTTAAGCATGATTATAAACTGTCCTTCTAATCATGCAGCAGTTTACCACTCAAAGCAATGTTTATCCTTTTACCACAGTAAGAGGAATAGGTTCCTGTATGTAATATAAGCCATCCTCTGAGAACGTCTTACTGCCCACCATGCTGACAACAAAGGAAAAAAAAACAACCTTGCAACTCTACACTGCTTTCCTCCATCCAACATGTTGTAAAATATTTCTGATCTCTGAGCAAAATATAAACTTTCCTCACTTTTTAAATCCCCCACTGACAGTAATGACTATGAATGTATTCCCCTTGTACTTATTATGTGAGGAGCATAAGTTCACTACTGGGAGCTACCATTTCTCACTCAGATTCTACATTAGTTTTGCAGTTCCTAAAAGAGAAATGTCATGTTTCACTAATCAAAGATTAATGAGTTCAGTGTTTTCTGTGGAAGTATTTCCTAATGCAGAGCAGGTTTCCATAACCACCACCGGTACTCTCTCTTTTCCCCCATTTTTTTTATTTGAGTTGTAACACTGAGAAAAGGTAGTAGGACCATGATGTCAGAGAATGGGTTGCATTAGAGGGAACCTTGAAGATCACCTAGTTTCAACCCCCCTGTTATGGACAGGGACAACTTTCACCAGACCAGGTTGCTCAAAGTCCCATCCAGCCTGGCCTTGAACACTTCCAGGGATGGGTTATCCGTGGCTTGTCTGAGCAACCTTACAGTGCCCAGTTACAGCGCCGCACCATATTCAATTATGCATCAATTTAGCTGACATCTAACCCCAACTTTATTGTCCTGTGAGAATTAAAGTCTACATGGTACACATGGATATTCAGTCGAGAAAAAAATTAGCTGAGAGTCACTGGTCAAAAAGTCTACATTCTCAGTTATGGGGACTCTGCCACCAGGAGAGAAGACAGAATAACTTGCACACAAAACACGAACAGCAGGCCACAAAAAACCCCAACAACCACAGGCAATGGCTCCTACTTGGAACTGAGAGATCAATTGTTCCAGGCACTGCAGGTAACTGTCTTTTACACAGATGTAATTTAAGTCTAATATTGATTTAAAAATATCCAGTGAAACTTTATTTCATAGGTGTTTTTCAAAGATGCAAAATTGCCTTTTCCAATTAGAACTTCTTCAGATTCAGAGGGCTGTCTGGTGCTCTCTTCTAGTATGGGATGAAAAGAATTCTAAAATCTCAGAGATGCTGTGACATAGCATCATTATCTTTTAGACTATTTAAAATTTAGACTGTTTAAAAAGAGTATTTTTTCTATCTTCACTAAATCCAGGAAAGCTCACAGCAATGTCACACAGAAATCCTGAACTCACAATATATAATAATTATATGTGAATTACATAAATTATCTATATGTGTAAAAATGCTTGAATATTAACATATATTAAAAACTTTAAAAAAGAAAAAATATTTTCTCTAAATAATGTAGCAATCACAAGACCAAACATCAGTCATAACTTGTGAGAAATGGAAGAGAGGCTTTAAAAGTGCTTAAATGTTTGACCAGAACACTGCTGTTCAAATGTGACATCCACTACTACTTTTTATTATTATAATAAATATAAATATAATTATATAATATATTATATAATTATATAATTATTTTGGTTTTATTTCCCTTTATTTCAGTTCTTAAAAAGTTTTTGTCTCAATCTGCAAGTTTTAGCATTTTTTAGATTTTTTTTTTTTTTTCAAATTCTTCTTCCCATCACACTAGGGCAGGGAAGAGGGATTGAGTGGGAGTACTGTACTTGGTTGCCAGCTTGGGTTAAACCACATCATAAAGAAAAGGGAAAAATTGCTGTAAACTTAAATTCATGAGTGCATGAATTAGATGTCTTTAAATAATGTCTTCTTTTTCACTCCAGTTACTTGCCTGTTGCTGTTAATTAAATGGATTCCATCTAATCTGCAGAAGATATTTCTAAGTTCCTCTATTGATCTGCTACTAAATTATCATACTTATTATACGAGTCATTCCTTGTACAAACCATAGAACGAGACTCACTAATTCTTTAAAATAATATGAACTTTTAAAACTGTTATTTTTAGGTCACGTTCTGTGAATTTCACATTTAATTTATTTTAGGAATTGAGAACACCATTGCCAACTTGATTTTTCCATCACATTTAATTTCTCCTTCTGTCTCCTGAAAGACATATTCCCTTCTACTGCCCAGGTACAGTTAAATTATCTCCTCTGACAAACCCCACTCAATTATCACTGTCTAAAATTTGGCATTAAAGTCAGTATGCTTCATTCTTGGATTTCCCATGCTGACTTTCATTTACGGTTACAAGTGAAACAAAGTGATGGTGAAATCAAATATGCCAGAGAAAACATGACTATGAGTAATTCCCAAAGTGCTACAGTAAACCCTTAACAATGGCAAAGAAGAAGTAACTAAGATTTCTTGGCTACAAAAAGAAAATAAAAACCCAACAAACTGAAAAGCAAAGGAAAAAAAAGAACAAAACCAGCAACAACCACCACAAAAAAAAAAAACAAAACCAAAAGCAAGAAACTTTTCTGACAGACTTTCTGTACCACCAGCATTTTGGGCAGGTTTCTGTATGTTGCTATTCATTTTTGCTTGACACTGATGTATAAAGTCTATGATGTTCTCCACATGACTCCTCTTGGTGTTTCTTCAAAAGTGTGCTCTGAGGCCAATACATTCCTGAACAAAGAACTTGTCTTTCCACCACCTCTTTCAGTGATGCATCAATAAGAGATGGGGAGAGAGAAATAAGAGACTTATACAAAACAGAAAAATAAAATAGCATGACCCAAACATCAGTCCTTGTCATTTTCCAGTTGAAAAATTGTAAGTTACAACAGCTATGAATGCAGAAATTTGCCACATTTAAATTCGTTTTAGGTCATCCAGCATCTTTAAAAAAATATAAAAAGAAACAAAATAAATATGTTTCAACTGGTCAACTAATTTAAGTAAAAATTAATCATAATAATTATTTTGCATTTAAAAAGAATATTTACATTTCCATTCTCCACAGTATGCTTTCATATTTCATTACTCAATCAGATTATCTTCTAAGACTTTATTACAGATTCAAAAGTTTGTTCCCCAAACACAGCATCCATACATTATCAACAGTTAGTCTTTTCCACCAACCTCAATTGCCTATAAATAAGTCTGCATTTAATTCAGGTCACGTTTTCTTCATCTGATCTCAGCTACTGACTTTATGTTGTATGATTTGTCCTTTATAACCCAATATTGCTTATTTTAAGAAGGGCAACATAGATAGTGTATCAAATTCATATGTTTTTCTTCCTCTCTATCACTTCTCCTCAGCAGAAAATATCAAACAGCATCCAATAAATAGTGTAAAATCTAGTTTAGGCCCCACAGCACAAAAGTGACCTCTAGACTCTACTACCTACACACAAATTTTAATGACCTGTAAAAGAAAAAGAAGTGGGATGAAAAACTCAAGCATGGTGACTGAAATACTTTCTCAGTGTTCACAGATCTTGATGCAGTCCAAGACAAAAAAAAAAAAAAAAAAAAAAAAAAAAGAAACTATACCAATCAAACAAAAGAACTGTCATGGTATATACGTTCTGCCTTTTTCTCTGGTATTGAAAAAGCAGCAAAGTAGATGCGTTATACCAGACTTCAGCAGCCAGGCTGCTCCCACTCAGACCCAGGCCCTTGCTTCACGGTACTTTTTCCCATCTGAATCTCATGAGGGATCTGGAAACTGAAAGCAGTCTCACAGTCTGCAAATACTGCACTCTATGAGGGGGAAAAAAAAAAAAAAAAAAAAAAAAAAGAAGAAAACACCTAACTTATACATAGGTCATTGACACAGGCAAACCACTGCCTCTGCCTCAAGCCTCTTCATAGTGCCAGGTTCCCATTTCACCTCCTCTCTGAGCACAGTGGGAACTATCACTTGCTCTGACACAAAGAGCAATTTGGACAACAGGAAGCAATCTGGTAAAGCACTAGGCAGTGCCTTATAATTCGTTCTACTGCATTTGATTCAAAATCCAGCATATGAGCTGCCAGTTCAATAGTTTGGAATGTCTCTTGGTTTATTGTGTCTAATGTATTTTCTAGGTTCCCCAATATATAGATTATACATAAATATTTGAGACAGCATGACTGGAATTCTGCCCAAACTGTTGTAAAAGTAATTACATCAGTTAAGGTCAATGTAAGGACTAGAATATTAATATTGTGGTACATCTTAACCTTTTTATCTGATGCTCTGAAACCCAAGCTCCTTCCTCAAGTAAGTGATGCCACCTCTTATTTGGATTAAGATTCAACAGCCCACAATTCAAAAACAGATAAGAAACTCAGAAGAGGGAGCTAATGTGGTTGCAGTGTCAGGTGAGTGGGTAGAGCACCTTCCACCTTCCAGAGGTCACCAACACATCATAACACAGCTGCGTGCAGCTGAGAGCTGTCACTGCCACAACAGCTGCTTGATGCAGTGTGTGAGATGATGCTCCCAGATCAGTTCCTAGTGGACAGATACATGTATCATTTAAAACAACATCAATTTCTCACAATTGCCACTAATTGGCTCCCTTCTCAGCAGTTTCAGCCGTGAGGCTGCTGATCTCAAAGCCACTGAGATTCAACAGTTATCTAATCCCTACATGTGCTCAATCCAGACCAGGGAATAAAGTAAAAAGTGCAGTGGAAAGCAGCTTGCACTGGTGCTGTCTGTGCTGTCCATCTTCTTGGGATAATCTAGGTTCACATTTTCTAAGGCTATCACTCTGACATCTTCCATCAGCAGCAACACTCACTCGACCTTTGCATTTCATTTTGTTAAGAGGAGAGAAGGAGAAGGAAGAATAAACAGAAAAATAAACCTTGCAGAATGAAATTAAGAACTTCAGTATAGTAATCTTATTTATTTACATCTGAAAACTGATTGAACCCCAAATTTGCAGTGACTTTAAAAAAAAAAAAAAGGTAAGTTTGTGATTGTTGAGTACATGAAGAATGAATGGCAGAGTGATAATTTCACCTTTAAATACTTGTTCACTGAGTCCCTTTTCCAAAGCTGGATTGGATGCAGCTTCAAAATGAGTTACATGAGACACAGAGTAGTCATGCCTATTTCTTTATTACATGAAATTATGTAATTAAAACAAAAAGACTCTTCTGTGAATGAAGAAATTCCTTTCCTAGTAGCAGTATTTCTTCATGTTACTGAGATGGTAAAAAGAGAATTGTAATTAATCCACTGTCCCTTTATCAAGACCAATAAACAGAGAGCAATAAAATATAATCTGATTGTGCCATTATCTCAAATGAATATTTTATCATCTGCTAGCAACTAAATAATAAGTTATTTTTTCAACAGCTTTTAATAAGATGAGAGATGATCAGTGCATGCTATGAAATGTTTTAATACCCAGTTTGAATAATCAGTCTGTTTTCTGTGGAAAAAGGATGGGTTTATTGTGCCTCTTTGGAAAAGCACAAAAATTTCGAGACCTACAATGATCAATAAGGTGATTTACTCAGGAGCAAACTCAAAAGTTCTTAAATTTTGTACATTGAATTTCAGGTGGTATCAGAAAAAGTAATTTCACCAATTGCAGATAGGGCCCATATTAACATCAATCTGCAATTAGATATTAATCTCAGTGGCCAGTATTTGTAGTGACCTTCACATGAGCAATCACAAATTTGGAGGTTATAAATTTGCATTAATGTGGATTTCTAGTCAAACACAAATGCTACCAGTCCTTCTTAATGCTAGAACAAGAGATTCACTTGGCATCCAATTTTTGTTTTATTTTCTCCACTTCTCATTAAGTCTGAAGGTGCTTATTTTTAGTACACTATCTACAACACCAAGCATACTGAATTAATAGCAAAATAATAACACCACTATTAATACAATCAATATCAACACAGCAAACTACAGAACTGATGCATCTCATTTTCCAGCCTTCCCAGGTTTTTTTCAATTACTTTTCTCTTTTATAGTAGGCAAAGGACTTTAAAAATTGTTCCTAAACCCATCTTTCTTGGGAAAAAAAAAAAAAAATTTAAAGCTGCTTAATCACCCAGTAACTGGTGTTATATATATGAGATGGATTTCAGGGAAAAGTGGAAATAGAATATTTTCACTTGGAAAACAATGCATATTCAAAGCATTATAAAATCTTGCCCATATCTGGGATAAACTGGCACAATGTTGTTGCCTTTCTCTAAGCCAGCTCTATTCTGCCATAAGTAGATAAAAGCTGTTTTTGCCGTCCATGTGTCTGATTATCGACACATACATGAGCACTTTTGAATGGTAGAGCAGGGTGCTCTCCCTCCACTAAGACTGTAGCTTACAAGTGGTGGACTTAAAAATCCCATTTACAAATGCAGAACCTTTGGATTTCTATCG
Source organism: Hirundo rustica (assembly GCF_015227805.2). Lineage (NCBI taxonomy): Eukaryota > Metazoa > Chordata > Aves > Passeriformes > Hirundinidae > Hirundo > Hirundo rustica. The sequence goes on from NC_053450.1 coordinate 58,241,488, forward strand.
TAAGGAGTAATGGCAGCTTAGGCATAAATGTCTTTTGCAGACAAAAGAGCTCAAAAATAAACAAACATATTTGATAATTTTAAAATCTATATTTTACAAGTATATTTCCAAACCGCACAAATATTTCTCTTATGAACAGATGAGGTTATTAATTTTTGATACTTGCACAGTTCCTGTCATATTTGAAGCCCTCTACAAGAATTAAATATTCAAATTTTCCACCGCTCAGATAAGTTACAATGTATCAGAGCTGGAGCTTGGTGACCACAGGCATTTCAACTTGCCCTGAAACTAATAGTATATATCATTACCTAAATACTATGTCACACTCCAAATAAATGTAGAAATTAATAAGCAAATTTAAAAAGGCTAGTTCTGTTAAAAAAAAAAAAAAAATCTAAAAGAGACTTCTTCACCTCTAATACCTCATTGAGACATCTAGATTTAATGATTTCTGACTGGTACAACTTTGGGGACTCACTGTGCAAATTCTACTGATTATTTTTGCACAGTATTCATGCTACTACACAAAAGATGGATGTGAGAAATATTTTAGAAAAACCCAACAACATTCTATTGTCTTACTTTAGTTATCTATATTCCATTGTCAGAGAGATAAATAAAGGCAAAGGGAAACAATTTCAGCTAATAAAACTTTGGTTGCTAGTACCAACACATGGGTAATGCTTAAAAAAAAATTGCTAAATATCACTTTTTCCTCAGGACCATTCAGCATTCTATTAGATCTCATCACTTTTGAGAACCTTACTAAGCATTTTGCTTAATAGTACTGAAGAATTAAGTTTAATAAACAACTTTTTCCCACACATTTTCTAAAACAGTTCCTCAACTGTAAAGTGGGTTTCTACTTGACTTTTTATTTGCCTTGAAATGACAAGACTCCCAAAGCTTTAAGTACATTGTAAAACATGTTTTTCATGTCGGCGTCAATATGTAATTTTAGCTGATCCATGATTTCATGAAATGAAAATAAGACCAACTACAAGAACCTGAACCACAGAGCAAGTTTCCTCTTTTGCAGAGCAAAAAAACACCTAGGTGCTACTTAAAATATTATGGGTTTTTCTCTGTGTGTTTACATACATATCTAGTTTTCAACAGCTGAAATATTGGAATACTGAGAAATTACTCTGTGTGATAAACATTGTATCAAATGATGCAATCTGATGATTCATAACATTTCTTAACATTATACATTAACATTATGTAGGACTTTGTTAGTATAAATATATGGATATATCACCTCATATAATCAGAGGTGACAGGTCCATATAAATGTGATTATCTCAAGTGAGCCAAATATTTAATGAGCAAGATTTAGTTGCCATTGGAAAGGAGGACTCTGTAGGAGAGATAGAACCAATCTCTATCACTGAGCTAATATATGTACTTTTATGTACCTTTTTCATTTAATTTCTGTAATACACATTTAAAAGGAAACAAATACTTAGTAAAAGCATGAAACAAAGTCAGTAAATATTACCAGATTCTCTAGGTTCCACCTTGTTGCAATCACTGTATATATGACCATAATTATAATGTTACACGAACCCTTTTAGGGATATTCATTACATTACTACTGCAACAGGCTTTTTCTATCTGTCATAACTTCACTGCTCCCTTTTAAAAAATCCAAATAAAATATAAAATAAATATAATATAGATGATAAAGTACTAATTGATTCATTTCCATGCTATGAAACCTTGACAGGTCATTCAGAGACTGTACTTCTAAAATTGTTGTAGAGACAATTTAAGACAGGATAAAACAAGCTGCTAAATGTACAATACACATCATTTACATTTAATCCACAGCTACAATCTCACTTTCATTTCTTCACTGACATCTCAGGGTGCCAGCATAGAGCAAAACTATGAGGTGTTAAGAGAAATACATTACTATTTGGACCAGAAATAATTCACTTTTTCTATTAAGAACTTCACACATTCAGGTACACTACAAGGTTATATAAAGGCAGATTCCAAACACTGATAAATTATGTGTGTTTCTCATACAAGCTGCTTGAGGACAGAGCAAGAAAATGCCTATACAGAATACAAATGCTTCGTGAATCAGCATCACTGAGGATATTTTAAAGAAATATCAATGACATGCTTGCTTTTTCTGCTATAAAATCTTGTATCAAGGTGAAAATATACATACCTCTTCAAAATACTTCACAATTAATCTTTTCTATGCCTTTCCCAAGTCCCCTTATAAATAATAGATTTCACCTACATCTGAAAACATCTATTTGAAAGTGCACCAGTAAGATAACAGTTGTGTGGTTTCACCGCAGATAATTGCTGAGCTGCGACTTTTCTGCTGAATATATACAGGTTGTTTCACTACGAATATGTTTGGGTTTTAGTCAAAGTACAATATTGTCACAAGCAGTGAGTTAGCTGGAGAACATTAACATTGTGATTAATTCATTGTGTCTGATTCATTGTTTCAGCAAGACTGTCTTATACAGAACTAAATTATTTAGAGATGCTAAATTTAGGATAAAAAGGACCAAAGGATACAAAAATTAATTTAGAGAAGTAACAGATTAATACCCTGCAAAAAAACCCTCCATCAGATTCCCTGATTAAATACTGATTTCAACTGCTTCAACACAAATAAGATCTGCATTCTGTTGGCAAAGACTGAATTTTCTCAAACATGGATCATTGACACAGTAGACCATAGTATCTTTTTTAAAAGCATTTTATTATCCATTTATGCAACATGAGAGCAATTACAGACAAGTTCTGCCAGCATGGCTACTTTTTATGCACATTTTATTGTAATGCCAAAAAAAACAATGGACTTCACTAGAAGGAAATAAACACCATGTGTTTAAAAGTATCACATTTCCACAATTAAATCTAGTTTTCTTGTTTGTCATTAATGCTGTTACTATGTAAATTCTAAGTATTGAATACAAACAGAAGGGGAAAAGAAAATTAAATAACACGTCTATGGAAAATTATGATCTCAATTTATCATCCTCCCCCTCCCCTTCAAGAATTATAACCCCTCAAAAAACAAAAGTTGAAAACTGAAAGTTGCAAAGCATTTTTTCAAACAGCTATTATTAACCAGAATACAGGCTCTGACGAGCATGATTTCCGTGATTATCTACATTAAAAAGGTAGAATAACTGTCATTGTCCTGTTTTAATTTCAAAATTAGACCAGTATTCCAGGGTCACACTCAGTAGCTACTTGATTGTGTACCGAAATGGCATCGTATTCATCTGGCAAGCACATCTAAAACACGCCAAAGCCAGAAGCTGTGTATTTTCACAGTATTTCACAGTATTTTCAGTATTTTGGTGGAACTAAAATAAATCATAAATGTTTAGACTTATCCTAAAAAAAAAGTTGCCAGATGTGATGTATAAAGTGGATGGATGGATGGATGGATGGATGGATGGATGGATGGATGGATGGATGGATGGATGGATGGATGGATGGATGGATGGAAGGATGGATGGATGGATGGATGGATATTTAAGAGGGTACCATAAAAGCTGCTTGCTCTGATGAACAGCAGAATGAGCTTCAGAAAATATATCAAGACAAATTTTAAATGTAGTAAGGCACAGTTTTGTAGCATTAAGGGCAGTTAAGCAGCACAAAAAAAAGTCTCTTAAAAGGACTGTAAATCTACTCATCACATATACACATCTTTTCTTCTGTGAAGAAGAAAAAGAATTGTTTATGCTGTGAGATTTGATGCAAGCGATTTTGTTTTTAATTTACATGACTACATAATCCTTGCAGAGAGGGAGATGCTATGAATTGTTTTCTGTGGAGCCTTATCTTCCTTTACTGACTGAGAGAGGATAGGTCGAGCGGAGGGCAACTGTCCCTTACGTTTAGTTGCAAGACATGAATATTTCTCCTTCATCCCTGCCTCCTGTGCTGAAAAATGTTTAGGTCAAGCCAAACTATTTCCTGACCTGGAAAACTATTAAGGGGGCAGGTTGTACACAGGGGAGAGCATAGGAGCAGACGTCAGCATTTCGCTGCCATAGGTACTCATTTTGACCAGGGAGCAGGAAATCCTGACACTGGAAAGGGGGATGCTAGGGATCTCTGATATGGTGCTGAGAGCCCGAAGTAGCTTTTTGCTTTGTTACCACCCTGAAACAAAACTCTAGGTACTAGTTGCCCAAAGGTGTTTTCCAGAGATTTATTTCTGTTTATCCTGTTCACCAGCACCATGGAGCTCAGCAACAGCCATGCTCACCAGCACATGAGCTGCCAAAAATAAAGAAATAATAAAGGATACATTATAATTATTTCAATAAATTACTTGGACAGAACACAGAATCTTCCCCAAGTCCATTACTGCAGTAATTATCCCCAGGTCCATTACTGTCATGTTATTTGAGTATAATTTAGGGGATTTAAGTGTAATTTGAAAGATTTGAGACTAATTTGGGGGGTTTAAGGGAGCCATAAGGTTAAGCTGTGGGCTAAGTGAAACTTGCAGACAAGTGACAATACATGAGGAACTTAATCACCATCCACCTTGCTCCCAGTGTGTGAGGATGCAGCCAGCACTGGCACCAAGGGTAACACCAGCAGAACTGTGGTGCAATCCTCAGAAGTCATACAGAATTTTGAGGGTCATTTTCCATTTCTCTCTGCATCCAACAACAGCCTCTGAGAGTTAATGTCTCTGGTACTGCCCACCCTAAGATAAAAATGGGGATGTGGGGAATCATCAGGTATTGTCTGTCTGAGGTCATCCATCAACGTCCTCTGCAAATGATTTTTACGTCACTTTCTGAATTGGTTCTTCATTACATAAAATAACGATGATAATTAGAGGTACTATGCTGACTTTCTCCAAGCACAACACAATTCAGGGAGAGCCCAGAGCAGGAATCCTTGGTGCAATGAATCCTTATCCTTGTGTTTGCAAAACTGAGGTCACCATCCATTAGAGATGGCTTTTTTCCATTCACATTTAACAGCTGTAGAGGAACATGATGCAAAATCACAACACCCTTCAAAATAGTACAGTAATTCAACACAGCCCAATAATACAAAATGAGTAAGTCAAAATAAATAGCATAATACCTCAAAACAGTACAATCAATCAAAAATGTCTGCTGTGTAACATCCACTCTATGGCTTCAACATCTCCAGGATTCTGGGTCATTCTCTTTTATTTGACTGAATTTTCAGGATACAAGGTAAATGACCACAGCTTTTATCAGTTACGGGCAGATTTTAAAGGATGCTCACAATTTTTTTTCTCATTATTTGCTGGCCTTCCTTCCTTTAGGGCCATTTCCCACCACAGGAACACCTGTGGCTGTCCAGACTGTTGGTGTAGAGCGGCTGTCTCTAGGCCTTGGGGAGAAAGCTGCTTTTATGGTGGTAACCATTGATCTTATTGCTAAAAATATTATGATAAAGGGATTGAAAATTAATATTATGAACTTGAACAGTATATGTACCTATATGTACACATATATATACAAAATTTAATTACTAGTCATGTTAGATTCATGTAAAAATATTATTTTCAAAGGTACAGACATTCTATTTTAACTGTGGCACCAAGTAAGCGACTTGTCTTAAAAAACTCCAAGCTGAAAGATTGGGCATTTCACACATGGAAATTTCAGACAGATCCGATTTGGTGAAGAATAGACCACAAACCATGGAAAATGATAAAAGTTGTTTGTGGTAACTGTCCCTGGAGAACACAGCATTTGGATATTGGAATCCTAGTCCAATCTCTCTGTTGCATGGCAGAGGAAGCAAATGAAGTTGAAATCTCCCAGCACACTCTGCTTACCCCTTCACTGTTCTGGTAGCCTGGCTAACCCACAGAGCAGCTCCCAAAGCAGAATCAGCGGATTAAGCTGACTACCAGCAGGATCAGGGACTCCCTTTCACCAGGACCCATGAGTCATTTTTTGCCAAGGAATGATTAAACTCTTCCTTAATGAGACTCATCCACTCATGAACCTGTGATGAGTATCAACACCTCTGGAAAGGCTGTGCCAGGTTTTGCTGCTGCTCAGAAAGATGTAAATGACTTAAAAAAAAAAAAAAAAAAAAAAAAATCCCCAGTGAACACCTTGCTTTCTTAGCTGGCCTGTGAAATGCCACCCTTTAGTTACAGAGAGAACTTCATTGGTGTGCACTTCATTGGGAAAATGCATCTCTTTTCCTCAGCAGAGAACCGGTTACAAGTGCCTGGGGGGAAAAAAAAAAAAGAAAAAAAAAAATTTTTCTTTGCCCAGATGTCAGAACAGCGTTTAAATGTATAAGGGAAAAATTAGACTATCAGAGGTGCTCTGACAAAATGGAAGACTATAATATGCAAAAAAAGCAGCTTTTAACCTGAGCATGTAAAAATGTGAAGAATGGATGAATGGATGAATGGATGAATGGATGAATGGATGAATGAATGGAGAGGCCAGGATAAATAGAAAAGTTTGCTTGTTCCAATTACAGCAGTAGATAAACTATTCTGGAGGATCTTTAACAAATGCCATTAAATATCTGTTGCAAGTTTTTATCTCAAAACCTCCTCACTGAATACTCAGTATCTCCATACATAGAAAACCTTTCCCAGGAAATGCTGAAAGAATCATTGTTTTACTTTCTCTAGCTGAAAAAAGACATTTATTGTGAGAAATACCAGGAAAATGCTTTATCTTGAAAGGCCCTTTATTGTTTGTTTCCTATTGCTATAAACTTAAAAATTACTTCCAGGAACACCATATAGGCCACCCCAGAAACTGCTGGAGTTATGCCAATGAGATGACCCAAAATGTATTAGAACCTGAGCATTCTAGGAAGAAAAAAGAAAGTTGTTTTATTTTAAAAAATGTGTATCAAGAAGTATGCTGTATTTTTAAATAAATTTGCATTTTTATTAAATAAAAAGTCTTACAAATCTTACAAATCTAAACCTTACAAATTTAAATTTATTTTTCAATTCATCAGCAATTAATTCACTAGAAAATAATAATATTCTGTTCTGACTTGTCACAAATGTCCTTATAAACATCCAAATTTTGTGCTTAAAAAGAAGATAGTTTTCTTTAATATGTAATTGCAACATAGCATCCCAGCACCTCAAATTAAATTATCCTAAGGGCTGCAGTTGGGTTTGGGTTTTTTTTTTTTTTGGTATGTTTTTTCATGGGACTTAGTGACCCAAGATATTTTAATTATATTCAGGGAAAATAAATAAATAAATAAATAAATAAATAAATAAATAAATAAATAAATTCTACTGTCACCATCGCTACCCTCATCTCAGGCCGAATAAAGAATATAAAACATGGTACACCAAAAAAATGAAAAGGTTTTAAGTGGAAGCAATTGCTACTCCAGCTTACCTTGTGAAATATTTATGTTGTCTGTTCTATGAATCAATAAATTCTGTAATTTTTTGCTGTCCCTGGAGTCATAACTGAATTGTTTTGAAAGGATTAATTTCAGTGGAAATTTTCAAAGACAAATCACCCAAGGTACACTGGATGAAAGTTTACTTGCCATCCTATAAATAGTTTTTGCATGGGAACTACATATACTAGCTCCTGGAGAAAGGAAGTACCTTAATTTTTTATTGAGTTTTGGTTTTTTTCCTTAACAGTTCACAAAGCCAAACAGAAGCATGTGTATATGTGTATATAAATATAGGCTTGTCTCTTCTTGCCTACTTACATTGCCTATTTCAAATGATAATTTTTTATAAATCTTTATTGTCACACATTCAGAAATCTCTGGCTTTCTGAATTCTTAATTTGCTTTGGCCTTCCTACAATTCTAGATTACTCTTTCTCCTTCCTGCCCTAGCGTCCACGGACATTAAGGACTACTAATTGTTGACAGAGAGTCGCTATCATGACTTAACACTTCCTTCAGGTACACATCCTGTTTCACCATTCCACTTATTCAGATGATGAATACTGGAATTGGAATGTGATCAACAGTTTCCTTATTCAGAGCATAAAATGTAAATGAAAAGGCATTTCACTCACCTTCAGAAGAAAGTAAGAACATCTATTCAACAATTTCAGTACTGATCCATAAGGTCCAAACTGATTTAAGTTCTGATCCATGTCTACATCTCTATGTATCTCCCCTGTTTATGTGCTTACTTACATCAGCAGAGCACTTCTGCAGTGCTTCACTTCACTTGTGGTGTGCAGTGAAAAATCACTAAATCCCATGTAGACCTTTCAACACAAAAATTAACAGTGTAAAGTAATAGTTGTCAGGTAGATGTCTAGAGGTAGGGTGGCTAGAGGGTACAATCAATTCTAGAGGGTACAATCTTTCTTTGAATCACACAACTCCAACTATTTGATTCAGCTTCAACCCCAGGTCCCAGGGTAGGTGGTAAAAGGTGTTCTTTCATATCTTGTGAGAAGAATCAGAATTTTTTATGAAATTCTAGATTGTCACAATCTGTAATCATAATTCACTATAAAAGTTTCTTTCAGGTTGATGATACTCTTCCATGTGTGTTCTTTTATGGTGCTTCCTTCTTCTCTGATCAATGTTTAACATCAAAAGAAAATTTCAAGTTACTAAGAAACAACACTGAATTTATTAGCAAATCATATTAACAGCCAATAAAATTGATTTCAGCTTCATCTAGATAAAATTTAGTCAAACTCGGCTTTTCTCAAAACTAAAACAGCTGAAAGAGTTTGTGCTCATGCACCAGCTCTAACAGTACTTTTGATGGGGAAATAGAGATATAACAAGTGAAGAAAACCTTGAAATGGGGTGAGATACTTTCTTAACCTCACATCCAAAATGGTTTTTTTGAGGCTCTGACATGGAATTAGATGAAGCAACTTAAACTCACCATCTAGGAAATTTTCTGCTCTGGTTAACTGTAACTTCCATTTACCATCTAGTGAAGTTTTATAATTCTACAGTGACAATGCAGTTAATTGAAAGTTAGTGATACTCCAGTGTTCTCCCAGATTTTTATCTTTTCATCTAAAATTTGTATAAATGCTGGGAAAATACTTCTGGGACTCTTTAATAGAATTAGCTTTGGTAAATACTTTTAGGAACACATTTTGGGAGCAGATATGACACAAAAACATGATAAGAAAATTGAGAAAAAGGAAATTCAAACTGTAGCTACAGTAATTCAGTCACTGATCATAAAAATGCTAAATGGAATCTTACACTGTATTCTGGTCACAAGACCACTGGTTTGATGTGCGAAACCAACATTCAGTTCATATTTTCTTCAACTTAATCAGTTGATTTTCGCAAACTCAGTTCAATGTAGCAAAAAGGCTTGTCCCACCTCCCAGGCCAGACAGAAAACCAGATACATTTTTCCCCACCTGAAGACTGCAGTTTTCAAGGGAATGGATATTACCATGCAATCTCATTTGTTTTCCCAGGTATGAAAAAAAAAAAAGTTAAAATCTGTTATTCAATGAAATTATTTCTCTCAACCGACACAAAGCACTTTCATAGCTTCTCCTTAACTATATCCACTTAAAGCTCATTGAATAACATTATATTGAAGGCACTGAACAGTGCTTCATCACTGCTGTAGAAGAGAAGGGAAATCAGAGATGTTAATTTTTTTAAAGGTCAACAATATTTTCATCAACAATAGTACCAGATTATTACAAAGTATTTTAAATGCTACATGCAAAAACAAATTAGCTCCTTCAAATGGGTCTAAATTCAAAGTATTAGCCATATTACCTTGGGTGAAAAAAATCTGTATGTCAAAATCTTAGCAATATTGGCATTAAAGACACCTCAATATCCCCGTGAACTCTGGATACCTACACATTGCTGGAGTTGAACAGATTTTCCACCAGAGCAGAAGACCTATTTACTCAAAAGTCTTTTGAACACTATAACCAATCTGTTTGGGCTTTTTTTGTATTACTAATTATTTATTCTATAAGACGGAAATGAGAGCAAATATGAATTTGAAACTAAATAAACACAAAATATAAAAGAATACTTAATATAATATGCAGAGCAATTTATTTTAATTGCTCCAAATACCATCTTAATGACATATCTTATTTCATTGACTGGCACATATGGAATTTTCTGAGCTGAAGATTTTTCTCGTAGGAATCAACTCTTCTAGTACATAGCTTCTAGGATTGTTTGAGCTTCAGATTACAATTTGATTGCTAAATCAATAAAGCCCATAATCAATACACTGTATTGGTATGATTCTGTCCTGGTTTCATCTGGGAGAGAACTCTATACCAGCTACCAGGAAGAAAATTAAGTCTATCCCAGTCAAATCCTGAACACATTCTTAAATATGTTTGAAGATTAGACCATTTTCAGAACTCACTAATAATGAGGAAATTTAGAACATATTTAGTTAACAAAAGGAATTGGTGGGTTCTAAGTTTAGAGTATTTACAGAAATCCTTTTACTTCAACAGGACAAGATCAACATTCTGTTAATTGATGTAGTCACTTTTCTCTTGGTCAGTTTTAAAGTCCCCATGTCTCTAAATACTCAGATCACAGAGATGCCAATACCCTACACTTTTCTTTTTCTGCAAAGGTTTCTGCAATTAATGAAAGGAAATTGTGTTCATCTTGCTTATGTAACTTCACTCTCAAAACCCAGGCAATATTCTCATTAATTTTAAATTTTCTCAGTGCAAATTTGCTCAGCATTGGGGTGTTTTGTTTTGTTTGTTTTGGTTTTGTTGTTGTTGTTGTTTGGGTGTTGGGTTTTTTTTGTGGGGTTTTTTTTTGTTTGTTTGTTTTGTTTTGTTTTGTTTTTTTTGTGTGTGTGTGTGTGGTTTTTTTGTTTGGTTGGGGTTTTTTTTGGTTTTTTTTTTTTTGGTGGGGGTATTTTTTTGGGTTTTTTTGTTTTTGTTTTTTTTTCCTCCAGTATTTCACACTAGAATTTTGTGAAAATAGAAAAATGTCAAAGTTTTATTTTACTAGGCTAAGAGCCTGCTTGGACAAACAAATCAGTATAAATTGCATTGTGAGTCTTTTAGTCTGTTGACTTTTTTACAGGGCCATTTGTTGATATAAACCACACATGCAAAATCTTCACAACCTAGGTTTTATTGTATTCCAGAAGACCAATGCCCTGAATAAACAAATTTGCAAGCATACAATGCTTGGTTTTACTTTTCTCCAACTCTGATGGAATAGTTCTTGAAAGGAGTAATTGAAAACAACTCATCATTCTGTTTTATCATGTTCTTTAACCAAAAAAAAGAGAGATTCCTCAAAATTATAGAATATATTTTCTTAACTTAAAAGGTATAATACTCAGGCTGGAACCCATCAGACAAACAGTCTGAAAAGGATAAGAACCCTATGCATGGTCTACACGTTCCAGCTCATGAACACCTACTTGAGACAGTTCTTTCCAACTTCAATCTTACAGGTACTACAGCACTTACAATCAAAGTATCACAAGGAGACAGCAGGAAAGGGAAATTCAGTTAAGGGTGAAAAAACAAAGCTATTCTGGCCTTAGCTTTTCATCCTCTGTAGTAGTTAACATGCAGAACAGATACTAACCATAAAATATACTAAAAAGAACATCATTAAATCCCAACTAAGTTGTCAAACTCCTAGGAAACAGATGCATATACATGGTTAAATTTTTATAGAAGCTCCCCATTTCTGAAAATACAATATATTTGCGGAATATGCCACAAACCATTACTATAATTTTTGATTCTATAGACCTAAAGTCTTATTTGCTCAAGATGAGGCAAGGCCTGCACAAAACCAAAATCAAGTATACAAATAAAGAGATAAATAATATATCAACTAGAGTTGCATGTGGAGAATATTTAACCAAGGTTGTCTTCTGTATAAACAGAAACAGAAAATCCATATGAAACACTAAATCCAGCAAAACCAAAACACTGCTTTTTCTTTCAAAACTAAGTATTCTCCTTGAAAATTCAATAAAATATTTTATCTTTTTTCCTTCAAGAGGGAAAAGAACTTCTCTCAGTTTTTGTAAATTAAAAAAAAAAAAAAAACCCAAACCCTTAATCAATGACAGGAGAATCAATTGCTGCCTCAACAAGTTTGGAAACACCCAAGTGGTGCAGTTGACACACCTGAAGGATGGAATGCAATTTAGAGGGACCTGGACAAGCTGCAGAAGTGAGCCCACGGGAGCCTCGTTAGGTTCAAAAAGTTGAAGCAGAAGATCCTGCATGTGGATTGGGTCAACCCCCAGTAAAAATGCAGGCTAGGGGATGAGGGAATAGAGAGTAGCCCTGGGAAGAAGCAATAGGGGGTACTAACAAATGACAAACTGGATAAAACCCCACAATGTGCTCTTCCAGCCCAGAAAGCCAATGTGTCCAGGTTGCATCAAAGGCAGTGTGGCCAGCAGGGCAAGGGAGGGGGTTCTGCCTTTCACTTTCATGAGACCCACCCTGGAGTACACTGTTCATCTCTAGAGTTCCTAGTACAGAAAAGACATGAATCTGTACAGATTCATGTAGTCCAGAGAAGAGCCACAATAGTCATCAGGGGGATGAAACTCCTCTTTCATGAGGCTTTCCAAAGAGAGTTGGAGGTTGTTTAGCCTGAAGAGGAAGCCCGAGGGAAACCTTATTATGATTTTTCAGTATGTGAAGGAGGCCTATAAGAAAGATAGAGATAAACTTTTTATCAGAGCCTATTGCAACAGGACAAAGGATAATTGTTTAAACTGGAGGAGGATCAATTTAGATTCTGTATAAGGAAAAAAACTTGTTTATGAATGTGGTAAAGCACTGAAGCAGGTTGCCCAGAGAAGTGTTTGCTATCACTTCTCTTGAAATATTTAAATTCAGGTTGGACAGAGCTGTGAGCAACCTGATTTAGTGGAAGGTATCCCTGCCAATTGCAGGGGATTTGGACTAGATAACCATTACGGGTCCTTTCCAGGTCAAGCAGTTTTATGATTCTAATTATCCACAAGCCAAACAACTAATCTTCAAACTACTTACCAACCCTGTCTGGTATGGGTGGTTCCAGAGACTGGGCAAGTCATACTCCTATTCCCTCTTTCTTTCCTCCTGAAGCAGAACTCATGTCTCAGGCGCATTGTGACAGCCTTCTCACATGAACTGGTCACCAACCAATCTTACATTTGGTCTGTTCCATAGCAAGGAGGAGAGTGCTTTCACATAACATGTGTGTGACCTTATATGCATCCTTGAACACAGAAGGTTTATGCAGCATTTCTATGCCCATTATTTTCACATATAAAAGCTTCTGGAATATTTGTCTTGGTGCCGTGATTAAGAATGATGCAATCAGTGTTCCCTTGGTCTCACACATTAAAATATGAGATAAATAAAAACGTATTAACTTACATAACTTTTATAGGCTGATATTAAAAAAGCAGTTGTCAGAGGAGCAATAACTACTGAAAATAGGTCAAGCTATTCAAAGGACTGATATCATAATAAATCAGCAAAATTTTGCCTTTTTGCTGCCTATGCTCAAAATTAAGACCACTTGTTTTCCAGCCTAAAAATCCTGTTTTAAAGTCTACAAAATAATTCATATGCTAGAAAATTTATTTGCTTAAAGAAATAAAAGAAAAAAATTACAGAAGTAGTCAAGCTCAGTTGAACTGTGAAATATGACAGTATTAAAGTTTGAAGACATTTGTCTTCAAACTGTAGATTTCTTCCAAATAACATGAAGCCTAACCTGCCAAAATTAAAGGTTTGTCAGATGTTAGTTCACTTGCTGTAATACAAGAAAAGGTCAGAAAGCAAACTGAAAAAAGAGTCTAGACAGCTTTAACCTCAAGGCTCTACTTTATTCCAAGAGACAGGGTTATCAGTCATATTATTTCCTATAAAAATAAAAAGAACTAATAAACAGGACAAAAACATAATAAAACTTAACATTCAAGGATCTGACAAGAGGCTACTATTCTGATTTTGAAAGCAGTTTTAAAGCATGTGAGATTCACCTTACTTGAACATTCAGACAGTATTTTCAGCTTCTGAAACACCTTGTGATGGTTTAACTTACTGTGAATTTCTCAGTTATTTTAGCACACAGAGGGAAGACGGGGGAAAACAACAAGCAAAAACTCAAAAATTGTATATACAAAATTGCAAACAGAAAAAATTCGTGACAGCCCACTTGAAGTAACTCACCTGTTGTAATTTATGTGCATGTGATTTTTTAGATTAAGTTAACCATTGTTTTATACACATTCAGAATAATTCCATAAAGTTATACAGGTATTTTCCAAAACAATGATGCAAGATCAGCAGCTATGATTAGAATTTTGCAAGTTCTCTCTAAAAAAGAATGAGGAAATGATCTTGTTTGTAACACAACTATTACTAGCAGTAAAAATTCGAAGGGAATGTTTAGATTAAAAAAACCTGCGAAAAAAAGCAAATTAAAAGAATTTTATTGCAAAACAAGATTGAAATAAAGGCATTAAGTGTTATAAAAGTTGTAATAATCAATTTCTTATTCAGTCAAAGTAGATAATTTCAAATAGCCTCAAAAAATAAGGAACACTCCTCCATGGAGCTAATTGCACATGTCATTGTCAGAGTTGAGACAGAATTACCATAATATACATCAAAATCTACATAAACAGAAAAGATTGTAGGAAAAAAAAAAAAAATAAAGGTAGACACTATAAAAAATTACTGAGTAGTAGCTGTTCCCCAACACACAGTCTTCATTTTGCCCTCAAAAAAAACCCCCCACTTGCAAAACCTGTTTAGTTTACTTTGCTCATTTTGATGAGTTAGAGCATTTTTATTCTGAAATTGACTATAAAATCATTTTACCGATGACATAAAATCTTGAAGCCCTAGAAAGGCAGAGTTTAATGCTTTTCAGTAATTTTATTTTTATGAAAAAATCCTCTGTTATTCCTACAGTCTTCACAAACTTATTATGAAGAATAAAGTGCCCCAATATCCCTGAGGCAATGACTTTCCTGTGTAGTCAGCTGTCCCATATTTACTCTCACTTTTCAAAAACTAAAGCTGACAGAAATAGCCCTACAGATTTTGTGCTGCTACATGTAAAATAAACCAATCAACCAACCAAAACCCATCTACTTTCTCAATTTTCATCTTTTATGTGGAGACTGAAAAAAACCCTGGGTTGTTGGAGTGTTTAATTTTTGTGAAAAACAAATAACAATACTTCTGTTGTACAAATTATTGCTGGCGTAGAAATTGAACATAAAGGCTACCAGATGCATTCTTTTTACATGAATTCTACTCTGGTTCTTTCTTCACAAGTCTATCCATATCCCCTTTATCGGATTTTGTATATACAAAATTGAGAGATCTAGTAGAATTTAAACACTTGTCTGTTAGGGCTTCTTCATTTAACATTAATTTAAATTATTATTATTTAAATTAGAGCTTCCTCATTTATTGGGTAATATTCACCATACACACACACACACACACACATTTTCTCAAAAAAAAAAATTTTTTTTTCAGTGTTAAATTTTTTTGACAAACTTATATTCTGCTCTGGAGAGCTGTTCTAGAACATTTTAATTAAATTCTGTTCTATCTCCCTAATGACATTTAACATATTTGCCCTTATATCATTTTCCTGTGGCAAGGAAGAAAAATAATCTGAGGAGGGGGAATACATGATTTGTTCATGATGCCACAAAAGTTATTAAGTAGATTGAATCAAGGTTTTCTCATAGCAGCTTCCAGTCTCTTAAATGCGTTATTTTGCTGAATAAGTTAAATTCACTGTTTTGAATCATGCAGTACTCTTGAACTGAAGAAATCACTTGCATTCCATGTCATATTACAATGAAGAAAGAGCATTTTTTCCCAGAGGGAAGAGAAAATATTTTAAAATCTTCTATGTAATTTATGTTTTCACTTCAGAAAAACAGAAAACACCCATTTATATCCTTTCATCTTTCAGCAATTCCTACTTCTTATAACTGCCATCTGTTTCCTACTGTCTTCTACACAAATATGTGAGTTTTTTCAGTTGATAATAAAAGTTCTCCTTGCCTGCCACCTGACAGTAGCTTTCAGCTAATTAAATAATTTCTATATGAATGGCGAATAAAAATCAATTATGTAATGGGAAAAAATGCTGAGAGGCAACTGAACCTTTAGAGAATATCACGGCCCACAAAGAGAGGAGCAGAGACAGTGCAAGTCTTAAAAGCAATAGAGAAGCCAAGGCAGCCATAAATCCAGCTGCAGGTCTAAGGAAGCATGTTCTGAAGCAGAATGTTGCTGTTGGGGAGATTAATGTGATGTATTTTCAGCCCTGCAGCTGCCAGTTCCTCCTCAGTTCAGCCAATTTCCCCTGGGGACGCCAGTACTATCTGGAACATCATTTTCAGTCCCAACCTGCACAGTAGCTCAATAGAGACTCTCAAAAAGAAAAACAAACAAACAGAAAGCCAAAAACCCCCACCAACCTAAAGACCCTACCAGCCCATAAAGAAACCTCACAAGTGAGCACCCACAGCCATCATAAAATGTCCCCTGGAGCCATGAAAAGGAGCACCCACACAAGTGATACTTACAGTATACTTTGAATTTTTTTTTCCTTGCTCATTTTTTTGGGGGTGTTTCTTGGTTGTAGGGTTTTTTGCTGGTTTTGTTTGGGGTATTTTTTTGGGGGGGTGTTTCCTTGTTTGTTTTTGTTTGGGTTTTTTTCATTTTTTTTTAGTGGTGGTGTGGGGATTTTTCTGGGGGTTTTGCACGACTTGTTTTTTGGGAGGTTTGTTTTGTTGTTTGTTTTGTTTTGTTTTGTTTGTTTGTTTGTTTCATTGTTTTGTTTTTTTTTTTTTTTTTAGTTAAGGCTTTAATTTTATTTGGAATTGAGAAACAGCACATGGCAACCCAGACAAGCCTGCGGTCAATTTGTCTGGTTATCACCAGAGACTAGCCTAGGGATTTCCTACTGGCCAGGTTCTGCAGAACTTTGCAGAACTTTGCACTGTTTATTACCGTGTGCACTAGTATGACCCTGCTTGAACAGGGATGTTGGACCAGATGATCCACTGTGGTATCTTCCAACATTACCCATTCTGTGATCACAACTTGAGCGTTCATCATGACTTAATATACTAATTATCAGAATGAGATCACACCAATTAAAGACAATGCCTGAAAAAGTCCAGGAGATAAATATAATTTCATTATTTCAAGTTGCATGTTAATAAATATGTCGCAGTGTCCTTCTTGGCGCAGCGGCTCTGTCCACCCGGGCTAGCTCTGACACTGCAATCAGACAGGGAACTCTCCTCTGGATCCTGGGAACCAGAGGAGCGGCAAAGGGGGTTTTCCCCTTATCACGGGAGACACCACACCGAAGACGGAGGGAGGAGTAGGAGTCAGCTGGAGGGAAAAGTCCAAGGTGTTTATTCAGTACCACCCAGACATCTTAACCTCAGAGAGTCTCTCCAGCCAAGCCACCTGGGATGATGAGCTCTGTGCTTACATGAAGGGGAGGGACTAAGGGAGGAGACAAACCAACAGCCAATGAGGGACAAGGTGGGCGTGGAACAGAGTTGGAGGGACATTGAAAGAAACCAATAAGAATATGAAGGGAGGAACTTCCTTGGCTCCTGCGCTATCACCCGATGTCCTTACCCGAACTCTCTAGAAGCTGAGAGGATCAATCAAATGACAGGCAGGGCCCGTAGGAGGGGACTGGGAGGAATATGGGAGGACTGACAGGGAAGAGGGGCAGGGACAAACCACGGAACATAACATTTCTTAGGAGAACAGGGGAGTGCAGAACAAACCGTTAAAATGAAAATAAATAACATAAAATACAATATGAAAATAAATAACACAGAGCACAACGCAACAAATTACATACTAAATTGTGTACTAATACTGAATGCTCTTTGAGAAATTTTTTCGTCCTCTCTACAAAGAAAAAAGGGGGGGTGAAGGAACGGGAAAGTCTCTTTTTTTATTTATTATTTACTGTTGCTTTGCACGTGTGCTTTCTGTTGTTTCAAGAGGCTGTTGGCAGAGTAGCATACCTCAACACTGCCTTTATCATAGTGTGAAAAACACCAGATGTACAAAATTATCATTCAAGTTAATCAAAATATTGCTTGACAAAGCAAATAATTGAATTGCACTTTCAATGCACTGTGGTAGACAATAATTAACAGGCAGCATCTTCAACATCTGGATACAACTTTCAATTTCCGTTTTAACATCATAGAATGCTGTCTACACATTTTTTAATGGTCCCTCTGATAATAATATATTCTGTTTTTAATCATATTCCACGTTGCAGGAAATGAAGCTTGCAATTTTCCCAGGTGCTTATCAAATTACTACTGCAAGCTAATTCTCATCCCCCAAGTTAAGAGTTTCAACACTGTGCACGTTAACGGCCTACTTATGTTCTTCCTGTTCAACAGAAGGTAAGTTAATATGTTCTTCAATTATATCCAGTTTGTGCATTTATAGCACCCTGTGGGCAGCACTAAGAAGGCTGTAAATGTACTGATTCTGTTTCTTTAATGCTTTACTGTATTATAGGGAAGAAGGAGGGAGAGGGGGATAGACAACTGCATCATTTTATCAAGAGAATCAATAAGGAATTCAGTTTTACTGTATTGATTCAAGGGGGCTGCTAAGGTACAGCACTCATTTTACTTGTTACAAAAAACTTACCCAAGCTTGACTTTTATATAAATTTCCCTCTTCTTCACATATGCGCATGAGCACATGCATTAAATGTGTTTGTCAGCTTTAATAAAATGCATGTGAAGCACAATTTTAAGTATTGCAAACAATTTATCTAAAATTAAAATTGAAGATTTATTGCATGATTACCTCTGCTAACTGTGCTATTGACCTAGCTGAACAGTGTCTTAAAAGAAGGCATCTGTCTTTTCCTAGGTTTTTGTTTTTTTTTTTTTTTTTTATTGCAGGTCAGCCTGAGGTTTCAAAAAATAGTTGCATACATACAATTTCGAAATTTTTTTCCTTCCTATTTTCAATGTGGTGTTCACTTACCTTGGAGGATAAAGTAAGGGCATACTCTGTATTTTAATTACTTATTTTATTTTTAAAGGTAACCACTTTTCCAAGTGGATGGAAATTTTCCAGAAACAAAAACCAACAGTGTGGAAAAAAAAAAAAATTAAAAATTGTCATAGAATTTTTTGAAGGACTATAAACCACTCCTAAGTTAGGGGACATGACAGATGTATTTCCTGTAACTAGGGGGAAACAAAAAAAAACCCAACAAACAAACACCCCCCCACCCCCCCCAAAGACCAAACCAACAAAAAAAAAAAAGAAAAAAAAAAGGGAAAAAAAACCCCAACCCCCCCAAAATAAACCACAACCCAAAACAAAACAAAAAACCCACTTGAAAACACATAAACAAAGTTTTAAAATGAAAAGTTTTGGAATATATTTCCTCTCAATTTCCACTCAAATAACTTGCTATTTAAAGTTTCAAAGGGAAAAATTTGACTTTATGACTGGTAATACTTAGACTTCACTACACAACTGTTAGATGTAGCAACATGATACTCCCCTTTATCTTTCTATTCTTTGTTTACCATATCAAAAAACCCAAATCAAATAAAATTAAAAAAAAAAAAAAAACACAAAGAATAAAACAAAAACCCAAAACTGTGGTTCAGCAAAAATCCAAATATATGTGTCAGATTCAACTGGGCAAAATTTATAACAATTGAATCCTTTTCCAGAAAAAACTATGATTTGAGAGGTGATCATATTGAGGTGCAAATTACATACATAACACTAACAGTTCCTTCTCAAGTATGTTTTCTACACTTGAGAAAATTAGGTGCATCATTTCATTTATCCTATTCATTGTTAAATATGTGAATAATCCTCATCAAGGACAATCAAATCAACATTATTTTCAATTTTCTGTGCCTCGGAGAATGTGCCCTGTGTGTGTCTGTGTGTGACATAAATTTGACCAAAGGGAAATGGAATTGCTTTTGTGTGCTCATTTCTCCTTCAGAAGTCCTCAGGCTTGGCGTCTAAATGTCTACAGAAATCTAGTATGCATTTTTACTGCATCATCACATAAATTTATTATGATTATTTTAAATCAAGTTTTCTTCTTAACATTCTAATTTCTCGAGCTTATGGTATTGATGTACTTCTCAACGACTACAGACATTCTGAAGCACTGTTGTAGTAAACATTAAACAAACATGTATTGCACTTTCTGATATAAACTGGTTATGTGCACCTTCAAGTCAACCATAAACAGAAAAAAAAAAAAAAAAAAGTTTATCCTTTTTAGGACAAAGATAGAAAAGGAAAAAATCTCAAGACTTCCCTCTGTGATAGACCCAAATATTTCTATTTCACTAGCTTTTGCTTTACTTTGCTGAAAATTTTCAACTCACCTTTACAGGAAATATTATAAGTGACTTCACAAGTATGTATAGAACACTACAGATAAAAAAAATCTTTTCCAACCTCTGATTTTATGCTGGCAATTCTAAGAGTCTTCTGAAAATGAATTTGACAATAGTCAGTGGTTCTTAAAATCAGATATGGTCAAAACACACAGTGCAAGTTCCTACGCACACCACTTAAGTCCTATTTCACATGTCTTTACTGAATGTTAATACAGAGGGTTTTGCAGAATTTATGGTTAAATTAAAATCAATTAAGTGATCAATTAAAGTCAAAGAACGTACCAGTATTGGCATAAATCCTTTTTAGATAAATCAGTTTCCAAACTTAAATGCATATATATGGTCCATGTTCAATCCAAAAAAGGCCCTTGATTTAGTAAATTTAATAGAATGAAATATGTTAAAACAGTACAATGAGTAAAAAGAATTTTTTTAAAAAACAACAAATACGTTTCTTTTTATAATTCTTTACTTGGACAGGAGTTTCAAAGTAATTTTTAGCTATTAAGAAAAGGCATGAGAAAGATATTTTTGTTTTTCATTCTTAAATAGTTTTTGTATATATCTCATTCATTTATCTCATGAGATGCATTGTCACAAAAACAAACACTCAAATTAAGTAGTGTGGAGGGAAAATGAGAGTAATATTCTCACATCCTGTGTTCAGTCACTTAGTATTTTTAATAAATAAATTTTAAGCTAAGATTATTGAATTTGGTGGGATTATGATTACAAAAGCAATGGAGAAAACTAAGCAACCTGAATAACTCCTTAGAGCATGAAACAGAGTCCTCATGAAAAATTGTTTCTTTATTAATTCTCTACAGAGAAATCATCTGCACTATTCTTTCTCAAAAAAGTCCTAGTTTTAAATCACCACATTGACTCCTGTATAGGACAGTCTTAAAAGGAAGGAAAAGAAAAAGAAGAAGAAAAAACCCCAAACACATTGTGGTTACTTTGCTGCTGCCTCCTTTGGGGAATCTTTATTGGTACCCACCATCAGTCTGGATGATGCAGGCAGTCAGTAGATCACATCCAAAGAGCTGCCTGGCAGTCTTTGCTGAATACACCTGCCTCCTTTCCCTATTTTGGGATTCTTGACACAAACTGACCTGAGAGACTCCAGTCTGTGGGGATGAAAGACACCAAATACAGGTCTCAGTAATACGAATTAGTTCGGGAGAACCTGCAGTCTGACATATTAGCTGGCAGAGTTCTCACGTTCCCCAAACACTGAATTCAGAAAAATGGAAAATAAAATAAATAAACAGATAAAACCCCAAATTACTTTCTTTAAAATTAATTAGTAAAATATGTTCAATTTTGCTGCCAATTCCTTACCAACAGTTGCACAAAATAAGGTTCAAGTACTTAATATTTCAGTAACAGAGAAAGAGGGAGAGGGAAAATAAAACTGTATGTAAAAGTATTCTTGACTACCTCCTATTAGATATTGCATTTCAATATTCACTAACAAGATTAAGAAATTCTCACCATTAGTCCATTGTGCATGCTCTGCAGTTGGTCTTTGAGCAGATCAGCTCTTGAGAGAATGGCAACATATAGAAAAATACAGAAAACACCTTATCTCATATGCTCTGCACAGGTCTTTCAGGAATTTTCTAGGACATAATTATGCAGTCTATCAGTCTATATATGTGCATGCAGAATATGTCATCTTAAAAAATATGGCTTGTGTATTAAAGGAGGTCCTCTACAGGAGCTTACAATATGCTGTTCTGAATTCTCCTGGGATGTTTTCTTGTGCAAAACCTGAAAGATTAAACTGTGATTAAATGCAATTTTTTTCTTTGCTCTCAAACAGCAGTGATAGAAAAACGAGATGTTCTCTAATTTAAGATAAAAGAATAAGTACCAGTGGGATACATGTGTACAGCTACAATAATGAATCTCAGTGGGTGTCTGTGTGTGTAAAAGCATGCAAATAGATATATATGCACACAATACACAGAAATATTTATGCATATAGATGCACTCAGATACCATTTCTCATATGTACTGGTTTATGCAACAGTACCTCACTGCATCCATCCAAGCAATATTCTGTCTCCAAAATCAAGGGAGTTTTTTATGACTTGTCTTTTTAATACTTAAGAAAATATAGGTGGGGAATACAATAGGCTAACACTTTTAGATAGTTGCCTTATGCCTGTGTTTACCACAAAAAGGAATATACTCTGTGCACTTGCCTTCAAGGAATCATCACAACATCCTTGTCAAGATGGGTCCCTGAACCTGCCAAACCTTGATTCTTCATTCTACATATTTTTCTCATAAGAAAGAATCCCAGAAGGCAACATGAAATCAATTTTTTTTTCCTTTTTCTTTGTAATTAGGAGAAAACTAGAAAGATACTTTTCTCCTTGCAAGTTGGTGTCTTTCCTTCAGATCTGCTAAATACAGAAGCTGTGCAATTCTTTTCATAGGTTGCTGCAACCTCCACAGTCATCTTTGGTTGTCTAGAAAGAGAGTTTGCAGTCTTTCACCTTGAAAGATAGATACATGACTTTCCCTTTCCCAGTCTCTCTTGTTCTACAGGCTTCCAGATCACCCATGTACCTCCTCAGGTCCTTATTCTACGACATACTGAGAAGACTGTCCCTTCTGTCTGAGTTCCATGTATCCTAGAGTGCAGCAGTCTGATTTTACCAAGCCAACAGGCCCCTTTTCTGCTGGTACCCAAAGAAGCACAACACAAATGACACAGCACAGAATAATGAGGTACCATTCACCTCAGAGAGCAATGTGTCAAAATTAGCTAAGTAACTTCTGTACAAATACTTAGCTCAAAATTAATAAGCGAAGGGTAATTCCCACAGCATTTATACACTAAACAGAATATTTTAATGCTTGTTACTTCACATTACTTGTTTTCATTTTGTATTTTATGTTACTAATTTTTATATTGGGTTTTATGTTACAAAGGTTTGTTCTGTACTCCCTTGTTCTCCTGGAAAGTGTTTTATTCCAAGGTTTGTCCCTAACCCGCTGCCCTGTCACTCCTCCCAGTCCCCTCTTACAGGCCCTGTCTGTTATTCGGCTGTTCCTCCCAGCTTCTGGAGGGTTTGGGTAAGGACATCGAATGAGAGGGCAGAAGCCGAAGAGGTTCTTCCCTTTATGTTCCCATTGGTCTCTTTCAGTGTCCCTCCAACCCTGTTCCACTCCCACCTTATCCCTCATTGGGTGTTGGTTTGTCCCCTCCCTTAGCCCCTCCCCTGTATATAAGCCCGGCTAGGACAGAGGCTGGGCTAAGACTTTGCTAGGACTTGGCAAGGGCAGCTGAACTGAGGCAGACGTCCGACCAGGATGGGATAAAGACCCTCTGACCAAATCTGACTCCTTCCTTCCTCCGCAATAGACATGGTCTCTCTCGTGATAAGGGGAAAAGCCCCTTTGCCGCTCTCCTGGTTTCTAGGACCCTGGGGAGTTTTCCTGTCTTGTCTCAGTCTCAAGCTATCTTGGGCAAAATGGAGCCAGCAGCTCTGATAGAGACAAGTGACAAATGCTCCCTTGCACAAGGGACAGTTGGCACAAAGTAATTGATTTACTACTGACAGGTACTTAGGTGTTCATATACCAGGGAGTTTTTTGGAAGATCTGGTCTTCAACAAAACTTCACTTAATTAAAGCACTGAAAATTCGATCTCACTGCCCTTGTTCAGTAAGTGTTTTTATTAACATGGGGATGGCTTTCCTTTTTTTTTTTTTACCTATTTCTTTTCTCATTTGTTCTGGATTTATTTTTAAACAAAAGAGTTAATAAAAGGGACAAGTCAGCATTCAATATCTTAGCCTCGTTTTAAGACATCCTAGTAGATCTCAACTGGCCTCTCTCAGAACTGAAACCAGTGGCACAAGCACCTCATGTGTTAACAGACTGATGAGCAGCAACATCAGCCAGATCCTCCGTGGTGGAGAAATGACTGAATATTGCACATGGGAGTGGCCAAAACCTTCTATGATCTGAGCAGAGTTGGTGAATGATCACAGCCCTGAGCAGAGTTGTCTCCTTTCTCTAAAAATTATTAGCCAAGATGCTTTTTAACTAATTGGTTCTTGATGTTTTGAAACACCAAGGATACCTCTCATGTCTTCTTAACTGCTACCACTGTGTCATCATCTGTCACAACATTTCCATCTTGGACACATACTTCAGTCTTAGCCAAATACTGCATCTCATGCTTCCATAACATGACTGAATAGATGACTGGGAAATGAAACGTGCTTTGCAGAATTCCTGTTACCACTATAACTTACCCTCTTTTACCATCTACCCTCTTATGCTTCACCTAGAACAAAACTTAATCTGCAACGGAGAGGTAGCAGTGGTAGAGTTTTCATAGTGATATAAATAGTTAACTTTTTGCAGTTGTGTCAATCAAAATCTTCAAAATTTTATTTTCAATATTCCTTATAACAATTATGCCATACAACGAAATGAATGGGGAAGATTTTTTTATACCAATGTGGGTATAATTTCAATGAATAAATGAAGAGATATTTTACCAGCATGACAGTTAAACTAAGAACTCGTAGAATAATCTTCCTTTCTCTCTCTTTTCCTTTGTACTGTAGATATTCAAGATAAGGAAAAATGATATATTTTACTGCTTTATGAAGTACTTTGAAAGTAGAATAAAAAATAACTTTAAATGGTCTGTTAAATTTATACTTCTAGGGTTTTCTTTTAAATTAAGATCATTAGAACTTTGTTAAGTTCATCATTTTTCCTTGTAACATTAGGGTTATTAAGTATATAATTTTTCACTTATATATGTGGCACAAAGCCAAATCATAAGCCAAGCCAAATGGTATACGCAGGGAGAGAGAAGGGGGTGACATACTAAGAGAGGTATTTCTTAATAACAGAAACCTAGCAAAAGAGGCATCAAATTTGTCAGCAGAACTGCAGATATGACTCTATCAATAATCCATGGCACTTTTGTATTTCCCAGCTGAGGCTATTATACAGCTTTGGATGACAGCCTGCTTCAACTTCATCATGCAATCCACTGGGACAGAAACTCATAACTGGCTTTCAACATAGATCCTTCATATAAAGGGTAATAACTGCAACCAGTCAGTGTGGTAAGATTATCAGAGACTGCAGCAATGAACTGCAAAATGTGGGAAAGACAGTCTGACAGAAACCTGACAAAATAACCTCAGCAGGATAACCCCTTTAAACATCAAGGATAGAAGTAAGGTACTGGAAATGTGCCCCACAGAACCTTCTGCAACACTGTTCAGCTGATGCTTTTTAATTAAACTTATCTAGACCTACCTTCAGACATTCAAGAAGATGAGTAATTAATCAGAAACCTAAGCTACTTCAAGAAAAGCGATAAAGATGCTACAGAGGATTTTATCTGTACTGATGAACATTATTGGCGTTCTTGCAAGTCCATTGATTTTCAGCAGAAGGATTCAAGAGGACTGTCATAGTGACATAACAGTATTATCTAATAATGTATTATCTAATAAGGTTTTTATCTAATAATGTATCTATGCAATGTACATAAATTAAACTTAATTTGGTCTATTAAATTGTCAAAGGCAGAAGTTTCAAAATTTTTAACATGACTCCTTTCAGGATCCACTATCCCATTTTCAGAGGTTCAATATAAACCTCTCTCTGCTCAGAGCTGGACAACTTCATCTCCAGTTGCTGATCCCCAAAATTTACACAAAATTTTATTCTGCATTTAATTATAATATAGGCTGGTTTTCACACCCAAGAGGAAATTCAAAGGCTCAAGCTCCTGCAAACTGCCCCACAATATCAAAGCCCTTTAAGAGTACATTTTTGATTGTACATATAGATGTATATGTACTCATTTGGTGGCCAGTCACCAGTGGTGTTCCCCAGGGCCCAGTTCTGTTTAATATCTTCATCAGTGATCTGGACAAGGGAATGGAGTGCACCCTCAATAAGTTTGCAGAGGACACCAGATTGGGCTGAGGGTCTGTTGATCTGCTGGAGGGCAGGAAAGTTCTAGAGGGATCTGGTCAGGCTGGTTTGATGGCCCAAGGCCAGTTGTATGAGGTTCAGCATAACAAAGTGCCAGGTCCTGCCCTTGGACCCAAAAACCCTGAATGCAATGCTCTTCTCGCAGCACCATTCAATCCCCTCCACTCTATTTTGCAAAAGAACAATAGATAGCTTACCTAATGCTGTTGTGTCACCAGCTAATAGGTATAGAGCCTCAGTCTAGCCACTCTAATTTTTTTTTTTGGTGGCTTTTATTTTATGATTTTCTAATGAAAAAATTTAGTTTTCAGAACACAGGAAAGAAATACTACTTTTACTGGGAATCTGGTTTTTCGTTTGTTTCTTTTTTCATTCAGAAAAATCAAGATATATTATTTCGGGTCATTTTGACTCAGATCAAATAATTCTTTTATTTAATTGGAACAAGTGTGGTTTTTTTTTTTTTTATTTTTTTATTTTTTATTTTTTTTTTAATTGGAACAAGCCTCTCTGGCTCAGTTGGTTAGAGAGTGGTGCTAATAACACCAAAGTTGTGAATTTGATCCCCAACTCACTTAGGAGTGGGACTTGATAATTCTTGTGGGTCCCTTCCAACTCAGAATATTTCTGCAGAACAATTGAACTCAATAATTTTGGGTATATGGTTTATGACTGCATCCTAGAAGTGTCCATTTCTTTCCCTTGACTATAAAAAGACTTAGTAGTGATGACTGAAATCTTGAGGTTCAGTTGAATTCTGCTGAGATAGATTCATATTTTGATAGAAAGCAAGTATTGCAATTTTTTCCAAGATATTTGTGGTTTCCAGTGTTTGCCTCATCCTTCTACAAAAAATGAAAATGTCAAAACATCCTGCATCATAAAATACCTTTGTTTTACTTGTCATTTGTTATTAGTAATGGAGAAGCCTCATAAATCTGTCCATAGCCTGAAGTATAAGCTATGATCACTTAAGTTTAAAGACCTTAATGAGACTTCCAATAGAAAATCACTAAAACTGCATGACAACAATTGGAACGCCCAGGTACTGTGATAAATTGCCAGGCACTTCTACCAAAGCAGACTGCAATATATTAACCCTTCTCCATGCTTCTAACAGCAAACAACAAACACAAGGCAAGCATAATTCATGTTAAACTTTTAGCTACAGAAAATTATGTAAGATAACTTTTCAGCCCACTACAGCAATGAAGAAATAGTCCCATTTGTCTAATACACCCTCCTGTGCCTCTTTCCTTTCAGCTGTGACCTTTTCTTAACTGTTGTCTTCATGCCTTACTCAGAAAAAAATGCTGCATTCACATTTGAGGAAGCTGTTTTGTTTCTGAGTCAATCCCCCATATACTAACAACTCAGAGTTACTTTTATATATTTCTGCGTCAGATCACAAAAATATTTTTACATTTTTGTAGAGATGCTGCAAAAATAAAATTATTTGGGTTCAAAGAATCTCAGCATATTCAAATGAGTATTCCTCTGGGAAAAAAAAAAATTAAAAAGGAGTAACTTACCTCTGTGCAATACCTAAGAAGACATAATTACTTACAGAAAGAGTGAGAGAAAAATTATATAGTCTTGGATTATTACAGAGGTTTCTGTTACATATTGCATAACTGTGTCAGCCTTCATTCTCCACTGAGGCGTTAATTCTATTCCATGGAAACCTTAAAATTCGGTTATGTTCTGAGCCAGAGTGAAAGACAAGCTTATTAAAACTCACCATGGGAGGAAAACCCTGGAATCCATTCACCAAGGTAGGTCAATGGTTTTGCTGAATCCAAAATCTCAAAAACTCCAGGGTTTCTGCTCCTGACAGCAACCTTTTCCCTGAGTGTTATGAGCTTATGGCTACTTGAATGCATGATGTCAAATAACATGATTTAGTACAAGAAGAACTCAGCACCTTTCCAAGTATCTAAGGTGAAAGTAAATAAATTTTTCCCTATTTCTAGAGGAATTTTAGTAGAATTTTTTTTTTTTTTTTTTTAAGTGATGATTCAAAGAAATTATATTAAAATTGCCCAGATTTTTCCATCAGCCCTTTCTCAGAAAAACTTCTGTTCCATGACTTCTGTCACATATCAGGCATATTGCAGAGTCTTTTAAATTAATCTTTACATGGTTTAAAGAATTACTATTACCTATATGAGACAGGAGACTTTAAAATCAGCACAAATTAATTAATAAGGTAATTGTTCATAAAATCATAGAAATAGGGGCTGCAACAGACATCGTTTAGTAAAATTTCCCACTCAAAGTAGGACTGTTATCAGTACTAAAAAGATCACTTTTCATTTGAATCTTTTCTGAGTGCTAGAGATGTGAACTTTATAAATCATAAAATCTGAATAAGGAAACGAACATGGACTTCCAACTTTTCACATATCAGCAGCATTCTCAAACCATTGTTTCTGGCAGTATCCTCTCAGGGATAAAACACAAGCACCACCATTGCTAGCAAATATTAATTCTTTTCTAAAAATGCACACGTTACAGAATATAACATTAAAAATATATGAAAGATCATTTAATGTATGTTTATTTGCAGCATAAATTCTTACTTATTAAAATAATAAAAGATAAGCTAAAGACTTTTGTTGTGCTGTATTTATGTTTATTGTAAAGGTATTCTGTATTTCAGAAGGTGCAGTGGTTGCCACAGAAACTAATTTCTAGTCTATTGCAGAGTAAATAATTCCATAAATCTCACTTCTTATCCAGTTCACAGGTATGATTTCCTTTTATTATTCAGATGGGAGTGGAGATGAAGATAAAATTTTTCCTCCCTGGGTATTTTTTTTTTCCGTTTGTAGTTTTTCAGTTTGTCTAGCAATGTCTTTTAGAAAAACAGAAGTAATTAAGAAGAGAGGAGCCCAGATCTTGTAGAAGCCCTTGTCTGAGCTAATGAATTCTTCATGCACTTGTGGAAGACCATTTAGTTTTCAGAACTCCATTGGTTCCATACATAGAACACAAATAAAGGACTTACTAAATGTAATTCTCAGTAGGTTGAGAAGCCGAGATAATTATTTTTGCAAAATAATTTAAAATACTGCAACTAAAGGTGTTGTATAAGCTCAAAGTACTACTGCTATTCTGATCATTGCCACCATTTATTACTGTGCTGGGATCAGTGAAGCTCATTTTTATAGAAAAGTTGCTACATGAATTTCACACTTCCTGGGACCTGCATATCATGCATCACACACCCGTATTTTAATGTTTTAGCTTTCATGCAGCATGCGGTCTTGCACTCAGTAAAAGGCCTGTGTATGTTTCTTTGATACCCAGAGGTGTTTACTGTAAGAATGTAATTGGTGGAATTGCACTAAGAACCCCATCTTTATTGTTTTACATCTTTGTATGCTGCTGTGTTACTATCTGTAGAACAACACATACATTATCCATATATCTAACAGAAAAACTACCTTTTTTTTGTTCTCGGTTATTCTTTTCTTCCAGAACTGAGATTTTCACGTCACTCTCTACAGCTTATATTCTGCAACATCCATGCAGAGATGGAAAACAGAAATCCCAATTCTGTCAATAGGACTAAAGCACACTGGAGCTAAGATTCAGCTAAAACTGTGAAGGAAAACTGAGCTAGGGCTAGAAGACGAATCACAACTTCAGAGCTTACCTTCTCTGCTTAACTGGTTTTCTTGGCAGGGCCAGACCACCCAGTAATAGGAAGGGAAGGTGTCAAACAACATCAGCTCTGAGTGTTGAATGTGGCCACACGCAGCAACATCATGTGTGGAGCTCACCAATGAGCCCATTCAAGACTTCTTCCAGTAGGTGCACATTTGAACTGTACACTGAGGAAATGGATTACTGTAAGGAAGAGAGGACAAGAAGTTAAGGAGTTTGTGACACCTGAAAGAGGAAGGGGGGAACATAGGGAAGTATGTGGAGAATTGGTGTCCCTGCATCGGCAGGAATATGAGGGATACAGAAGAGGAAACACTGAGTGGTGCTGCTGGCAATGGATCCCTCACCAGCCCTAGCAGCATCTGTCTGTCTGCATCAGGTCTCCTGGCTCTTCCTACTGCTCTGACATAACAAAAACAGGCAGCAAGGCCAAGGCCATTTAGCTGTCCCCAGGCTTCTGCTGCCTTGGAGAGCTATCTACCTTGGCCATGATGAGAGCCAGGCCAAGATTAAAAACAGCAAAGCTGCAGTGAGGGCAATTTTATGCAGTTATATCAACGTTAGAATCATAGAATATACTGAACTGGAAGGGACCATAGGGGTCATAGAAGTCCAGCTCCTGGCCCTGCGCAGGACAGCTGCAAGAATCACACCATGTGCACTGTTGCATGCAGCTATTACTGATGTGATACACAGAAGGACTACCAAATATCTATGAATATCAGGAAGGCTTCCACAAGGAATCAGACAGAGATACCACTTTAAACACAAGCTAAAGTAGATAGTGAATATCAAACTGTATAACTGTATTTTTTCAAAAACTGCTCTGTCTCAGCTCAAATGAGCATAGCAATGCCTCTAAAATCATCTTGTAAGTAATATAAAAAAATATTTCCAACTTGCACTGAATGGAGACTTTGATTGCTGCTAGAACTAGATCTATGTCTGCCTTTTGTTTGTTCCCATGTATTCCCTACTCAAGCAAAAATTGTTATTTATTTCAAAGGAAAGTGTAAGTGCTCAGATTTTAGGCATATGATAGATGCACTTGAGTCTAACAAGTGGTTTAACTTCTTCACTTTTGGCAACTATCTCGCAAAAAAAAGCAAGTCTAAAATGTCATTTTTGAGATCTCTCCAGTGGCTGCACTAAATCACACTGCTCAGTTCAGTGTTTCCAAGAAATATCACCATCTTTATACGGAATTCATTGACTTATTAGGAATAATCAGGGAAAGGAAGATTACCATCACCGTGTTTTCTGACTCATTATGTATTTATCCATACACTAATTCCATAGATAGCATATTTCCTTTTCTGATGCCAGCAAAGTACTCCTCATGTACTTAAATCTGAAAACTTTGGCATTCTGGGAATGTCTTGTTTGTTTAGCCCTGAGGTTCTGAATGTTTGGGGTAAATAGCAAAGTAATCCAAATGCAGCATTTGGTTTCAAGGAAATACAAGAAAGAAACTGTTCACACAAGGAGATTTTATATCTAAGTAATTTCTATTCTTACAAGTCTTCAGACCAACATCGACATTTCAGAGCTTGCCAAACATACACCCTTGAGCAAAAGAACTATCACACCACTGCAAAGCTGCTACAGCTGATATCCATCAATAATCTGCAGATTCTTAAGGTGCCTCCTGTTTCTGTCTGTTTGCTATCCTACTCCATCCTCTACACTTTTCAAAAACTACGTTGTTTAATTTTAATGCTGTTGTAATGAATGTGCATTTGGGAAGAAAGCACTGGACTGAATCATACAGCTTATAAAAGTTTTTATATCATGATACATTATAACAAACTAAATCAAGCTAAAGAATGTGAGCAATTGAAAGGTATTTTTGAACTCCCTAGCTCTTTTCTTAAATTAGGCTTCACACTTAAAGGCATTCAAAATCATGAGATTCAAGAAAATGTTTCTTTCATGTCCATTTTAAGACTGCAGAGGCCTGTAAAAATATTATTTAATTTGGCAGATTTTCTCATACATCATTTCAGTTACTCAAAAATTCATGCAAAAATGTCAAAGTTAGTGAATTTCTTGATATGTACAAAGTATAAGGTGTAAAAAGAAAACCAGAATTGCAATCAGATGAAGCAAAAATTTTATACCTTACTTTGTAAACTAGAGAAATTTGATTTTGGCCCGCTCTCTGGCACCTGATATCCTGCAAAATTCAGAATACATACCCATTTTCGCAAAATAATTTTACTGACATGGGGGAAGAGATGGATTACCTTTTTGCTATATGTTCTGCTATTTCAAATGCACTACTATGTGCAACTAAAATGTCCAACATCATTTAATATTGTATCTGCATTGATTTTGGGTTGTTGTTTTGGGGGGAGGTTTGGTTGGTTGGTTTTTAATCCAGCTATTTTGTTTCAGAACAATGTTAATTCATCATAAAATTCTTCACTCATCTTTCATACACTCTTTCAGCAACAGCTGAAAAACTGGTCACAAGGAGTTAAATTATAAGAATCTACTTCCTACTGACAACAGAAAACAATATAGAACTTGATATCTGGTCTTTATTGCAGGCAGCACTTTTGTGGGAAAATAAAGGGCAAGAAGGTCATGACTGAAGGAAATGAAGCATTTACTGAGATAGGTAACATTTAGAGCATTTAGAGAGGTTTGTTTCCCCTGGAAATGACTTGTTTTGTATGTGGCTTTTATAGACTTCCCCTAAAAGTTCATAAAACAATATAGTTTAAATTATGGGTCATTATTGTTTAATTTTGCACATAGATAACCTAGATGTCTAAAGCATCTTTGCTCAGGGTTTTTTTCAAGAAATTCTGATCAATGACATTGATTTTGAGGACACAATATGTCAGTGTTAAACTCCAATCTCCTTCTTAATGCATAGTTTCAATGGATATTAAATAAATAAACCCCGAACACAGTACCTTGCATACTTTCATTGCCTCAATTAATCAAACAGTTCAATGTCTCTAATTAACATTAGTGTATTATCTGGTTTTAGGACAGGGTAATCATTTTCAGCTGACTCACAAATTGCAGACAGGAGCACATTAATGCTGATTCCACTCCCACTCCTACTTCTCTCCAAGAGAGAAGTCATGCCAATCAGCCACAGGTTCAAAAGCTCCACTTCAGCTACAATTACAAGAGTATATACACATACACATTAAAAATAAAACGGAATAAAAATTCAAAAACATTCAAAGACAATATCCATTATGTCCATGTTAAAATGAACAGCATATATGAGACTGCAGTTTCTTTGCAGTTGAAAAGCTCTATAAAGCAGGAGAGATCTAATACAGTTTTTATCCAGAAGCAGATGAAACAATCAGTGACTTTATTTTAATCCAAAAATATTCCAACTATTCAAGACTGCAATGTATTTCTGTAAAATCTACTACTGATTCGTCAAGAAATCATTAATTGGCTCAATCCAGCTGTGTTTTCACTCTTCTTTGTGGCCTCCCCTTAGTCATTCTACTTCAGACATGTAAAGCCAGAACTCTATTCCATTTACCAAGTCACATCAGTCTTAAAACTCTGGTCATCGGCATAGATAGCAGCTTCCTTGGACAAACAGGGCATAGTTTTGTTAGCTTAAAGTGTTTCAGTTCCTACTTTTAAATGTGCCATCAGAAAAAGCACATGGAATTCACTAAATAGCATAGATTGGGGGATAAGCATAATTTGTCAGCTGTACTATGTTTCCTGTGTTATTGTATTTTGTTTTAATCTAATTTTATTTTTACCTGTGATTCTGTATTGTCCTTGTTCAACTCAAAAAGAGGGCTCTAACTCCTGCCTAGATTCAGACTCTGACATCCCCTTGCAGGTTCCTTTTCAGCAGAAACACAAGATCCCATAAAATATTTTTGCCTGTATAAAGTGAGAAGAAAAAACGCAGAGAGAATTTTGTGAACTTGTTATATAAAATCATGGTACTTAAACTCTAAGAACAAACAATTAGTGTTACTATGCAGAGAAATAAGTGTTAAGGAGTTAATCAATACTGATGGTGCAATTTTGCTTGTACTCATAACCACTTATGTGTTTTCTTGTGGTCTTGGGCAGGGAGCAGGATATCTTGATTTATTAAAATTTTTCTATTGCTTTTTTAATAAAAAAAATTGTGTCTAATCAAAATAATAAGTGTATTAGTAAATACTCTGATCAACATTCATTACACTGGAAATCAATCTACTTCCAAAACACCAGCTGGGGTTTTTTTCCAAACCTTCAGCAAAAAGAAGATCTAGAAGTAAGCCTTATGGGAAATATTATTATTTTTGTTTGCACTCTGCCTGCAGTTCATTCTTGAGACACATCCAAGACATGGGAAAAGATACAGCAACTCAGAGAAAGAAGGAATACGCAAAACTACAAAGACTTCTCTAGGGATGTCCTTCCTCTGGTCTAGTGGTTTATAGATTTATGTACAGAACTGTCACTCTTCTAACTGAACTGATAGATTTTCCTTTTATGCCTGAACACTGAACAGAGATAAAGAGTCAGGGCAATACATATCTTTATTCCCTCAAATATGCTGTTCTTTTTTAACAAACACATTTGAGAAGGAGAGTTCACCAACCCTCCGGATACAATTGTGCTAAAGCAGACTCATCTGGGAATCCATCTATTTATCATACACTACTGTTGTCACATTTATTTAAAGTGACAAAATTATGCCCTGTATGGAATCACTGTGATTTGCTTTTTTTTTTTTTTTTTTTTTTTTTTTTTTTTTTTTTTTTTTTTTTTTTTAATTCTGCTACTGATGCATGCTTCCAGAAGCTGGCTCATGGGAGCCTACTGAATTCTAAATTTTTATTATTCCTCCATAGATGTGATGGTAGCAATTCCCCATTCTACACGGTTTCCTGTTCATGCTCTGTTTGTTGTGTACTCCTTCCATTTTCCTTTCCGCTGCCCCACACTTACTAGAGCTTCACCGATTCTGATAATTGATTTAGCTACCCAAAGTACAAAGCCCTAGTGCCCAAATAAAAACATGATAACTGACTTCTTTCTGGAATAGCTACATAGATGACGTATGAGATAACAGCCCATGTTTACCTGGAATGCTGCTTTATCTGCCTATTTACCTACTCCCAGAACTCCAGCTGTGATGTGTCTATATAGGTATTAGCAAAATTTTTCAAACAAATGACTGTCTGAAACATCAGGTATTTTTCATGACCTCTTTTCTGTTTGGTCTGTGTTTTACTTTCATATG
The DNA here is from genome assembly GCF_015227805.2 of Hirundo rustica. Classification (NCBI taxonomy): domain Eukaryota; kingdom Metazoa; phylum Chordata; class Aves; order Passeriformes; family Hirundinidae; genus Hirundo; species Hirundo rustica. The sequence continues at coordinate 58,276,804 of NC_053450.1, forward strand.
TGTGTCACTCACTACTCCAAAACACAGCACCACATCTAGTTAGCTGATGTTTTAAAGCACTTTCCACCCCAGAAAGACTTGGACAGATTGTTGAGAAAATTTCCATGAATTTATATTCTCCCTTCCCTGAGTACTATGGTTTGATAACTTTTACCTGCATTCCATCAACTTTTATTAGTTGCTATCATACAGTCGTATCACATCTCATCTTAGTAGCTACAATATTCGTAGGAGAGAGTACTGTCATGAACTGCAAATACATCAAGATTTATAAGTGCTTGTAGAATTTTTCCTGGATTCTTATTAGATTGGCAATTGTTAGGTGCATGACTGAGCCTACATGTTCTGTTTCCTCCTGCTGAAGCTCTTACATTCTCACTCAATTGTCTTATCTTAGAACTGGGTGACTGCTCTGGATAAAGGTCAATATTCCATGTTTGTAACTTTGTTGCAGCAGATAATTGTATAATACTGTGGATTTCACTAGTATGAGCCAAAGGAATCTTGAGTAGTGTGCGTTCATTATAGTTTGTGCTGGTTTTGACTGAGATAAGGCAATTTTCTTCAGAGTACCCGGTATAGGGTTGTGCTTTGGGTTAGCGCTGAAACCACTGGATTTGTGGTGAACACATTAATGTTTCAGTCACTGCTGGGCAGTGTTTATGCAGAATCAAGGAATCTTCTGCTCCTCATAGTGCTCCACCAGTGAGGGGACAGGGGCTGCTCATGAAGGTGGAAGGGGACGCACCTGGGTCAGCTGACCCCAACTGACCAAAGGGACATTCCATACCACAGGACATCATAGTGGATATGTAAAACTGTGTCACTGTTGTATTAGAGGCTGCTGAATGAGCGACACAGACTCCAAATCTTCTCAGAAGGCATAATAACACAGTTTATTAGAATTCACATCTTTTTATAGACTGTTCTGATATAGCTGGATATGATTGGTCCTTTAATTAACATCCCTCACCATCACTGGCTAATTCGAAATGACACCCTATCGTAAACATCTTGTAGATCAACAAGTGCAAACACGAGGTGCAAGGATTGTTTTGAATTCCTTCACTGAGCTTTCTTATGGGAAGGCCTTGCTGCTGTCTGATGCTTGAAAATTTCTCTCTGCCCAGGCTGCCAGCATCCACAAAGCTTGAGAAGAAGGAAGGAAGGGACATACAGGCTGGTAATGTTTTCATTCTCAAATTACTGTTAGACATGATGAAGCCCTGGTTTTCTGGGAATGGCTGAACAGCTGCCCCCCCCCCCCCCCCCATTGGAAGTGGGGAATGAATTCCTAGTTTTGCTTTGCTTTGTGTGCATGGTTACTGCTTTATCTACTAAGCTGCACTTATCTCAATCCATTAGTTTTCTTGCTTTTACTCTTCTGGGTCCCTCTCCCTTACCAAAAATGGGGATTCTGTTAGCAGCTGTGGGGTTCTTAGCTGCCCGCTGGAGCTAAGCCACAACAAAGACCTAATAATTTATGGTTCTCTTTTTAAAATCACTTGGAAAACGGAGCTATTTATACATAATTAAAGTTGTAGCACAGTATGTTCTGACTCGAAAATAGGACCCAACTTGAGGGTAACTGTTAAAGTGATATTCTGAGCTCCATGTTATTGTGACCACTCTGTACATTCTTTCTGGGATACAACATAATCAGCTGTCAGCTTCTTGGTACATCTGATGTATTATGTCGGGATAACCATGTTCATAATGAATCTTTGCTAAAGAGTAGTGAAGAAGTATTCAGTAGTGTGGAAACACCATGAGATTATTAAAGATTTTAGAAGACATTTACCATAAAATTTAAAGATTACAATAGTCTAATACCAACATTGTCATTACCTGTTTTTCACCTTGGGAATCTGTTGAAAGCATTTAGGCCAAAAAGCGTAGGACACACTAGTGAGTACAGCAAAAGAGTACACACTATACATATAGAAACGAGGTCTAGAGACAGCTGAAACTGTGGCTGGGATATGCAACAGCCTCTACCATGCCAGATCCACATTTGTGGTTGTCAGCTTTTGCTGCTTCCCCATGATCTGATGGCATGTTTCAACGCTTCTAATGGCAGTTTTGGCTTCAGGTTGAACCTTGACATTCTCAGTTCTCTATATGTAGTGCTGATGCCCAAAAACCTGCAAGGCACTTGTTTCCCTTACCTACTCTATTTTGCAAAACTCTTCCCAGGACTTTATACTGATAACTTCTGTACTTTTATCAATATCACAAGAGACTCTCAACCCTTTTGTGCTTCAAATACTGCATCAAAAGAGATTGTCTGGCTTTTTAATGCTTACCACACTTTTATTCACTGTAGGGAATAAGTCAGTCATACTTGAAACTTCTAATCCACTGAACTACATGTAATTTCCATTTTCCTCAAAATTTCTACTTATCTATTTCACACAAATTCATAGATGTTCTAATGTCTCAAATTTTAATTTCTGCCAGTTTGTAGCAACTGCAGGGTTCTTTTAAAATCAGAATTGTTAAAATGTTTGTCTACATTAGCAACAAATTAGAGACATTTAAAACTTATGCATGCTGCTAGTCAGGCATCTCAGTGATAGGTAAGAATCACTACCCAAAAGATCTTATTTCATGTACTGACTTTCACTGGCTCTGTGTGTAGATATATTTCAATTTCGTGATCTAAACCATGCTCATGTATATGTTCAAGCAATAATATATATTGCAAAACACAACTGGAGTTCATCTGGTCCAACAACCTAGTTATTTAGAAAAAACAGGTCTAACTTCATATCTAAAGGTTGCTCGCATTTTTTCTCTAGTCAGTCCTTGGAAATATGCAAAGACAGAGAACTCACGACCTCTCTGGGAAATAACAGAGCTCATCACCCAGATTAGAAATTCAGTCTAAGAAATAAGTTTGAGAAGCATATTGAGTGATTACACTCCATTCAATTTTCTCAGTCAAACCCATGTGATGACCCTGGATATTTTTTCATAAAGGAATAAATAAAACACTGTCATAGGGTAACAAGGGGCAGAATTGGGATGAGGAACACAGGTTCACAAATCACTGGAAATGGACTAATTTCAAAGATGTTACAAGGTGCTAAATACAGAAAAACATATTCTCTGCCATGGCAGGTAATCAAATGCATATGGGTGAAATGGGTACCAGGAAAAGCATATATTAGCAAAATAATGTATCATTTTAGGTTAAGACCAATATATTGCAGCTTCCTTCCACATCTTGTGTTGGGGCTGAATATGTCAACAAGATCACACAGCTTTTCACTCTCAGGCTGTCATCTAGAAATATTCATGAAACCAGCAAATACCACAGCAATAGCCCCAGTTTTAGCTGTGGTGGTGTGTTTTTCTTTAAATTTATTTTTGTAAACCCTTTTGAATGGTTTGTTCCTATTTCTCCCCTCAAGTGGATTGTTTTACTCAAAGTTTTCTCCTCCCTCACCCAGTTTCATTCACTCCCTAGACCCCCCTTTTACCTCATCTGTGGCTTGTCTTCCTCACAGAGCCACAACTCCACTTTTGCTCCAGCTAGCTCGAGAGACAAAACACAGTTGGAAGGAATTTTCCTCAGGATCCCAAAAGCCAGGAGTGGCCGGGAACCTTTCCCTTAGCAGAGAGAGCGAGTCCCCATCAAAGGATGGTCTGCACTTGATCCAAGGGTGAAAACAGGGCTTTATTCAGTCTGTCTTCTGTGATCCTGTCCCAGCCTGGGTCAGGATGCCTTCCCACTCCCCAAGCCAAGGGAAAGAGCTGCCCCATGGTCTGGGCTTGTATCCAGGGAAGGAGCCAAACATGGGGACAAGACAATACCCAGTCAGGGATAAGGTGGGAGTGGAACAGGGTTGGATTACATTCCAGGAAGGGAATGATGTGGGAGATGGGCTGGGGGAAAAGCAGGGACAAACTTTGGGATATTACATTTTCCAGGGGAACAGGGAGTTATGAAACAAACCATTTTAAAACCCAAAATAAAAATGAAATACAATATGAAGCCAAATAATACACAGCAACACTCATCTACATAAATGTCAATCCTCCCTAATCCCTGCCCTTTGTTCTAGAAAGTTCCCTGTCAGTCCTTGTTGTCTCAACCCTTTGCCTAATTTTTTCCTGGGAATTCCCCTATTCCACGAGGCCCCATTGGTCCGTGTGACCCTTTCCACTCCTGTTGTCTTTCCTGTAGATTGTCATATTGTGAGCCCCTCCCTAAAATCCTCCCTGGTTTGTCCCTGATTGGTTGAAGACTCATTCCCTCCCCACGTATCTCCCCTGTTTAAAAGACTGGGCCCAATGCTGATTTTCAGCTTTTCGTCTCCAACCCGCCCCAGGGAATAAACTCCTTTGGGAAGTGCATGGAGGGCTCCTCCCTGTTCTTCGCCCTGATCCTAGACTCTGTCCCACCAGCCGTCATTGAGAGCAGAGACAGCCCTGCTCTGCACCGCCACTCGGGTCAAAGCAGGACCTGGGGGCTGCCACTCCTGCTGCAGACTGGGCAGTGAGGACTAGCTGGGGGGATTTCTTCAACAACTGCATCATTTAGAGTCAGAATTATATTTCTTTATCTACAAAAATTAGTGGAGGATAAAACCACCCAGACTTGTACTTGCCAATATAATTTGAAGTGTAGGAAGAAAAAGATGATCAAGCTTCTTTCCACATCACAGTTGTACACTTTTTGCATCACAACCATTGTCTAATGAACTCTGATACAGTGACTCTGATTATGTTTTAGTGCCAACAAAAAATACCAGTTGATTCAGTAGCTGACAGCATACAATTACATTTCTACCTATAAGTAACTTCTCTAAAAACTTCCTTGTAAGCAGAGGTAAATTATTTCACCACTACAAGAAAAAAAATCTAATTTTCCCTTCTAATTTCCTGACAGTATTAGAGGAAAGCATTTATAATGCAGCAATATGGTTCTGCAGAATTAGAAGGAAAGAAGAGCTGTTGCTGCTGAACTTTTAGGTCATACATCCAGTAAAAACCTCTTTAAAAATAGCAAGCAGCATTAATGAGATAACAGATAAAGATAGAATGAGTTGCAAATTGTTTTTGTAAATCTCTAAACATAACTTGAATGAGTATGCAGTTTCATTCATCAGATAAACTTATGTAATACCTTGTTTTCTAAACGGCCTATAAAACAAAAGCCCGACCACAGTATGTAAAAAAAAAAAACAAAACAAACCCAGAGGACAGTCATTTGCTAGAACAAAAAAGTACCAATTTGTACAGTATTGCTTATTTAGTTTGTCATGAGTCATCTGCAGAGGAAACTCATCTGTATGATATATTTTTAACTTTTTTTTTTTCCATAAACAGACATCTCTCCCCACTCTGGGGAGCTAACTGGCCTATTTATGTGTATCATGTGTTTCCATGAAGGCAAACCAGGAAATAGGTTGCATTTTTTAACTATGAATGTATTTCAAAGTAATTAAAAAGCAGTTATTACTTATAATGCTTGGATATAAATCCTAATTATGACTTCTGTTGCATAAACGTCATAGACACCTTTCAAAAGATACTAAGCTGTTTTCAATTCCCTCTACCCTATCCAAATTCTGATGAAATTTTGTTCATCTTAGCCTCCTGGAAGAGCCACTGACCATTTTCAGTTTATAAAAAACATCTACAAAAGATACCAGAAAGGTGTAGATGCATTTTAATATCTGTAGATGAAGGAGAATACTTCAAAATTACATTACTGGTTAAGAATTAATAAAGCTGTTCCACATTCAAAGGACAATGTTGATATCTGCAATTCTTACTTGCTGAGTTGGACACCTTGCTATATGTTCATTTTATTAAAAAGTTAAAAACATGGAAGTTCTCTAAGGAGATTCACTTTTTAAGAATCTGAAATTAGTGACAAAGAAAAATGAAACATATTTGAAATAATTTGAATTAGGGAAGAAAAATATTATTTGTTACAAGAGAAAATAGCATGCATAAACCTGGGCAATGAAAGTTTATGTACTTAAAATGTACACATGAGAAATATTTCTATAACATAGATTAAGATTTTATTGGAATTTAGAATAGGCTGATGCTATTTGGCTTTACTCTTAAAACAATGTAGAGGTGGAATCAGTTCTAGGGTGTTTAAAATATTTTATTTTTCTCTTTTATGGAAGAAAAGTATTTTAAAAAGGAAAAAGTATATTATTTATAACACTAGAGTTGATTATGTTAGAAAATGCATTTGAATGAGCTACAGAACAGTTGAAATAATATTGAGAAGTGAATAGAAAATTTATTTTTGGCCAGTAATGGTATTAATAACAGTTGTGATACTATACAAAAACCCCCGCAAACTCTTCTGGGGAGCTGTGTGGAATAAAAGCATTTACTATCTGAACCAAGGAATGTTCTATTTATAACTGAATTAAATGCTATATCAAGAAGCAAATACAAAGAGCCTTACAGTAAATGGAAGACATTTGATTTGATCTGTCATTCATAAAGAGTGACGAGAGAAGAAACCTTTCTCAGGCATGGTCATCTGATTTCCTTCTCTTTCCTGTACCCTTAGAACTCCTAGATTATTTGGTAACTCCCACCCCTTCCCCGCACACATACACTCATTTTTGCATATCTTAAGCAGAAGGAAATAACATCTGCCCTAAATGACCAGGCTGGGAAACATTCAATTTCCTGAGACCTCAGTTTCTCTGATAAGCCTCTGATTACCAGTACCATCAGTAGTGGTCAGAGTTGCCTGGCACAATGGCACCAAGAAGGCTTCCACTACAAAAATGTGTTTACATGAGGTCTAAAAGCAGAAAGATTTCAGGAAGTCAGTCCCATTTCTTACCAGCATGCCAGACTCAAAAGGATCCAAGACAGGAGAACCCATAACAGTCCAGGCCAGGAAAAGAGCATTTCAGAGCTCTCCATTTCTCTCAACAGTGACTTGTTCATATAGCTTTGACAGTAGCATCTTCCCACACTCCAAAGGCAAGAGAAAGAGAACACAAAATATTGACAAATCCAGTGATGAATTTGAAGTTAAAACTGACATCATTCAGCTGGTTAGTCAAAATTTTATTACCCATTGTGGAAGATTCCAAATGCTAACTTTATGCTAAGTGTCTCTGAGAGACAGCTAAGCTAAAAAACCTACCCATAGATTCTGACAGAGTTTCCAGAGTTCAAAAATTTTCCTTTGGAAAGAGCTATTCTAATATCCTGAAGTGGGAGAGAACTTTTAGATGTTATCCATGGACTAACGAGGAGCTCTGAAAGTAGGAGGTGCTGATGGTGATCAGTTCTTTTGCAGTTAAACACATTAACTACTCTGGAGGAGTCAAAGTTCAAAATAATGAAGCTTATGATGACCCTAACAAAAGATAAAAGCTTTAAAACACAAAAGTCATAATGCTATCATTTACAATTTTATTTGTAAATGATCCACAATACTATATAATTTATTTGCTTGGAAATCTACACATAATGAAAATTTCCTGGTCCTCTTTTTAGCACTTTTTCTCTCATCAAATTCTCAGGAATGTAGGGAGGGAATATTTAATAATGATAAAAATGATTCTTTGCATAATATTCCTATGCTACAAAGAGAGACTTCTGATTTGACCCTCCTCTTCTCCCCCATCTTCAATATTTTATATTCTCTTTAATCTCTTTTCTATTTCTCTCTGTGATCAGCACTTTATCTCTCTGTCAGATCCTTTTTAGAGGCTGGAGAAACTTTTTTTCTGAGTAGCAGACTGAAAATGACTGAGACTTCCCTCAACTAAGCACACATATAGATGCTGGAATCTTGTGAACATTATGCTTGTCAGATTTGCTTGTCAGATATTATCGTCATCAAACATATGCTCTCTCACAGAGTTATAGAGGATAAACTCACTAAAGTTCATATATTTTGAAGTTATTTCTCTCTTATTTAAAGAAAGAGGGAAAACAAGAGATTTCCTACTGCTTATCTCTTCCCCCCAATATTTCTGTCTTCTACTCCATCAGTTTTAGAAGAAAAGGATTCCTAGATTGTTGATTTAATCTATTTGATAGAAATGTGTGTATCGTGAGGGCGTACTGCGTCTAGCTGTGACAGTTAGCTTTCTTCAGAGCAGTTTTGTGATGCTGGTTTAGATTTAAGGCCAAAACGAGACAGAGAGAAAACCTGTTTAGCTTTTGCTAAACAGCATTTGTACCAAGATCCTCGCTGTTTCAGTCTGCCCTACCGCAGTGAATAGGATGCGGCTCATGCAGGAGATTGCAAGGGAACATACGACACAAATTAACCAAAGACATTACATGCTGTTTAATCCGCAGGTTAAGCAATAAAAGGGAAAAGAAGGGAGTTTAGGAAGGTTAGTCACCTTTTACCTAGGAACAGGCTAGGTGTTGGTCTGCCTTGATTTTACTCTTTTTTGCTCTTCCCCATCCCACTGAGGGTGGGGGAGTCACCTGTATGGTGCTGAGCTGCCCACCTGTGTCAATCCGCAACAGGGAGACTGGGGGAACATACTTAAATATGCAATTAAAGGAAGGAAACAACAACTAATTCAGTAACACAGCCATGGCAGAAATTTATCATTTCAATCCAGACTGCAAGGGGACTTGTTTTCTTGTTGATCTGTCAGGAATACATTAAGTAACATCATTGACCCTATGGTCACATGTACTTTTTTCTTTCCTCTTTTATCTACAGAAAATAATAACGTGCAATCCCAATGAATAAAAAAATTCAGCCCATTTAAATTTTGTTTTGTGTTTTGAAAATGTGACAGAGTGACAGTTACATGAGAATTTGTGGTATATCCTGAAATAATTTTCATAACCAACAACAGTTTAAAGAGAACAGAACTTAGAATAGAAAATTTGATTGGTATTTTATTAGTTTCATATGGTGAATTAGCAGATGACATGCAGTCTTCCTGACTGGCTTCTATGAACATGCCAATACAATTCCAAATTTCCTACATTACACACGCAAATTCAGTTTTATAAGCAGTTACCAGCATGCGTTTGACTTCAGTTCCTCTGGCACGCTCTCCTAGTACTATTCTCATCTCACGTGGCCAAGGCGAATGGCATCCTGGCCTGTACCAAAAAATTCTGTGGCCAGCAGGACCAGGGCAGAGACCATCCCACTGTACTCCGTGCTGGTGAGGTCACACCTCAAATCTTGTGTTCAGTTTTGAGCCACTCACTGCAAGAAAGTATTTGAGGTGCTGGAGTATTTCCAAAGAAGGGGAGCAGAGCTGGTGAAGGGTCTGGAACACAGATTATACATGGAGCAGCTGAGGGTCATTCATCCAAGAGAAAAGGAGGCTCGAGGGGCACCTGCTTGTCCTCTACAGCTCCCTGAGAGGAGGGTGTAACCAGGTGGGGGAACCAAGTGACAGGATGAAAGAAAATGGTCTCAGGTGACACCAGAGGAGGTTTAGACAGAATATTAGGAATAATTTCATCACCTAAAGGGTGGTCAGGCTGCCCAGGGAAGTGGTTAAATCACCAACCCTGGAAGTGCTCCAAAGGTGTGTGAACATGGCACTTGGAGACATGGTTTTGTGGTGAACACAGCAGTTCTGGGTTAATGGTTTGGCTTGATGATCTTAGAGGTCTTTTCCAAACGTATTAATTCTATGATTCTGTGATTTTACACATTGTGACTAAAACTCCTCTCTTCTTCATGCTATGGAGAATCAAACAAAAAAATGCTCTCCTATGAACTGTATTCAGTAGATTCTTTACAGATGAAAGTCTCTATCAATAGACTCTTTTAAATAGCTATTACACAATTTAAAGAATGCATCCATATTAACAACTCTGTAGCAAGGTGAAAACAGTAGACAAGTTGAATTATATCGCTATTCCACAAGGCTCAATTTCTACCAGCAGTTAAATACCTAGTTATTATTTTGTTTTCAAGATCTTAAAGTATGTATCAAATGTTAATTAAAAAAAAAAAAATCCTTCCCCCACACATTCCTGTCTCAGTATTAATATATGCATATTAATTTTGATATATAGATAGTATGTTAATTAGGGTAATATACATGCATTAATACATATATTACTATTTCTACTGAAAGCCAATGCAAATGCAATTGTCTCCATAAAAAAATAACAGAAACAGAAAAAAAACCTGAGAATCATTGACACTGCGATCACCACTTCCAAGGTAAATAATAATTTGTAGCAGATAGATTTACAAGATCTTCAGGTTTTTATATATTTTTATATATATATATATATATACACACACACACACACAAATTAATTAATTAAATAAGTCCAAAGACCCATCTTACTTTTAAGCAGCACCTTGTAGGTCTCATGAGACGATGATGTGGTCATTGTATGTAATAAAAGCTCCAAGCTTGGATTTTTCTACAGCATAAAGTAAGCATCATTAATACATATTTTTAATGCTGGATATTAGCTCACTCATATGAGTACTTCCTTAAATTCAGGGCAGTTATTGTCTGAAATTACTTTTTGCCTATAAGAAGACATTTGTGGAGTCTAGATTCCAAAGAGGAACTATGGCTATTTTGTCCACCCCCATTCTCTCTTATTTTCTGTTCCTGCTCTTTGAATTGTATTTCATTCTTTCAGATGTATCAGGACTATTTTGTTTTAAATGACAGTTTTCACCTGTTGTTTGTTTGTTTGTTTGTTGTTGTATGGAATTAGACAGATGGTATACAATTACATGTACTGGAAGAGATCTAATTCTGAAGAGGAATCATCTGTAAAATAAACTCGTATACTTATTCTATACAAAACTAATTTAGTTAATGAAGATATCAATAGACAAAATCTTTCATTAAAACAGGTCAGATAGCCTTCAGGTCTCATGCAGATCCAAATTTTAATGGAACATGTTGCCTTCAAAGTCTCTAAAAAAAGGTGCTATTATTACATTTGCACACAGCCATCCATTTTTGTTTTGCTGCATTTTTATTAATATAGGAACAATTTGTTGTTAAGAGTTATAAGCTATTTTTTAGATATTAGATATTTCATTGCAAAATTTATCTAGAGTCCTCTTTCAGTGAATTGTCTCAGTTGATGTTTCTGGATATCATTTACCTTGAGATTTCTCAAGATGGAGAAACTACCAGCTCTTCATTTCCGAGACAGTTAACTAAGAGAGAGAAATTGATATGTAGTACTTCTCCCTACTTATCTAAACAATATAGGGAGATCATTATGCAAATAGAATTAACTATCTAAATAATAGCATTTGAAGACCACAGTTTACACAGTTAATTTTCAGCTGTGACCTCAGAGGGAAATGAAGCTTTTTCTTCCTTTTTGTCTACCAGATTAAAAAAAAGTGTCTGAAGGATCTTTGTCCCTCTAGTTTGATTTTTAAGAAATCTAAATAACCACGAGAAGCAGATTGGTTTTACTCTGACTTTGTCCAACTAGTCCTGTTTGGGAGAGCAATAGTGATCCAACATGCTGATAAAAAGAGGACTATACTATTTCAGTTTAAAGAGTGGAAGAATACTTTAGTTTGTCTTACCTGTATTTCAGAAATGTGTTCTGAAATATAAATAAGAAACATTCTTTGAATGTATTACTTTCAATCAAGTTTTGCCTTCTAATATCAAATTCCTTGCTGAGTAGACAATTTCAGTTCTTAGGCAGAACTTGATGGTGTTGTCTGCATTTACAGAATAATGGATTACTTACTCACCAATGACCAGCCTCATTCATGTTCATTTAATGTCAAGTTAAAAGCAAATTTTCCAGATAAGTGGAAGCTGCAACGGCCAGAGCTGAAAATCCTGGGAGTATTATGCACCAAGTGTTACCACAGCATTCCCTGCCAAAAACAGTGCAATATTTGTGTTCATTCATATCTGTTAGAAGCTAAAGACAGACCACAGCAAATTCTTATTCCTCAGGGAACACTACCTCATCAATTATTTCTAGGAGACCTTCATATCAGTTATATTTTGTGTCCATCAAGATTCTTAAATTAAAAAGATGCAGATAATCTGTGGACACAGCCAAACTGAGACTAGCTGCTTATGAATATATTACTTAATAGTCATCCCTCTCCAGCAACTACATTCCTTTTGTTATGCAGCTTAGGTATCTGTGCTATAACCTATTGGATAGCAACACACATTCAGGAATACACTAGTGGATCATTAGAGAATATTAAACACAAGAGTAACCAAGCTCAGTAAATGAACTGGCCCAGATTTTTCTTTCATAGCTCAATTTGGATAAGCACTAAAAGTAGTTCAAGGAGAAAGGAGCTGTAGTTTCCACAATACCACAGTAAATTAAATTGCTTCAGATGATTGAATATACATGAAAATTCTGAAAAAAGGAGAAAATTAGGTGCTGTATGAGACATGCTTTTTAATTTATAAGCATGATGAAATTTTAACCCTGAAAATTTGCTGTAAAGGGCATTAAGGTCATAGGTTAGAATATGCAAGTAAGCCATGGAAGAGCTTTCCCTAGTGTAACTCCTCGAAGGAAGTGTAACAGCAAAATTTACATGCTCTTGCACAAATGAGCATAATGGCTTTCTTTGGGTTTCTGGGAGGCAGGAACAAATAAGATGTGATGAGTTCCCACAAAGGAAAATGCAAAGTTCTACATCTGAAATAGAATAAGCCCAAGCAAGGGCAACAGCAGAGAGTTGTATCAACAAATCTATAGCCCGATTGAGTGTGGTTGCTGCATGCAAGTAGCTTTGCAAGAAGTGTTCCTCAAGAGATTTCTTATAAGCCTATGCTTCCCTATATTTCATTTTCACTGTGTTTATCATAGTAGGATGAGGAGCTAGTGGTATTTTCTTCCAGAATGGTGGCTGTGTCTTCCCCCTGGAGCTTTCATCCTGCTCTTGGCTCTGTGATATGGTATCAGTTCAATCCCAGGACAGCAAAGGATCACGCTTGTAATTGCTAAGATGTACAAGAAGAGTGCTTCCCTCCAGAGAGTTCAGTTTTTCTCCCCTAGACTTGCATTCAGATTTTATTTGTTTTTCAAAATGACTGTGATGATTCTTATTAGTCATCATATAATGCAACATCCAGGGACATAGGAAATTAATTTTCAGTGTCAGAAAAATGAATGAATTAGGTAGCTGTGAAATCTGTAAGGAGAGACTGGCTCATAAATTACCTTTTTATGAAAACAAGCATGCACTGATCCGATAGCCAGACTGAAGTTATGTAGGTGATAGAGAAAAAACTCAACTGCATCCACAGAAGTTGGTATACGGTGAATGTAGCATCAACAGATGCCTGAGTAGCTTTGTTAATTCTTACAAGAGTGCATAGATTGCCAAAGCTCTATTGCAGAGACCAGCATGTCCAATGTGTTCTGACTCCTCTCTGACTCACTGAATATTCCTCTTCTGTTGTCAGAGTAGAGATTGCTCACTTCTGGAATTTGTAAACTCTGTGGAAGGGGTATATGTCAAAAAGTCTTAAACTCAATTAGGCTCTCATTTCTACCTTTTCTCCTCTTGGTACAGTCCAGCAAAAACATACAGGAATTTCTAAAAAATGAGAAAATATTTGGACTTTGAATGATGCCTTGAGTTTTAGCTTTCATATTTTTCAGATTCTGTGCTGCGTAGGGGTGTAGTTCTGAACTTCATATTAAGTTCTAGTAAACTGTCTTCGCAGAGTAAGTAGACAAAATAAATCTAAGTAGACAAACCAAATCTTTTTCCTGATGAAGACCAAGGACAACTTTCAGGCCCAAAAGCATAAACAACAGTGGACTGTAGAGAGAAACTAGAAGGATGAGACCTCAGGACCTGAGGCTGTGGTTGGACAATTGGGGCCTATATGCAAATGGATCAAAACTTATAAAAGTGTGAGACCTCATGACCGATGGTCCATTTTCTGTGACCATTTTTAGTCTTCCTTGGGTGTAGCCCTGGTCAAGCTCTTGTCCTGCCCAAGGTGTACTCTAAAGGCCTTTCAATAAATACCTACTTAATTCTCTAGATCTGTCCAGTCTGTCTTTCTGGTCAGCCTTCCCAAGGCATCACGAATGCCAGTAGGCTCAAATGCAAGACAAAGTTTTAAATAAACAACTATATGACATCTTAGTGCAAAGACCCCTAAAGAAATCTCCATGGCATTAACAGCACACATTTCAGGGCTAAAATATTTTTGTCATCTTATATAGCCCTCACGACTTTGAGTGATTCATCCAGAAACCAACATTGCATGTTTAGTAAAACAGTTTTAATTCTTCAGAGGTTTTCATACCACTCAGTTCAGCACACACAATAAAAGCATTTAGATAAAGAGATCAGTCTCCCTTTAGACCTAAGAGAAAAGAGGTCTCAGAAGTCTCAGTTTTTTAGATAAGAGCTCACTCAAGGAGCCCACCAATCACCATAACTAGACTCCTTATGGATATGTCACAAGTCAATAACAACTGAGAAATATCTTATTTTGTATCAACTAAAAAACTAAGCAATATATCATTTATGGGAAAAGAACCATCTTTGATTTGAAAAATATAGCCCTCTGTAGTTTCACAATTCTCCTTATCCTTGCAACTCTTATCTAGACTTTGTAAAAATTCTAGTCTAGGAAGTCACACATTAAAATGAGCAACAAATATCTTGTATTTATAGATTCATGTAACACTCACTAAAGCTGCCAGAAGCCTCTAAAAAAAGATCACCCCTTGTTAGAAGATTTGCATGTAAAGCAGTGGATTGTTTAAGTTTGCAAAATCAGTCATTGTGCTGATAAGTACTCGTGCGTCCAGATCATGAACCAAAGTCTAGATCTGGCTTAAAATAGACAGAGATTTTCCTAGTTTATTTCTGTAACTGAATATAGTGTTTGACTTCATGCAGTATTTTTCACAGGCTTTGTATGATCTCCAGCAGAAATATTTCCATGGCATCAATGCCAAGATAGTTGATTTCTACAGGCAAAATTGTAAATTGGAAACTCACAAGTGCCCATACTTTAAACTGATTTCAACAATGCAGATAGGATACTGTAGAAAAAACATAGCACACCATCTTCTGAGCTTTTCCTAAATTATATATAATTACACATGGATAGTCTTTCAAAGAATGCATTATTAATTTTTTAGGCAATCTATTTAACTAATGTTGGTAATAAAGGCTTGGAACAATCTCATGTACATACAATATAATTATGTTAAGCTCATCAGAATATAAAGATCATTTTATAAGCAGCAGTGTGAAAATTGCTACAGAAATAGTATTAACTCAGTAGCAGAAGATCAGACAAACAGAGAAAACCTCCACAGGACATAGCAACAAGCTTATGCTATTGTTTCTGGAGACTTATCAGTGTGCCTCACTGATATCTAAGGCAGCAGAACTGTCAACTCTTTTGGAAGCTGAGACTGTAAGATCTAGTAATGTATTTTGTATGAGGAGAGGATCCCAGCCTCACACTTCCTTCTCTGTTTCAGGTCAGCCTTCCCAAGGCATCATGAATTCCAGTAGGCTCAAATGCTAGACAAAGCTTTAAATGAACAAGCAGATGACATCTTAGTGCAAAGATGCACCAAGTTTGGGAGTGGGAGCTGTAAGAATTTTCAGACAAGAATATTCATCTAGGATTTTCAGGAAATAGATTAACACCTAAATACCTGTGTAGTGTCAGGTTTTTTGAAGCAAAAAAAAATCTAAAATATGTCATTGCTACTTGTATAAATATACCAGATCAAACAAGAATCATAAAGTTCATGAAATGCAGTCCTTATATAAAAAACAAAAACTGGCAAAATTGTATTAACTTTTGTACACATAACTTGTTCCTTAGACTGTAGTTCCAACATAAGCAAGGAGCGGACAGAAACAATGGCAAGGGTATAGTCACACTGGTAACAGAGCTGACATGGAGAACTGTGAAGACAATGAAGAAACCAGTTGCAGACAGTCAGTGCCAATTTTTGCTAAGGTATCAGCAATATCCTAAACTCTGGCTTTGACCCAACCATGTGAATGCCTCATTGGATTATCTAGATGAAAATGGAAACAAATTAAACTGATCAGTCTCTGGGATTATGACAAGTCCTTAAAGAAACCCATAGTACATACATAGAAACAAACAAACAAAAAAATTACAAGTTTGTTTCGTTGTTTTTTTTTGGTTTTTTGTGGGGTTTTTTTGGTGGTTTTTTTTTTTTTTTTTTGTTTTTTTTTTTTTTTTTTTTTTTTGAAAAACTATTCTGCTAGAATTACTCAGACCACTTTTTAATTCCTATCTCCCAGGTACCCCACCTCCTTCATCTCTTGTAACTGACTTGTTTGAAAGGCAAAGAGGGAAGAGAATAAACAAAAATAAACACCACAGTAAGTTGACAATGTTCTGTCAAGAGCAGTAACTAACATTACCACCCAAGATGCACATGCACAGTCACAATCCAGCTTTCTACTGATTTTATTGGCTGTTGTGTCACAAGTCTAAAGAGGAATAAAGCATTGATTCCCCATCACACCAAAGTACTGAAGTCTGTGTTAACTGAATATTCAGTAAGTTGGTGTTTGCTGGGGTGATTCTTTTCAGGGGTGGATTTGTCTTTTTTTTTTTTTTTTTTTTTTTTTTCCTTTTTTTTTTTTTTTCTTTGAGGAATATAAAATATTCTATTTGTAGTTATTTTTAATTTTGAAAATATTCACATGTAAGATCTTACGATTATATTTAAATCTAATATGAATGTAATAGAAAAAAACATGCTAAAACTTAATACACAAAAAGGAAAATTTCACTAGGATTAAGGAAATAATCAATATGGTAATATACATACAAACTCACAGTAGTTCCTAGTCAAGTTGAAATTTAAAGCAATAAAATTTTTTTCTCCTTTTTAATTATATATATTGACATAATTCTCTAGGCATTAGTTTTAGTTTCCTTGTCCCAGTCAATCCAAAGTCTGAAGAATCCAATTGAATTAAATATATGTATAAAAATTTCTTCTTCCATAAAACTGAATTCTATATCTACCAGCAGCTGAATAGAAAAAGATTCCAGTTTTCAGTGGTATGCTTTTGTTTGTTTGTTTGTTTGTTTGTTTTTGGTTTGGTTTGGTTTGGTTTGGTTTGGTTTTATGTGTGTGTGTGGGGGGGGGGGTTGTGTGCATGTGTGTGTGGGTTTTTGTTTTTGTTTTTCTAGTTGTAGTTGTGGTGGTGCTGGTGGTGCTGGTGGTGGTTTTTTGTGTGTGTGTGTGTTAAAACCACAAATACTGGTGGAGGTGTTTTGGCTAATATTTCGTAAACCCAGCAGCCTTGAAGAAACATAAGAAATTCAGTAGTGGCATTATGGGAGAATTAAGAGAATTCTGTATTGGGTTGAGGCAAGGAGAGGAAGGAACACAAGAGTATTCCTTGAAATTTATAACAATGGCAAATCCTGAAAGTGGTTTAGGGTTATACATAACAAGGTTATAACAAAATATTTTCAGTTTACACAATACCCAAATGCATGGCTTTTATTTCTGAACTGTTTTGCAAATGTGATAGCTAGGCTGTTATACATTCATAGAGAAATAATTAGTTTTCTGATGTATAACATTTTATTCTGGACATAATTTCATAGACTCCTTCTTTCAGTACATAAGTAAGTTTTGAAGTACAAAACTTCTGTTATAGCTTAATGCCTAATAAAACCTCAGACATTAAGTGACATTTAGGAATTTTAAACACATTTTATTTATGTCACACGAGAAAGTCCAGAGTCAACACTTACCAATCTACCCCTCTATGAAAGACAGGATGGCCGGGGGATAGGATATAAAAGTATGGACACTTTTAATAAATTGGCTGCAATATGTTTCATTTTAGTTGTAGATAGCTGAATAAATAGAAGTTAAATACAAGCAGTACAGAATTTAAGCAGGTGCATATGCAAAATTCTCTAGCCTTCAGAAAAACATCCTCATAATGTGCAAAGGTCTTGATTCTGTACTGACTGTTGTACTAGACAAAGAAGAGACACAAAAATCTAAATTTTACATACCATCTCTAGCTCATGATTCTTGCAAGCTAACTGAGAAGTAGAACTGAAATGGGGCACTACTATGAAATACTGCAAGCATCACTTGAAGGAAATGTGTGCACAGCACTTAAGCTACCATTGGCCTTTTCTCTCCCACTTTTATGAAAGAAGGGTATCAGGAAAGGATACACTCTAGTAAAGCATTACAGCAAATACACTGGATCAGGCAGAGATTTTTCAAAACAGACAGAAAGTCATGACAGTAGTTTGACCTTCTCACGGTTTAGCTTTCTCAATATAACTTTTTATACCTTTGTATTTTCAGCTTTTTCTCACTTGTTTGCTTGAGATTTTTAATTAACTTCCAGCAACCTTCCACTAGCATGAAAGTTGCAGCGTCTTTCATGTAGTCTCAGCAAGGATCATTTTTGTTAGAATCTGTTTGTTGATATTGTTTCTTTCCTCTTGGGATTTTTTTGTTTGTTTGGTTGGTTGGTTTTTGGGGTTTTGCTGAAGGGGTGGGAGTTATGGAGTGGTGATTTACTTTGCTTTGTTTTTCAAATGCAAAACTGTCCTTTGAAGCTTCAGGCCCAAACAGAAATTTATGAAGATTACTGACCTTTTGCATCAGTTTCTCAAGCACCAACAAGACACCAACTTGCTGTGAGCTTTAACAAAGCAAGAACTAGAAGCAACCTCAGGCTCTGATATAGCAGATATCTTACACAAGAGAATTTACCTTGGCCTTATCAAAACTCTGGTCTTTCACTAGCATATTACAAAATAGAGTAGATCTTATTTAGCAAAATATTAAAAAAAAAAAAAAGGCATCTCTCTTTTTTTTTTTTTTTTTTTTTTTTTTTTTTAGGAAATAATGAAGTGTCCCACATAAGTATATAGATTGGAAACATTAGCATAAAGCACAACGCCCCTACACATGCTTGGGGTTATCTATACTCCCCTTATCTGATATCAATGATGATTTATGCTTACAGTTCTCACAGTGCCAGCCATGCCTTGAGACCTTCACACAAAAAGGAAAGTGAAGACATGATGGCTTACGTTGGTCTAAACTGTGCAAACATAGTATATCATTCTTTCCACATAAGGCTCACAGATATGAGGTCTATGCTGTACTCTACACACAGCATGAAGAAGCAACATACCAGATATCTAGCAAAGTCTGAACACAAATCAGCTTTTTTATTCCAGAAATATTAAGACCAAATTATTCCTGAGTCTGGAGTGCTGGCAAACAGGAGCACTGCTGGAAGTTGAGACAGTTTTTTGTGATGATTGGCAAAAGAATTCTGGGATCTTTTATGCCACTGCCAAAAGATCTAGGATCTCATCAGATATAATCTGCCACCTCTTCTGACAGTGCAGTGTTGTGTTTTTCAAGATACGCAGAACTGTCTGAAATATCTACAATTATTTAAGACTAACAATTGCACAGTATGTGGATAACACTCTTATTACTACAAATACCCTATGCTAATCTAAAATCACAAAGGGGTTGAGTTTGGAAAAAACTTCCTGAAATTGCCTAGTCCTACGCTCATGGTCAAAGAAGTTGTGGTGGTTTCAGGCAGATTTTGGGAGAAACCCTCCCACGAGGCCCCCCTCCCCTCCTCCAACTGGTTCGGGAAAAAAGATTTCCTCAGAGAGAAGTGGAAAAAACCTGTTTATTAAACAGGCAAAGCACTCCCAGCACAATACCCGGTGACAAGAGCTTCGTGCCGCTTATGGAGGGATAACAAGCTTAAAGAAAGTCTCCTCTTGAGGGTCGTCACTGTGCTCCACCGCTCCGTCTCCGCTGACGTTGGGAGAAAAGGAGATGTGCAGGGCTGGTCTTGGTGGGGTGGGTCCCCTGTGGAGGCCCCCGGTGCTTCCCCAGGTCCTTAGTCCGGAGAGGTTGGAACAGTTCCGAGGAGAGGGCAAAAAAGCAAAAAGGAAGGAAAAAAGGACAAAAAAAAGGAAAAAGAAAAAAAAAAGGCAAAAATCTTCAGCTATTCTACAGCGTCTAACTACGCTAGCACTAAACTAACTAACTGCCGGGGAAAAAAACAACAGAGCTTCTTTCGTCTTGCCGTGTTCCAACTCCCCCACTTCAAGGTCACTCCGATGAGCAGAGTTTTCCTGGGGAAAAACAAACCATGCTTGCCCTCCCCCCTGCACCCAACAGATGACTGGGGATACACAGTCACCCCAGGACAGAAGTATACACTGAAACAGGTTGCTTAGAGCCTGTCCAGTCAGGTTTTGACCTTCTCCAAGGGTGGACACTTTGTAAGCTTTCTGGAAAACTTGTTCCAGTGTTTGACCATCTTCTCTTTTCAAGCTGAATAATCCCAGCTCTCAGACTCTCACCCTGTGTAGGATGCTCAAAGTATCATATCTGTTGTCTTTTATTGGACCCAGTCCAGTATTTCTTGCCTCTCATACCAGAGTGCAATACTAGATATCACACTTCAGATGTGGTCTCACTAAGAAGAGAGGCAGGAACACAGCATCCCACAGCCTACTGAAAATGCTTTTCCCAATGCAGTTTAGGATGCTATCTCAGTGTCAACCCATTTTGCACTCGACCCCCAGGTCCTTTTCCATAAAATTGTCTCCCAGGCACTTGACCACCAGCCAGTGTGGTGCATGGGGTAATCCTCCCCTGGTGCAGGACTTGGATAAACTTCATGATTTTCCCATTTTCCAGTGTGTTGAAGTCTCTCTCTGAAGAGAGATCTAACAATCTGGTCTATGAATTACTCCTCACAGTTCTGGATCAGCAACCTCATATCCATCAAGTGCAAAGTGGAAAACATGAACAACAAGGGAAAAAAATAAAGGCCGTGTACCATTTGAGAACCTACTTGTAAAAATTTTTTACATTCTGTGACTTCCACTGAATAGAAAATTTTAATTGAAAATATCAGCTTCACAGAGAAGTAAGCGCCAGTAGTATGTAAATGAATAGGGTTTTTTTGCCTGTGATCAACATCCATATGATTAAACTGTGGTGCCTACACACTTTAATCAATTCCAGCTAAGTAGCTAGTCACAAGACATCTAGAATATTTATCTGTCCAAAGATAAATACTGATCAAATAATGTTCCTGCTTTATTACAAAAATAGCTACAAACACATCAGGTGATTAAACCGATATACTGGCTTTACCGTTCTAATAATTTTTCTCCTCTCCAACCTAAAAATGTAGTTTTCCAAAGAATCCAAAATCCACTTCTCAAACTAAATTAATGGCCGTGAGTTCACTAGAGTAATCATCAGAGAGAATTCTCATTCAACCATGTAACACATATGGATAAGGTCTGATTGCACAAACTCTACTAGAAGTAATTACTCTGATTCAAAAACAATAGCAAGAATACTGTTAATCAATCTATTGTCTGAAACATAATTTGGTAACAATCAAGGGAAAAGAAAAGACAAGAGCAGAAAAACTGTGGAACAATGACATTTATTAAGCATATACCAGTCACCAACAAGCAACTCTTTTTCTGATACCACAAATGTTTCAATCTGTGTAATCACACAAGACTTACAGAACAATACATCTTATTGGCAAATAAAACCTGAGTATTATGAGAAGATCCTGTGCTTCTAAAAAATGCTTCTCTTAAAAAAACCCAAAAGAATCAATAAGAGCATAATGAGGAATGGTGCTGCTTTATTTAACAACAGAAATGGAAATAACACTTCTGTGGTTCTTGTCTAGCTGTCAAAAGAAAATGTTAAGAAGACCTCACATCAAAACCATTTTTTTAAATTAAAGTCCAACCAAATTGAATTTTTTTGTATTTTGAAAAAATCTATTATGAAGCAAAATATTTAGGGTTGTTTTCTTCATATGAAGTGCCCCATTTGACCTGAGACTGCTTCAATATTTAATGAAATAAGATTAAATATTAACCTTACAGGGCAAGGGGTGAGGTGGACACAGGAGAAATTTCACAAAAATGCTAAAGGAAAGGAAAGAAATCAGGTTAGATAAGAACTCAGTGTTAAAGATCACCTAAATACGGCAAATAAGCTTGAAGCAACCTTAACCAAAAGAGCTTTGTATCCCAACTTCTCACCTGGTGATTGTTTTCCTTGTTCATCATACTTCTGAAGAATTTCATTTCTACTATTGATTTTATCAGCAATATATTAGACTAAGAAAGGCTCACCTTTAGCATTTTACTCACTTCTCAAAAACAAAGAAGGTCTGTATTAAAGTAGCCAAATTCTTATACAGAATACAAAGTAACTTAGACAAAGCCTGAAATCAGATGAGTATACTTAATTCCAATGGGAATCTGTAATAATAATCTTGCTCATATACCTAACATTTTTTTTAATAAATGCCTTGCATGAAAAATTAGTTCTGCTTTCTACCTGTCCCCTCATATATACAAGCATTTGATTTTTCTGACTAAGCTTTAGCTACATACTTTCTGATTGTTAAAAGAAAAATCCCAATTACATGGTTCATAGCTTTTTACTTTGTAAATTGATCCCAGAGACATAAATGCATCAAAGTGTACTACTTATTGAAGGCAATAACTTCAAAATTGAGCAAGTAATTGATGACAGATAGTAGTTAAAGAGGGATCTGCTCATAACAGACTTCAGCAAACACTAGTTGTTTTCTGGGGATGAGGCTATATGTGTATTTACCGTGACAAACCCACAGACGTATTTACTCATTCTACACATTTGAATATTATAAATGATTCTAAAAACATTACAAACACTCCCCAAAATAACCAAGAGAGATTACAGGGAGACTTTTCTCTCTTATATCTAACAGGATATCAGACAAGCTTCAAATTATTAGGTAAATTTGTGGATCATCAAAAACCCACATATTTTTTATTATTTTACAGCTTGTTTAGAATATTTAAAAGAACCCAAAACAACTAAAAAAGTCAAACAAAAACAAACAAAAACAAACAAAAAAATGTTCAACCCACTAAAACACACCCAAACCCCCCAGGCTTTCTAGGATCTTAACAAATTAGACAATATCAAACTTGTCTTGAACCTTGCAGAATGAAAATTATATGATCTGGTCTTTTCTATGTAGTTCAGTACTAATGATGTGCTAAAATCAGACTCATTTTGATATCCTTTATTTTTGGAAGTACTTTCATAATGAGGTCAGGTACCCTTTAAGAGTGTCTTAAAATGCAGTTTATATTTATATTGAACTGTTTGGAATATCAGGGATTCAGCTCTGTACTTTATTTTATCCTACTCAGGCACTGACTCTTAAAAGCATGTATTTCTGTGCGCATGCATGCATGCTGCAGCATCTTCATGTCTTACCGGTTTGAGTCAAGAGATTCTTTCACTCTACCTTTCTCCACACTGTTCCTAATTTCTCCCTTTCCCGAACTGAATCAACTTCTTAGATAACTTTGAAGGGTGTTTGTTTAATTCTAGGGTATAATGAGGAGAGGAAGTTGACTGAAGTATCTTCAATCCCACAAGTCCTTGTCCAATCGTAATATTCTAAGACTTTATGAGATATTGAGAATACAGACAAGAGAAAACTTAAGATAGTTGCCATACCGTCCATGGTCATTTGGTGAGAGGTACTTTACTTTGTAACTGACCTGAGAGCTTAGATTTGTTTTCTCATGTTTCATATAATGATATTATTATTAAAGCTTCAGTAATAACTTTTCAAATTTGAGGGCACCCACCAGGTTAGATTGAATTTTAAGTTCACTAGGATCCTAATCTCACTTTTTCCTGAACTTTAGCATTAACTCAAGAAAGTAATTTAGACTTAGTTAGCCTTGGTTCACTGCAAAATTACAAGAGTAATGCCAACCTCTCTTGACCATTCTAAGATTATAGAGTTCATATGCAACACAGGGAGAATTCACAATGAATTTCATTATAAAAATGTAAAGTATTATTCAGATATTCCCTTGAATCATCACTAAAGAATAGCTTTCTTAAATACCCTTTAGTATTCATTCAGTAACAATCTTGATTACACGAAAATTCAATCATAACCCCCCAACAGTATTTCCCTGCAACTAGATGACCTTTTTCTAAGTTCTGTCTCAAAGAAAGTGGCCCCCAACATGACCAGGAATATAAATCAAGGGAAAAAAAAAAAAAAAAAAAAAAAAAGACTTGTTTATTTGGGATGACAAAATCTTCAAACCTCAAAAAGTTTTCAGCAAGCCTAAAATCAATTTTTTCCATTTTTTTCTGTTTACAAATAAAAACATACACCAATTAGAAGGGCTTAGCCGAGATAAAGGCTAGCATACATGTGATTTTCCACTGGTAAAGTACATTAGAAGCACCTTCCACCCACAAGGGGTCAGAAACAGAAAAAATCAAAGACATGGTTTGACATAAGTAAAAACAACTTAGAAACAAGAAACACAAGGTTTTTTTTTTTTGAGATTGTCTAAGAGCAAAGGCATCCTCTGGAATACTGAGGTTTTAATTTGGGATTTTGAAGTTATCTGTTGTTTGTTTCTCCCATTTACAATAGCTGTAAGTCCAAGTCTGGCACCTCCTTTTATTTAAGGTTGAAGAATCTAGTTTGGTAATAACACACAATGTTTGACACTCACAGTTTTGTGACTGTGCAAAGATGAAGCTTTTAATCTTTGAAGTCTTTGCACTGTCACAAAGCTGTACTGAGACAGTAGAAGGAAAAGGAGACAAAAAAAATTAAAAAGAGGAAAAGAAAAACAAAAAAAACAATCAGAAGGACAACATGGAAAAGAGCAAGGAAAGATGGAAATTGATTGGCTGAATAACAACAGAATGAAGCAATGCAATAGGGTTATAAAAAGAGAAAAAATAGTCCTGTTATCACTGTAAGAACCTGTCAGTCAGAGATCAGAAATGTTTATTGCTCTAGCAGCCAAAGACTATGATGATGAAAGAGCAAGCATTCAAGCAGGAACTTCAGCACGACAAAATCTAGGGAGATGCTCTATTCAAAACTATCTGTAACATATAAAGGCTTAGGAAAGTTTGCAAACATGAATAGCTATATTTATGAATAAAGTATGTGAAAGTTTATTTCAATAAATATATTAAAATGAAAAAATATCACTGATTAATTCTTGAACTACATTTTAAAGATGGATACCTTGTTTAGAATGCTGAAGTTTAATTAAATAGCCTGATGAATTTTACTTTACTTTTTAAATGTTGAGGTAATAAAACACACTAGTTTTAAATAGTTAAATGTATGAATAAAACAGACTGGTTGTCCACTGGATCCAGAAAATAATATAGTTCCCTTTAATGTCTAGAAGAAAGGCTTTAAAGACCAATATTTCAATCCTTTGACTAGTGACATAGTTGCCATCTGAGCAATGTAATACTGAAAGCCAGATTGGCTTGTGTAAATGGATTCGGCATCTTCTAATATTGGGTAAACAAGACCAAAGGGATTATATCCTTTCTACCTAAAATTCTCTCCTCCACTGTCAACTATGCTTTAAAAGAGAAGTAATCGTCTACTCAATAAAGAAAGAAGTCTATCTATATACATCTAAATAGTCAAGTTTGATAGAAGTGAGTAACACCAAGCTTTTGAGAGGGACATCAAATGGAAAAGACAATAGCATGTCCTAAACAGAAACAATAGCTCAGCTGGGATATGTTTTACTCCGTATTGGGAACAATATTTGTTAACCACTACATCTAAGCCGTCTGTATAATGAATAGTTGATAGCATATAAAGGAGATTGAGTGGACAGATTGGCAAAATAAATAAGAACTAGAACATCTATAATATTTTCTTCATTTTTGAAAAGATGACAGTGAAGTTGCTTTTGATCATACTGTAAATGTAAATTCCCCTAGAGCTTCCTGCAGAAGGCAAAAGAAAATACTTATGATCCAATCCATCACCCCGTGTTCATAAATATCTATTGAAAATTAAAATGTTAACTGTTAAAAAATATTCATCAGCAGAAGGTTAATATCTTCTTTCATCGATATTTCTCAATTTAATTGTAAACTAAAAGTCTTGTTAGGCATACCCAGCAGTAAACTGATAATACCATCCAAATGCTCAACAGATGTCTCTAACTGGAAACATAAAATTTTAATAGTCACTTTCTTCAGTATTTAAAGACTATATTGTTATCAACATATTTTTCATAAAGGAAGTCATGCACTTCTGTCAGTTATATTTATTACACCAAGGAACACTTTATTACAATAATGCAGATATCTTCATTCCACAAACCCCAAAGGTACTTAAAGCTAGGATTTTATTACTTGTGCCTGAGGCCAAACAAAGCTATAAACCTGCTCCATTCTAATTCAAATACTGCTGGTGGGGCTTGCGTTTTTGTTCCATAAATTACAATACAATGTAATCAAATACATGCTGAAATGGTAGTCATAGAAACAGTCTTTCCAATTCACAAAATTTTAGGACAAATGAAAAAAAAATCCCCTGATTTATGAACAATTATTTTTACTCTGTACTAACTTATTTTCCCTCAAAAGGAATATATGTTAATATTATTCCATCAGTATGTGATATTGCGTGCCCTTGAAGTGCTACTCAGAGCTGCTCACACTATTTATCATTATAACACTTATTCTGTTCCCATCTAACAAGGTGCACCATCAATTGCATCAGCTGCGTTTTGAACAGGCTAACATGACCAAGTGTTTCATGCAGTAGTGGTATATTCAGACATTAAATGCATCACAATTGATGTCTATTGTGATATTGCTTTGTTTAAAATGAGAGCACACGTAGCACTTGGAAAGCCTTGCTAGCAATATCACAAGAACAGGAAGCTCTCCAGTACCTTATGATACTTGAAGCTATAAGAATTTTAAATCATAAACAGTGGAATTCCCAGAGTATTACACAAAGCACACAAGTTCTTATATCTAACAAGACTTTATATGTTTCTTGGGAGTTCTGTTTAAGTTGTGTAGCATTTGGTAGCACCTATAAATCAAAATATTATACCTTGTTTTTCTAGCATTTTGCTTCTAGAAGTATTTTAGCATTTGTTTTTAATTCATTTGAATGAATATTTTTGAAAAATCTTATTATTTAATATTATTTTGGTAAGGCACCCGAGGATCACCGCTAGTTTGGGATTTTCCGCATATTCCACAGACGTGCAAAATGGCAGTCTGAGACACATCAGGGGTTTATTACATGTACAGTACTTCACTGGAGTTATATAGCAATATCCTGACTTTTCCACACCTGCCATAGATATCAGTCGCTCTTCCTACAACCTACGTATGCTAGACTGCTGTATAAACTTTCCTATTCATGTTCACAGTTGCCAAAACCATACAAAAAAAGGTATATGGTTGTAAGGGATATGTAGTGGTCCCTGGGCCATCCACAGAAGAAGATTCACTCCCTTGGATAGTGCACAGCCCCTAGACTGCCTCAGTCAGCTGTGACTGCCCCTGAGAAGCCTCCCTAAGAGACTTCCTTTAGGTCATGGTAAGCAAAGTGCGTCAAATCCAAGACCTTTGCCACATTATGTTAATTTTTTACTTCTCATTAGTTAGCTCCCCAGTTCCTGTTTTTTACCCCTCCTGATTGTTTCCTTTTTGAATCCTTTCCCAATTGGCCAAGTTGTGAACGCCATCCCTGGCTACCCTATATAGTCCTTCTCCCCTTGGGCTATCTGGCTCTTTCCCCTTTGGACTTTGTGGAATAAAGAAGCTCTCCTGGAGATCGGAAAGACCCCATCTCGCTGCTTTTACTCCTGCATCGCCTGAGGTGGCAAACACGGCATTGCTGCTCAGGCAGCTACACAAAAGAGCTGGTCACTCTACACCTGAGAGTGCTGGTGCTCAGGCAGCTTCACAGAAGAGCCAGTCACTCTCTGCCTGAAAGTGCCTGTGCCCCGTCAACAGGGATGTCTTTTTAAAGACGTTTCTGATGAGGAAGGTCGTGGCACCTTCACCACCAGACCAGACCATGACAGTTGTGTTGGTGAGGAGGACTTCTCTGGCAGGTTTTCTGTTACTAAAACAACTGGGAATGAACAAAAGAAGGAATGTAGAGGACAATTAGTCTTCAGAGTGTTCTATGAAGCCAAGTTTTAATGTAGAAAAAGAGAAACCACCTGTCAAGAGAGGTCGTGAATCGATGTTTATTCCTGAATGCAGAGGTAGGTACCTTTGAGTAAAGTACCAGGTCTGCACATGCCCTCAGAACAAGTGAACAAAGACAAGTTTCTAGAACTTAGCTTTTTTCCAAATCAGGAACTATCCTTCATTCATTCATTAGTGTTCCTGGAGCTTTAAAATGCAGGCTACAATAGAATCAACAACTATTAATAAGAAACATCATCCAACCCAAGATAATCCTTTTCCAAACACCAAACACACCCTCAAAAGGGAATCTGACTTAGAATCGGCATATTAATAGCAAAAAACAACAGAATAGAGAACATGCCAGCTGTCAGCTAGAAGTTGTGCCAACTCTCTAAAGAAAATGTGCAGCAATTCTACATATACTTAAATTTACAGAACTTAAATGCTTAAAGTTACAGGACAAAAGCTGACAAGTCCCAAGAAATAACATGCCTACATATGTGCAAAACCTCCAGCTCTCCAAAGAATGTTCAATGAATTCATGCAGCACGCCCAGGTCAGAGTAAGCAACAATACGGTTTTCTTTAAAGAATATAAGAAGGCATAGAATTTTGAATTCAGACTGGAAAAAAAAAAAAAAAAAAAAAATCCACAGCATACTCTTAAGTCCATATCCCTGCTATCA
This sequence comes from Hirundo rustica, assembly GCF_015227805.2. Classification (NCBI taxonomy): domain Eukaryota; kingdom Metazoa; phylum Chordata; class Aves; order Passeriformes; family Hirundinidae; genus Hirundo; species Hirundo rustica. The sequence continues at coordinate 58,305,536 of NC_053450.1, forward strand.
ACCAGATCATCTGTTTCTCTGCAGCACAAGTCTCCTCTAGCTCATGTGCCCAGGTTTCTTTCTGAGATAAACTGGAGCACTGGTAGCAATGAGTAAATCACGCCTAGTTTCTATTTCTGCATGGAGCTGGAAAACAGCTAATTCTACTAACCCCAGAGCTGAGGAATTTGGTCACAAATGCAACAGTTCAACTAATAAATAGAAGCCTCAGGTTAACCTTAATTTCTAAATTCCCCCTCAGACACAGAACAGGTGCCAAGTAAAGAATGTTATGTGGAGCATGTTAGGCATGCTTAAAAACTTATAGAATAGGAAGGTAAAGATTAATCTTTCTGTGTTCTATTATTGTCTTGGCAAGGCCCAGCAGCTAACAAATATTCCTAGATTTTGATCCCATTGTTTCTCATGTTAGTAGATGACAAGATTGCAAGTAGACCCTTTTGATAACTCTGACAGTATTGTTCTTCGTGGCCTGTGATTTTTTCTTATATTTCCTTATTGTTCACTATCACCACTACTGTATATAAGGACACCAGGGATTATTTCCAGAAGTGGAGGTAGTTAGACAGTGACTTAAATTCCCTTTTTTCTTTTTTTTCTTAGCTATAATTGCACTCAGTTCCTTTTTTTTTTTTTTTTTTTTTTTTTTTTTTTTTTTCCAGAATATTCATTATTTTGTGCCATCATTATACCAAGATATTTCATAGATTAAAAATTGCTTTTAGGTAATATGCCCTCATATGTAATGAGATTTTTATGAACACATCTCTAGTTCTAAACCTAATATAGGCAGACTAAGTCATAATTCAGGAAGATAAGCTTACGTCCTTGAGGAAAGGAAAGAGTTTATAAAATTAACACTGGCTTTCTAGCATTTTAAAACAGTTCTAATTATGCCAGACATTATGAAAACATCAAAATGGTTGCTTTAATTAAGAAACACCAAAAATAAAGAGGATCAATGCCTTGTCTATTCACTTTTTCACTTTTTGTAAAAGAATTTCTGATTAAATATAAACAATGAAAAAGCACTTGGAAAAAAATAAAGCAGGTAGATCACAGTAAATCACTGTTCCAAGACTACAATTATTATAAGTATTCACATAGGAAAGTATCATCACAAATATCATAATTCTCACCTTCCCTTGCTTCTAACTGCAGTATGCAAAAAAATTTTATAGAAAAAGCCACACAGTAATAATATTCTCACAACAATTTCAAGTCTATTCAAGTTTTTTGTTTGCTGCAGTTTTTTAGTTTTATTTTTTTTTAATATATATATTTTTTTTCCTTATTGACCCTCAAAGAGTCATTTATTCAGGCTTATAACCTTTTTATCTGACTTTTTCATTGGATCTTTCCCACAGCTTCCTTTTTAAACTATTCACTGCTGCAATCAAGCTAGCTGAGTACAGCATTAACTCATTACTGGCCAGCAGCTCAGAGCAGGCTCCTGCCTGTTGTCACTAGTATCTATTATTCACCTTTGCTAATGTTCTGGGGCATTTAAAAACAAATGCCGGTATCTTAGTAACAAAAACAGGTAATATGTATTCTTATGACTGTGCTGTGCATGCCTTTCAGATATAAGAACTTTATTACCTACAGTTTATCAATCAAGTGAAAAAAGAATTGCAGCTTCTGACAACACCTTTTTGCTATTCAACCTTTTGGATTTGACAGTGGCATATTTTGATGATCTACTGAACTGCAGCTAACAAGCAGGAAAACATCACTACAACCAAATTCAATAATGTAGACAAATGTAACAAAAAATGAAATTGGTGCCTATTTCCAGATATTGTTAAAAATATATATTTATACTGGGTTTTACAGTAGGTGTTTTGTAACTTATGTTCTTACCATTTGTTGTGTTAGGACATGCACTACCCCTAAGTGTTCTATCTTTTAGCTGTCTTGGGGTTTTCCTTTTTAGAAAGAACTATATATTTCACGGCTGACACAAATTTACACTGGCATGCTAGCATAGAATAAGAGGAGCACCAATCTCTTCTGGAAATTTGAACTGGAATACTAGCAGTTACCTTTTCCTACATGAAAGTGTGCCCTGTTGTTTTACTCTTTAATTCAAATGCTGTGTAGCCCATGCAGACTCTGCAGAGAGGTGATGTATATTAATGTTGAGATTTGGGTATTTAAGAGCCAAAAGAATCAGTATCTGTATCTATAAATCTGCATTCTGTTTTTAGTATTGCCCAAAGGCTTGAAAAAACGGAGAATCTATAACCACAAAAATACAGAGCAAAACTTTTCTGAGAATCCTTGCTGATAACATTGAAGAACATTCTTTCTATTCTCTGCATTCTCTGCAGTGTACCTCAGTCTTAGGGTGACTTTATGGTGTTTGTATCCCCAATCGTCTGTTCTGTTTGTGCTGTACATTGAGTTCTGTGCCTTTAAGACTGGTTTTGAGAGTGAAGTGGGGAAAGAAGAATTGTATGTAACACAATATATGATATTTAATGAAGTCAAGCAATCAGAAAGGACAATGTCCTCTTCACTATGTTAGCTATCAGGTTGGAATTTCCAAGGGCTCTACCTTTATTTCTTCTAAGATTTCATTTCTAGGATCTACTTGTGGCAGTGCATGGCTCAAACCTTGGCTGCCATAGCTTAAGAAAGAGTGACCCACATTTCTCTTCTAGATTATGTTCTCAGGCACAACAGAATTTCCAGATACAAGCAAGAATAAAGTAAACAACAGATCAAAACTAGTTCTCCAGACAAACCATGATCCACAGAAACTTTTTGCTGTCTCTGCCTAATCCAAAATGCCATTCAAAACGGAACAAAAGACACAACAAATTTCAGTTTTTCTCCTGAAACTTACTTCTGAAGAGGCTCTGCATGATTTGAATCTCATTTAACGCACACCAGCTGACTGCCACAAATGAGCAAGAGTGCCTGACTTCAGCCTCCTGTCCCCCCAAAGCAAAATCCTTCCTGCTACAGTCTGTTTCGTACAATTATCAGTATAAGTTACCTATGCCAGGTAACTTTTTTTCACTGTCTATTATTAGCGTAGAATGTCATAATAAAAAAATATCTCTTACCAATATTCTACATATTATCCTAAACATATGAGTTAACTACAGAAACCACTTCCACCATTACCATCAATTAGGATATCAGGCATGAGAATTAGGCTTCATGAGACATTAAATTTTCATCAAGGCATACTCAATTTTATGTTCTGTCATGGTTTGTTTTGTTCCTTTGTTTTTTTGTTTGTGTTTTTTTTTTTTTTTTCCTTAAAAAAGCTGTTTTAGCAGCAAAATACAAAAAATTATTAAAATAAACAACACTTTCATGACTGTTGTAGACATTACTTCTAAAAGGACCCTTGCACAGAGATGCAATTCTTTCATTTCAGATGTTTTAGCAATGATAACACAGAGCTTAATCATTCTTGAGTTATAAAAGCTTCAGTAGTCTGCAGAGCTACTCAGTCTACATTACCTCTATGGATTTACATCAGAGCATTTCACAGGGTAAAATAGTTTCAGCTGAGATTTCAGCTCCTAATCTGCCCCTAAGTCACCCCCAAACAGCTCAATAAGTAATATCATTCTATGATACAGTTATGGTTTTAAAATAATGCATAAATAATTCCTTTATTCCAGGAATGTATCACTCATTTTGGTTAACATGGTTTTGGCATTTGATTAATAAAGTTACACTGACTAGCTTGAGACAGTTTGAGAATAAAACCATCCTAAGAGAGTAAAACAGTGCCCTTTTGAATTCATGAGACTAAACACCTGGAAAGAAAGATCTTAGACTTTTCATTATTGTTACTTAGGAATATAATTGAGATCAAAATAGACACAGGAGCCTGCAGGGTTGTTAATTCAATAAACTACATCATTATTTTGGCATGTTCTCTTAATAGGAAGAGAGAAAATAAAGCTTAAAAGAAAACTAATTCCAAAAAAGACATTGCCACATGGAAAGGGAATCTTTGAAATAATTCTCAACCTTTTCAAGCCAATGCTCAATTCAAAGATTTCTCTTTTGGTCCCCTTTTGCCAATGATCTAGTCAGTGAAGAAGAGCAAAAAAAAAGCAAATAAAACTGTGTTTGAAGATGCAAAAAAAATGTGCCTATTTAGGAAAAGAGAGACTTTTTTTTTTTTTTTTTTTCCCCCAGAAACTTGAAAATCCATAGGTTTATCCTGCTGCTAAATTATGTTGACAAACTCAGCATTAACATGTGCAGGCTCATTTTCTCTGGTTTCAGGAGGCCCCTGAGAATGGAGTTAGGTGGACTCACTCTGGCCAATGATTTCTGAGGAGGTGGAGTTGCCATTAGGACGAGATGTTTAAGCGATGCTGCAGAGAAGCTGTAACCCGACACTGATATCTATGTCCCAAAAGGCATCAGGTCATCCATGAGTTAAGAGTGACATAATCTTGCTAGAAGGCAAAACTTATCCCCTCACTGCATGACACCATAAAAATTCAAGAGCTTAAAAGGTGTCAGGTTTTGCTTCTTACTCTGCTGGAGCAGTAGGCAGCTGACCTATGTACGAGCAGATCTGAAATCACTACTTATATTGAGGAGAATGGGACTTTATTCCAGCCAATGGAACTCTTTTAGCAACCTCTTTTCATTTTACAAATAGGATTTAGAAGGCTACTTTTCTTCTTTTGAGATAATTCTAATACCTTTCGGGTTCAAAGTGACATCTCTTGTCTTAGAAAAGGTTAGTATATTTCTTGCAAGAATTTTCTCTTCCATTGCTTTGTGGCTCGTACAATTCTTTGCAAAATGTGAGTATAAAGCAGATAGTAAATTCTCATTTCCCTTACTTTAATACATCTTCCAAAAAAGTAATATGAAGCACCTTAGACTAATTAAGGTATATGATTACATAGTTGTGGAATAATTTTCAGAGATTAATCTAGAGATTATGAACCTAGCTCATAGTGAATGCAGACAAGGAATGCAGTCAAAGGTAATGGTAAAATTTTCTTCTGCTCTTACTGTATAGAAAGGGATTTTCTGTGTATCTATTTACTAATTATAAACAGTAAGTCATCACACTCATGTTTTTTGTGTTTAGCTTCTGACAGTAAAGTCTCAGCTAAAACAAAACTGATTCTGAGCCAGTGTAAGCCAATGCAACTACTCTGTGCAGACTGAAACACCCTGACTTAGTTTTATAAAAATGGTTACTGAGTCATTGCTGTGAAATCTGATACATCTATGGACTTACAGGTTTAGTAGACACCACAGTGCCATAGATATGTCACAAACTGGCTTATTGATTCCAGGGACTGGACTCCTGAGTCCCTGGGTGCAAGCAAGTAATCTCTGTAGTACATCCAAGAGCCTCGATCACCTTGGAGGGTCTTGGGTCTTCGAGTCTTCCTAAACAGAACAGGAGTTTGGTGTCCCTTTGCCAATTTATATTCAGCAGCTTCAGAACACAGCTTTCACTTACTCCCAAATATACTTTTTCTAAACTCTTCTAAACTTTTTCTAAACTTCATTGTGTTTGAACATATTTCAATTCCCTTTGGAAATACTTTAATTACTAGTTGATTTTTTTTTTTTCAGATTTCTTTGAAAACAAGCCACTCTAAATGTAAAAATTGTTTTAATGTTTTTAATTAAAAATTATTTTTCATTTTCTGTCAAAAGAATTCACATGTTATTTGATTTGTACTCATCTAGGTGAAGCGAATTCTTTCTTACTGTTGAAAAATGCTAGCAGTTTTTTTTCATTTTGTTCTTTTTTTTTTTTTTTGTAATAAATATATTTTTCCCCCATTGGATAGGTTCAATCCAGATCTCCCATAGACACTTAACTGCTATTTAAAATTACCAAATTCCCCTTCTTTGGGGCTGTGTTTAAAGAGAAGATGCTTTCTCCATAGGTGCTCCCTCCACAGCCTCCCTGAAGTCCTGGGTCAAAACAAAGTCAGCAGCAGCGAGATAACTCAGAATTCCTAGCTACTCATAGATTTATTATCACTACTCCCAGTGTGTGATCTGGAATACATTACTCTGCACTGCTTTCCATGTAGCTGTGAGATTCCTCTCTGTCCTGCTCTCCCAATGGACAAACAATAATATGCAGCCGCTACACATTTTAATTGCCACCATAAACCATCCTTTGTTGTCCACACAGGTGCAGTCCAGCTCTAATCCAAGAGAAGTCTTTCTTCTCTCTCAAAATCCTAATGATATGGGAGATTCTTGCTGTTTATTGTGTATTCCTGAGCAGTGTTCCACATGGACTACTTATTGTGTGCCATTAAGATGCATGACCTTTAAAGAGATTCCTGGTAAAACGCCTTCTGAGAAATTATCCTGTTTAAAAAAACACTTTATGTTGTGACATAAATCTCTATTTTAGACCTTATCAGGAATCAGAATTTCCTAATTTATATGTTCTATCATTGCAGAAAAATGTTCTTCATCGTAATTTAAAGAATGGATTATGAAGACACAAGAATCCAGTAATGGAGTCCTTTATGGTACTATACATAGAGAAGTCCTCCACAATGTAAGCATATTACAGTGACTCTGATAAAGTTTGATAAATGTAAAATTGAAATCCGAATACAGATTCAGACTTCTGAATATCTATTTATTCAAACTCTATAATATTTCAGCTAACAACATTATTTTACTGAGAGCAACAGAAGTGGATATGCACTGGAGAAACTACTAATTTTGGAGCTTTACAGGTATATGTTTTCCACAGCTTTAGCTTGTTCATGCAGATCTCTGGAGCCAACTGACTGCACTTTGTGGTACTTGATCTATTTTTCTATACTTTCTCAGCCAGCAGAAATAAATCTCCCTACAGTTTCAGCATTCCAAGCAAACTAGAGCCCAGATTTAAAGATGAGAATGCCCTGAAAACCTTTTTAGACGTAAATCCCAACAGGCAGGAATTTACATATTAGTCAAGCAGCAACAGTTTTAATCCCAGCACTGCCACCTACTGAAGAGACCATTATTATAATGTTTTCTTCTGAAAGATGCACTTTAATACATAGACAAATTATTATCTCAGGAATTGGGTTACTGGATTAATGAGGTTCCTAACCCGATAAGCTATACTACATAGTCTGGCAAGATGATCAAATGACCTTAAAATATATATAAACCCAATTACAGGAATGGTGACATTTCAGCAGTAGTGAATAGAAAAATACCAATCCACTGTTCCTAGGCCTGACTTTCTCCAATGAAAGGCAAAAAATCCCATATGAACTGAATAATAGCAGATTCAAATGCTGTTTCAAGTTAGTAAGACTTGATATTTGTCAATTAATTGCCTAAAAAGGTACCCAAATAGACCTTCCAAACTCTGGAGGGTAGACCTTCCAAACTCTGGAGGGATGAATGTGAATTGTAGATGAACAATACTCAATGGGGGGAAAAAAAAAATCCCATTTCTTTAAATAAGAAAATAAAAACTATAATTTATGAGTGAACAAAGCTTGATCACTCATTAACAGCTTCACCCCTTTTGTACCTGCCAGTTCCCACAGGATGCTTGGGGTACTTGCATAGTTCCCCACATTTTAATGAATGATAACTCACTGTAGACACTTTGTCCCCTGGCTGCATCTCCTCCTGCAGTAAACAGCTCTCTCTGATGTAGGCGAACAGGTGAGACCACACCCCAGACAAAGGTGCCAAATGGTTTAATGATACCCAGCATCTCCAAAATTTCTTCTTGAGGAAATGAGTCGCAATTTCCAGTGTAAAAATATGGGTAGCCAAGTGCTGGCAACAGAGGTGAGAAAGTGCCTTGTTCTCTGTTATACAGACAACACGTGAGATAGTTTTGGTATTTTCCCTAAGCCCAGTAATGCGGCAGGGGCTGATGGCTTCTGGGGCCTGGAGGACTTCAGGACTGGGGGGGTGTCTTTATGGGCTTCACCAGGAGCAGGCAGATGGCAGAAAGCAGGAACAGCTTTAGTCCCAGGCACAGGACACCCTGGGGACAGGAACAGGGCAAGGCAGGACCAAGACAATGACCTGCAGGTCTGGTTGGCAGGGACCATGGCCAGGCAGGGTCAGGCTGTGGGGAGCTGGATACCAGCCCTGCTGTGGCACTGCTGGGGCAGGAGCTGATGGCCCTAGGGCTGAGAGGAGGGTCCTGAGCCAAGGTGTCTTAGGTTACAATGTAAGATATAACCAAAAATATGTATTCTATCACCATCTCCATAAACTGTTAAAACTGAGTGGGGCAGCATTCTTTATCTCATCCATGACACATCCCTGATCACTCCCTCCGGGGGTTATCTTCTGCTAATGGGCCATCAAGTCATACTGCATGACTCATAAAACTACATCATCCCATTGAGAGATTCTCTGCCCAGGGGGAAGAACTAAGCATTCCTACCTGGATATAATCTGAGTTTGGAACACCACAGTCTTATTCACTGGATTTCCAGATGAAGATTAGTTCCTTCTACAGGATCCTGCTTCAACAGTGATTCAACATCTATCCCTTCAAAAGGACTGAAGCCACCTTTTAATTGCACTCCTGCCACCACGCTGGCCAACAGGGTGTCAGGTTGTATCCTGACTGTCAGTCTGAGACAGTGTTTCTGTGTTATTGCCTTTATTTTAATTTTCTTATTAAATTGTAGTTCAGACTTGGGATCTCCCACGGATTTGTTTTCAAACCAGTATACATGTGTGTCACCGAGACACACAAAGCAATCACACGCAGACAAGAGATTTTCGCAGAGGTTCCTCTGATCCCGCTCCCAGCTGAAAGAGCGGAGAGAAGAGACCCCTTTGTTTATTCTTTTACTTTTATACATTTGTGGGTCTAGCAGAAGATTGGCTTTTTGGGGTTTCCACCCCTCAGCCTCAGTGGCCAGACGAATTGTCAGTTACAATTGTTTTCAGGTTAGAAATATGCAAACAAAGGACAAAGAATGAAAAACAAAGGGTTTGTTTATATTACTTCTGTGGGAAAGGTAGAAAAACTGCTCTAATATTCTACAGTAACTAAAAGATCTGACTCCATTTATGAAAATCAAAAGGCTAATAAAAAACTCAGAAAAACCAGGGTAACATCTCACCCTTTTAACTTTAAAAAAAGAAAAAACAGAAAAAGAAAAATGAACAAATTTACAAAGGGAATATATACAAGTTCAATCACTGTCTGTGGAGGAATCATCAGAGTGATCACTCGAGGATTCATCCACTTGGTGGCTTTCAAGTTGATCACGGCTTCCACCTTGCCTGTCAGCTGAATTCTGCCTCTGTGGTTGCAAGTCAGGACGGACACACTTTGAAGGTAGCCAGCGTGTCCCAGTGTCCGTGGACACACACGCATACCCTCGCCCCATAGCGATTAGGTCATAGGGTCCTTCCCATTGCTTGGTGACTAAATTTCGGACCCGTACCTTCGCTCGAGGCTGTTGCTCACCGTCCGAAGCCTGCAATGAGAGATGATGGTTCAAAATGACAGGATTATTTGAGTTCTGCGGCACCGTAAGGTGATTGATGGTGTACAAAGCCTTTGCCAACCGACTGTTTGGGGTTTCACCCTGCATTCCCCGTTTCTGCTTCTGAAGAACACGCTTGAGTGTACCATGATTGCGTTCTACAATCGCCTGTCCCGTCGGAGAATGAGGGATGCCAAAGTTATGTGACACACCCCATGACTGTAGGAACTGCCGTACCTGCTGCGAGGCATAAGCAGGACCATTGTCGGTTTTCACAGCAGAAGGTATTCCGAGAACAGCAAAGGCCTGCCTCCAGTGGGCAATGACATCACGGGCTTTCTCTCCTGTGTGAGCAGAAGCCCACATCGCAGATGAGAACGTGTCCACCGTGACATGCACATACTTGAGCCGGCCAAACTCAGCTACCTGGGTAACATCGGTCTGCCAAAGCTCCAAGGCTTTAAGGCCTCTGGGGTTAACCCCTGCCGGCAATGGCGCACCAAGGGCGTGACAGTCATCACATGACTCGACAATCTCACGAGCCTCAGTGGCCGTCAGTTGGAACTGCTTCTGCAGCGTATGCGCATTTTGGTGGAAAAACCCATGCGATGCCTTGGCCTGCGCGAGCACATCAGGCTGAGGGGCTACCCACGCTGGGTTAGCCAACTTGTCAGCCCTTGCGTTACCTTCCACTACAAATCCTGGCAAATTAGTGTGACTCCGTACATGCAGAACGTAGTATGGATGAACTCTGGCCTGAATTGCACACCACAGGGCCTTCAGTAAATCAAACAAGGCAGGGTTACTGACCTCCTTCAAAACTGAACAACTCAATCGCTGTGCGATGTCGGCAACATAGGCAGAGTCCGTGATCAAATTGAAAGGTTCCTGGGAAAATTTCTCAAATGCCATGACAGCAGCCTTTAGTTCAACCAGCTGGGCTGAGCCATCCTCATGGCCTTCCAAAACCTGCCACTCAGATCCATCCTGCCAGGTAACAATGGCTTTTCCTGTTTTCCCCGAACCGTCAGTGAAGACGGTGGGACCTTGCACTGGCTCTTGGCTACTTTTGGGTCGTAGAGAAAATTGAGTATTTTTGGCCACTTGCAATAGCTTGTGGCTAGGCAGATGATAAGTGATCTGCCCTGAAAAACCCTCGAGAGCACTTTGCAGCGAAACATTGTTCGCATAGCTCCAATCAAATTCCTCCCTCTGAACCGGGAGTATGATCTTTGAGGGATCTGCACCCATCAATTGCAAACAGCGTTGCCGGCACTTGATTATCAAGCGCGCAATCAATTCAAACAGCGCTGTTGCCGTCTTATGCGGCTGATGAGGCAGGAAGACCCATTCCAAGATGTGCAGAGGATCAGTCCAATCATCATTCCATTGGCCGATGATACCTGTCGGATGTAAATCAGGAGTGGTGATGAACACAGTAACATCAATGGAAGGTTCAATGCGGTACACCTGGCAAGCCGAAACAGCTTGCTGAACCTCCTCCAGCACTTTTCGTGCCTCAGGGGTCAATTCACGAGGTGACTTTAAATCAGTGTCCCCTTTCAACAATTCAAATAAGGGAGACAGTTGTGCTGTGGTCAGTCCCAAGTAAGGACGTAACCAAGTGATAACACCTACCAGCTTCTGAGCATCATTCAGTGTCTTCACTGATTGCACAAATTGCACCTCCTGGTGACGGATTGTCCGTTCCAGAATTTTGACTCCCAAATATTTCCAGGGAGGTTGTTGTTGTACCTTTTCTGGAGCCACCTGCAGTCCATGTGAATGCAGAGCATTCAACAACTGAGGCTGTAGCCTCAGCAGCTCTTCCTGAGTGGGCGTAGCCACCAAAATGTCGTCCATATAATGATAGACGTGAGCATCAGGAAACCGCTTGCGAACTCCAGACAAGGCACGGGCTACATACCATTGGCATAACATTGGGGAATTCCGCATTCCTTGAGGCAAAACTCTCCATTGATACCGCTGTGCGGGCTCGGCATTATTTATTGTTGGCACCGTGAAGGCAAATTTTGGTCTGTCATCGGGATGTAGAGGGATCGTAAAAAAACAATCCTTCAGATCCACGATGAGGACCGGCCAGTCCGCAGGAAGCATGGTAGGCGATGGCATACCAGCCTGCAATGTCCCCATGCCTTCCATCACGGCATTGATCTTTCGGAGGTCTTGTAGCAACCTCCATTTCCCAGACTTCTTTTTGATACAAAAGACAGGAGTATTCCAGGGACTGGTAGATGGTTCCAAATGCCCCTGATCCAACTGCTCCTGTACAAGTTCACGAAGGGCGACTAGCTTGTCATGAGGGAGGGGCCACTGATTCTCCCAGATGGGTCTGTCCACCAGCCACCGTAAAGGAGGCGTGGGACATTCTGTGCCCTTCATCACAGTGGCCCCAGTCAAAAATCCGTCCCCAGTCGCACCCCCCACGCGGCCAAAACGTCCCTCCCCCAGAGGTTCTGAGGAATCTCAGTAACATGAGGCCAAATTATGGCGGTCTGTCCCTCCGGGTTCGTGATGGCCACGGGATTCTGGCTCACGTAGCATTGCTTCGTTCCTCCTAAGCCCGAGATCGATGTCTGTGCCAGGGTCAAAGGCCACTGCGGGGGCCAAGCAGCCAGGGAGAGAATGCTCACGTCAGCCCCCGTATCTAGGAGGCCACGAAGGTGAATCTCCGATGGCGTGGCACCAACCATGGACACGGTACACAGCGTCTCAGGACGGTCTTTGGTCAGGACAGCAGTCCAGCGCACTTGAGGTGGCCCTGTAGAGCCGAAGCCACCGTCTCCCCGTGACCGGTCCTCGGTCCTGGAAACAGAAGACTTAAAAGGAACAAGTTGAGCAATTCGTGTGCCTTTTGGGATAGTCAGAGGGGGGGTGGGTGTGGAGACCATTGCATGAATCTGCCCTGAAAAATCTGCATCAATCAGTCCCAGGTGCACTATGATGCCCTGAATGGTGGCACTGGACCTCCCCATCAGGAAAGCACTCATGCCATCACCCAAGGGACCAAAGGCATCCAGGGGAACCTTGTGTATTTTGTCCGAATCAATCACGACAGACTCGGCTGTGCAGACATCAACACCTGCTGAACCGCGGGTGCTGGCTGCAAGCCTGCTGAGCAGATCTCCATTGGCTGGGGCTGAGGCAGAGACATTTGTGTCTGCACGCGTCTCACCTTCGCGCTCTGCGTCGCGTTTCCCGAATTGCCCAATGGCTGACCATTCACATGCACCGTTGCCTTACACGCATTCGCAGCGTGATTCGGCCTTCCACACCGTGCACAATAAAACAAGACAGCCGTAGGCTTCTGCGCCTTCCTCTGTTTCTTCCTGGCCTGAGCACCCCACTGCTGCTGTTGCACCCCTTGGGGAACAACCCAAGCAGGCTGCACAGCAGCAGCCACAGCCGGTTGCACGGCCGCAGGCACGGCCGGCTGGACCGCTGTAGCCACTGTCGGTTGGACAATAGTAGCCACAGCTGGCTGCACAGCTGTATGCACGGCAAGCACCTCTTGGCTGGAAGGGGATATCTTTGCACAGGCCCCAACCATGTCCGACATGGATGGTTCCCCGGGAAGGGCCTCAATAACCCTCTTGCAAACAGCATTACAGTTGCCCTGAGCAACAGACTGAATCATGAGCTTCCTTGCTGCCGGATCACTCACCTGCTTCTCAACCGCAGCAGTTAACCTCCCTGCAAAGCACAGGAAGGGCTCATCAACTCCCTGGACGATAGTCGCAAAGGGCTGCTGTGGAGTAGCCAGCTGTAAGGTCTGAACCAGGGCTGCCATGCCTGTCTGCTGGCACTGCTCCTGGACCAAGGGCTCATAACCAGCCTGCCCTTCGGCCCTGGTATAATTGCCTGTTCCCATTAGCATATCAATATTAACCATATGCCTAGGATCTCCTGGACCCAGTGTCCTATTCCGTTCCACCGCTCTGACTGCCAACTGAGTCCATTTACTCTCAAAGAAGTCATATTCGACCGGTGGGAAAAGGGCCCGAGCCAAGCTCCGAATGTCAAAGGGTGTCAAAAGACTGGCATTAAAAGAACGGAGAACCTGCATCACCTCAGCTGAGCCCAAACCATATTTCCCAACTGCATCACGCAGTTCTGACAAGGCCTGCCAAGCCAAGGGTTGATAGGTGTTATGAATAGCACCCTGAAGGACAGGGAAGGCCTGAAGACCCTCAGATGAAGCAGCAGCATCTGCCCTATCCTGCCCTGTGGACCCCACAGGGTCAGAGGCAGGCACTCGACTGGGAACCAGCTGAACATCAGACACGGCAGGTTCAGCACCAGCATCAGCATCTCCACTTAGTCCTTCAACCTTAGCCTTCACTTCCCCCCAAAAGCGCCCGCGGTCTTTTGGGCGTACAGTCACCTGACAAGGGGGTAGCGTCCAGGCTGTGGACGAAGAGCCAACAGCACGGGAATTTCTGCTCTTGTCAAAGACCGGCCGCATTTCGGCCGTGTCCCCGTTCGCACTGAACTTAAACACCTCGGCGCCTGCAGCCGGCGCAACGCTAGCAGCAGGAAGCGGAGGCGGGGTCGGACCAGCCACTGGCACTGGCCCCGCCGCATCCTCAGCGGCGCTGGAGCCCGCGCCAGCTGCCGGAGACCGGTCCGACGGCTCCGCGGTGGACACGCATCCCTGCGCGCCTGAGGAGCCCGTGCTGCGTTCAGGAGGAGGCGGCGACCGCGCCCCCGTGACTGGGGGTGCCGCGCCAGTCCCTGCTGGCAGCCCCTTAGAAGTAGCCGCACCAGAGCCTCTCCCCGCCCCGCCAGCACCGCCTGCAGCCCATGGGGCTGGTGCGGGAGGCGGAGTATCTGGAACCCCCCCGAGAAGGGGTCCCGCGGGGGCCCGGGAGCTCGTGGGCCCCCCCATCCCGGAGCCGGGCGAAGCTGTCAGCCCGCGCAGGGAGCCCCGCGCTGCCGGCGGCGCGGGGGCAGAGGCGGCCGACGCAGCCGCCTCCGGGCTCGGCCCAAGCGGCAGAGCGGGAAACTCCACACCGCCCGACCCCATCGGATACGTAACGGTCGTGCGGCAGAACAGACAATGCACCGTGACCGAATCACGGCCAAAAGACAGGGGAGCCCGCTTTTCCGGGGCGCCCTCACCCACCAACGCCGGAAAGGCTTGGAGAGGGGGCGGCCCCGCCCCGCTCCAGCGGCTCCGCTGCGCGGGGCTCGGCGGGGCCGGCCCCAGGCTCGGCAGGGCTCTGCCCCCCCTCTGCCCGAGACCAGCGCCAGAACCCGAGGGGGGGGAAACCCCCCGCGCAGGAACGGGGGAGGAAGGGGAAGAATCCACATCACAAAGCAGCTGAAATTCAGATTCCGGGTCTGACATAACGACCCCACCCCCTCCCAGCTCTCCGTCCCGCTTCGGACTGGGGCTCTCAGCCTTCGAACTGTAAGGAGTCGACTTAAATACAGCTCTCTCAAATAATTTCAACTGCAATAAAAGTTCCGCAATGTCTTCATCGTATTCTATATCAAGAGAGTCTAACATACAGTCCCCCAGGAGGTACCACTCCCGTCGACTAAGCACAGACCCAGGCGTGGGAAAGAACCCATGCCGCCTGCCCCATGCAAACAGATCCTGTAGTCCCT
The DNA here is from genome assembly GCF_015227805.2 of Hirundo rustica. Taxonomy (NCBI): domain Eukaryota; kingdom Metazoa; phylum Chordata; class Aves; order Passeriformes; family Hirundinidae; genus Hirundo; species Hirundo rustica. The sequence goes on from NC_053450.1 coordinate 58,320,622, forward strand.
CCTGGGATATCTGAGCATCCTTCCGCTCCAAGAGATCTCCCCAAAGTTCCAAAACTAAAGAATCCTCCATGATAAACACAAAACAGGGAAAAGGAGAAAGGAAGAACCTCACCACACTGTTCACCCACACTCAGGGTCACCAGATGTCACCGAGACACACAAAGCAATCACACGCAGACAAGAGATTTTCGCAGAGGTTCCTCTGATCCCGCTCCCAGCTGAAAGAGCGGAGAGAAGAGACCCCTTTGTTTATTCTTTTACTTTTATACATTTGTGGGTCTAGCAGAAGATTGGCTTTTTGGGGTTTCCACCCCTCAGCCTCAGTGGCCAGACGAATTGTCAGTTACAATTGTTTTCAGGTTAGAAATATGCAAACAAAGGACAAAGAATGAAAAACAAAGGGTTTGTTTATATTACTTCTGTGGGAAAGGTAGAAAAACTGCTCTAATATTCTACAGTAACTAAAAGATCTGACTCCATTTATGAAAATCAAAAGGCTAATAAAAAACTCAGAAAAACCAGGGTAACACATGTGCAGGTGGGGGAGGTCCCAAAGGGTGGGCAGGGACATGCAGTGCTGGCAGTGGCCAAGTGCCATGGCAGGATCTTAGGGTGGTTTCTAGCAAGCCCATCTTCCTTTGGAAGTGTTTATAGTCACTATGTTTTCTGACCACCAGATTCACAGACTATAACCTAAAAAGTTGTAACCCCCCCAACACTATGAAATTGTTTAAAGATACATTTTTTCATATCCTCCCTCCCCCACCTCAAACTGAAAATTGAAATATTACAACTAAATCTACAGCAGAAAAAAACCCAACTCTAAATATGCGTAATTTCTTTTTCCATTGTTTTCAGCCAGCCATTGAAAGCTGAAAGCACTGCAGCTAGGCAGATGGATTGTTGTCTTCAGCCAGGTCTGGACAAGCTGCAGCATAGAATGACCATCTCTCCAGAAAGAGCAGTGTCTTATAAGGAGGTGCAGAGCACCCCAGCATGAAACAAGAAGAAAGGGGCAGGCTAGCTGGCCCAAAACAAGTTCAATAACATATTTTGGTGGGTCAGGGAAAGAAGGAAACAATGTTCTTCTTCTTAGGAAGCAAGGTTCACTTGCCACTGGCATTGTTAGAAGGGAATTGCTCACGCTGGCTCTAATTTCAACAGTTGGTAGGACTCGTGAGTCATTTGCAGAGAATGAGAGGAGCTAGCATAAATGCAAAGGCTGTTAGAAATAGAACAAGCATGCACAAAAGCCCTTGACACAAATAGAAGCAAGAAAAGAAAAATAAGGAAGTGCTCAAAATTCTGCCTGGTCCATGTATTTTTGAGATAAGCACACAAACCCTCATATCTTTCACCTTTATTTTCTGGTGGTTTTTTTTTTTTTTTTTCTTTTCTTCCAACTTGGAAACCATTTGTAAAAGCTATGTCCCTTTTGCCATGGGCCTCCACTGTCACATCAGACTGTGACATCTCTATGATTCTCCTGCCCTACCAGGTATTTTTTGTATTGTATGATTTTACAGCTTCTTTCCCTCTCCTCTATACCAACTTCTTACTGCAATCTGCCCAGATGCATTACAAGCCCTAAAGCCCCATTTATTTTTTCCCTTGTTCACTCGCAATTTCTGTTTTTCTCTTTCTCTACATTTTGTTACAACTTTTGCCCCAAGTCTCTCATTCTGTAAATCATTCTTTTCCACTTTGAACAAAATTATATTCTCTGACTCTTGTTCCATTATTTCAAGACCTGTCTCAAGTTTTACATCTGATTTCTCTCCCCCATGCCCTATCTATTATTACACTAAATCACTAACAGCACCTTCCAAAAGGATCCCTGCTTCCATTCAATTCTGTTCTCTTGCCTCCCATGTTCTTATATTTGTCATTTCATATCACATCTTGTCTCTTCTGTCATATGGTCATTCCCATTTCTTCACAATTGCCTGACTTTAGGGTGCCAGAAAGATTCATGGTGGTAAAAATATCAGTGAAGAAAGCACATCATTGTTTCTATTGTCAGATTAGTTGGTGCTGAAGCATTGAAATACTGTCCAGATGTCACAGAGTATAATCATAAATTTTCTCTCCACTCAACAAATCTCAAAGAATTAGTATGGGGGATACCAGCTCCATATCTTTATCTTTTCACCTACTATTTTTTTCTAAACAGATTTAAGAAACATTCTGCGTCCAAGATTTTGTAGAAACATAGCGGAGGTTCAGCTGACCCCTAAATTATAAACTTTTGCTATGTACCCACGTGAGTACTGGTAGCCAGAGGGGAAAAAAAAAAAAAAAAAAAAGTATTAAGAGGCAGTGACCCTAAAAAGTTTGAGTGTTGTCTTCTCAGTATTTCCAATAAAAGGGAAAGGCAGATAGAATCAAAAGTACACTGTGTGCCAATACCTGCCTCTGTGGCTCATATCCCATGCAGGTTTTGTGTGTCTATGACCACTGGACTATCTCTTAGTAATAAGGAACGGTTGTCCCCATCTGATGAGGTGGGACAAGAAAATTTTTCCAAACAAGCTTGGTTGCAAAATGACACAGCATTTATACATGAGTTTTCAAGATGAAGACCAAACCCCAAGGGAAGTGGCATGGTAGGGAGCAAGGATTCTGGGAAACAGCACAATAAAAAAAGTTCTTCCACATTCCCTAAAAAACATCACTACTGGGAACATATCTAAAGTGCCTAGACACAAATTTCTCCAGCATGAGGGAAAAAAACCCCACCAAAACAGAAAAAAAAAACCCAAAAAACAAAAAAACAAAAAACAAATCAAAAAACAAGAAAAACAAAAACAAAAACAAACAAACAAAAAACCCACCAGAGGAATTAGAAGTTGTAAGCAGTTGCAGAGTAACGAGCATGGTGGGATAGTTCACATTGCAGGGGCAGTGGAATGGGTGGGAACAGGACCTTAAGAGGCACAGGTTGGGAATGACATGAAGACAAACTGTGACTATTCAAAAGAGCAGCTTTAATGTGTGGAGCTTTGCCATGAAATGGTTCACAAGCAAGTTGAGGATTTACAGGTCGGGATCAAAGGAAGGCTAGTGAGGAAGCTGTTGTGATGGGTTTCTGCCTCAAGAAACCCTGATGAAGGTGTAAAATAAGATGAAGTCTTCTTTAGCTGACTGAAAGCAGCCTTGCAATCAGGAAAAAAAGATTAAAAATATTGATTTGACATAGAATTAGGAATTCTAAAACTCTGCTGCAATTGAAACTGCCAGGGCATGTGAATGGCAAAAATAAAACCTCTATAAGTATACTGATGGGAAAACGAGAGGGATCTTGTGATAAGGGCTTGAAGTGTTCAAAGCTTTGTTTGGCAAGACCTTTTACTGATAAGGTATGCCCTTTGGCTTTTCAGGAGAGCCTGGAAGACTGAGGTACTGCCAACTGTAGAAAAAGATGATTTAATGGTCAATCAAACGAGTAAATTTTTTTTACAACAGTTCATGAGACCACATGAAATAGCCTGATGTTGGTGGGGAAGCTTAGCCAAAATCATCTTTCAAAACCCGGGTGATCCAGAGAAGGACTTTGTGGCTAGAGAATGGAAAGTGTCACATCATTATTCAAGGAGCAAGACAGAGAATTTGGCACATCAGAGGCTGGTCAGCCTCACTGCAGTCTCCTGGAAGATTATGGAGAAATCTGCATATGGAAGTCATTCACAGGCATATGAATGATAAGATGAACGGGAAAAACCACAATGGATTTGCAAGGGTAAAATCACCTAAGTGATTTCCCTCTCTGACAAATTAATTAGTGGCCAGGGCATGTTATTTGCCTTGACTTTCTCATGGGTTTTGCATGGTTTCCAATCATATCCTTGTAGCCAACCTAAAGAGATGTGAATGGGAAGCATAGACTACAAGATGCTTGTAAAACTGATTGGACTGCAGGATGCATGAAAAACTGGTTGGATTACAAGGATCCAAGGGTAATGGGTTGCAGTTTGA